>NC_063332.1:9456905-9511639 GCF_021869965.1 Rhincodon typus
CCTATGATGCTGCTTGGCCTGCTGTGTTCATCCAGCTCTGCACCTTGTTGTCTCGGATTCTCCAGCATCTGCAGTTCCTACTATCTCTGAACGTATACATAATGCTGTGTGCATTGAGACTGGAGAGAGCGAGAGAATGAATTCATTCAAACCTAGCTAACAATCTCAGCACTTGTTAACAACAACTATGTAATATATTTAACATGTTCTAAGGCACTTCACAGGATATAAGCAGAGAAGAATTGTTGCAGAGTCAAAGAGGGTAACTGTAGGAAACTTGTCAAAAGTTAGGCCAAAGAATTTTTTCCTTAAAAGAACATCTCAAAGGAAGAAATATATAGATTTTAGTGGGGTGATTTCCAGAACTTATGACCTCTGCAGCTGAAGGCACAATGGTGCAGTGATGGAGGTGGAGGATTCGCCTCTGGAGGTCACAGTCAAAGAAAGGGAACATTGTTGAAGCTCAGAGGGGATGGAGAAGCTTGCAGATAGAAGGAGGAATAAGGCCATGGAGAGATTCAAACAGGAGAAGGCCAATCCAGTGTCAGTTGCCTGGGAGCCAATGTACCAAAGGATAGAATGATTGTGTGTCTCCAATCCCACCAATATGGTTAACTCTCTCCTGTGAGCTGGGCTGAGAAAGCCAGTCAAATAGGGGCGGGAAAATAAACGCAAGCTTTGCCAGCAATGCCCACATCCCAAGACTGAATTAAAACAGAGAGCACCCAGAAATCTTCCCCATGGTGCTAACCAGAGGCATAAACAGAGTCATAGAGGTTTACAGCATGGAAACAGGCCCTTCAGCCCAACTTGTCCATGCCGCCCAGTTTTCACACTTAATCCACGGCCATTTGCCTGATTTTGGTCCCTATCCCTCCATACTTATCCCATCTATGTACCTGTCTGAATGTTTCTTAAATGACAAAACTGTACTCACCTCCACTACTACCTTTGGCAGCCCATTCCAGACTCTCACCACACTCTGTGTGAAAAAAAATTGCCCCTCTGGATCCTTTTGTATCTCTGCCCTCTCACCTTAAATCTATGCTCTCTCGTTTTAGACTCCCCTACCCTGGGAAAGAGCTGTTGGCTACCTACCTTATCTGTGCCTCTCAGGATTTGGATGGATAAATGCTAAGCTGGTAGACAAAGGTATGGAGAAGCTTTAGTGAACCCAGAGTCAGTACGGAGATGGAGGAAAACACAGACAGATATGAACATGGAAGAGAAAAGACCAGACAGAGTACATAGAGACAACAAGGTGCAGGGCTGGATGAACACAGCAGGCCAGGAAGCATCAGAGGAGCAGGAAAGCTGACGTTTCGGGTCTGGAACCTTCTTCAGAAAATGATTCTGATTTTAAGGTAATCTGGCCATTTTTTGAGGCTTGTGGTAGTGTTTGCCAGTTGGTCTTTTTAACATTACTGATGTTTGAGCAACATTATTGTCAGGGGCTGTATGATTAATATAGGGCCTTTGCACATTGCTTCTCTGCCCACGTGTGCAATTTAAGCAAGGAACATCAGCTTGTTCATCCCTGATCTACGAGGGCCCTCAAACTGACAAATGGATCTCCGAGAAAAGCGGGGATAAATGACAGATTTTAAGAAGTCACCATAAAACGTACTCTGAAATTTCTGCTTCACTGCTGATTGCAATTGCCTTCAGTTTCCACACCTCCCTTCCCCACCTCACATCCCCACCCCCACACTCCCCATCTCACTCACAGAGCACTGCTGCCCAGATAAGCAATCAATTCCACATCTCTGGTGACTGTATGACCTTTGACCCGAAAAGCAGCCGACACAAGTTAGTGTCTTAAATTTAAAATAACATACTCACTCCTCACCCACTCTCCATCTCTTACTCTCACGTGCTGTCTCTTTCTCTGTGCCGCTGTCTCCTGCTCTCGGTGTGATCACTTCTACTCTTTCTCACCTTCGCTCTTACCTTTGCCTCTTGTTTTTTGCTTACCTCTGTGTCTCTCACACAGTATGTCAATCTGCCTTCCACATTACTGCTCGCTGTCATTCATCGTCCATCACTGCCTACCATTCTGTCTCATTGCCTCTCAATCTTTCACCGTCTGTTCCTGTCTCTCACTATTCTGAACATCATCATCCCTCGTTCCTTCAACCAAACCTTACATTTTTCTATTGGCCAAGTGTCAGCTGTGTCCAGTTTTTTTGGAGGGTTTATCACCTTCCGTCAGATCTTACTGAACTCACCTCATGGCAGCCTTCTCACGCCTTCTAGTTCCCTCTTCCCATGCGCTGTTCCCAGAACAATGGACGGCTCCTGGATTACCGAAGAATTGAGTGGCACCCCAGTCACCAGCACCATCTTTAACATAGCATTGTCAGTCCAGAGTTGCCCTGCACAGTTCCTGATATTTACCCCTCGGATGACAGACTAGGAAACTTGGTGCCTTGCTTTGTGGACAGGGATCTGGAGGTCCTGCTGGATAGGGTGGTGTGGAGGCAGAATGTCCTCAATTCCCAGGACCAGTCGTGGAAGGCCATGACATCAAAACATGCCAGCCTGGTCCAATGTTGTTAATGTTTTTCTCCACTCTGCCATGGTAAGGTCCAACATCTTCTCTCCCATCTCTGCCGCTGCATTCACTTCCCACCAAGGCTCACATTCTACCAATCTCACTGTTGCTTCAATGTCTTCCCCCACTCGCTGTCACCCACCAATAACCCTGCATGCTCTCTGAGCTATCTAGATATTTCCCTTATCATCCTGTTATTACACAGTGCTGCAGCAGGTAGGAATAGAACCCAGGTCTCTTGCTCTAGTTGTAGGAACGCGATCATTGCATTCACCACTCTGCTGTCTATTCATTTGCTTAGGACACTAAAAGTAATATCTGTGCCACCCACTTTTATCTCCCTTCATATCTGCCTGTTTCTCCTTAGAGGAAGGAAACAGCCCATAATTTAACAGAAAGAGCCGAGACAATTGGTGGCTGCCCAACACTTGGCTCTTCACTCCTTATACCGACTCTGACCATCCTGAGTCTCTAAGTGACAAGTGTTCAAGACCCAGGACTTACTGTGCCAGGACCCTGTGTCTAAAGCTATCCCCTTGACTTGACTGAGACCTGCTGACAACTATGACAAGCTTCCTGCCTTTGTGCCGGTGCTAAACGGCACAGCAGAACAAAATGATATGTGCCTGATATCTCTGGCTGAGGGAGAAAATGTAAAAAGGCAAGGCATGGAATGTTGTGAGGATCCAAGTAGGGTCAAAGTGATTGGGGGCTAATAGAGAGAATGAAGAACCCATGGATACAGCCTGGTCCATTCTATGAGCTGTTGCATGTCATAGAAAAACCAAAAAAAAAGCAACATGAGTAGGCCATTCAGCCCTTTGAGACTCTCCACCATTCATTATGCTCATGGCTGATCATCTAATTCAATAGTCTGTTCCCACTTTTCCCCAATATCCTTTGATCCCTTTAGCCCCAAGGGATTCATTCAACTCCTTTTTAACATAGAAGATAGGAGATAGGAGCAGGATGAGGCCATTCGACCCTTTGAGACTACTCCACCATTCTTCATGATCACGGCTGATCATCCAATTGAATAGCCTAATCCTGCTTTCTCTCCATAACCTTTGATCTCATTCACCCACCCTAGCCCCCAAGTGCTATATGTAGTCGCCTCTGGAATACATTCAATGTTTTGGTATCAATTACTTCCTGTGGTAATGAAATCCACGGGCCCACTACTGTTTGGGTGAAGAAATGCCTCCTCATCTCCGTCCTACATGGTCTACCCTGAATCTTCATACTATGACCCCTGGCTCGGGATACACCCACCATCGGGAACATCCTCCCTGCATCTACCCTGTCCAGTCCTGTTAACATTTTAGAATACTGAATCATTCGATGTTTTGGCCTTGACTGCCTTCAATGATAGTGAATTCCACAAGCTCCGAGTCCTTGCTGCATCTTTACAGTGATAGCTGCTGATGTAGCCTGAGGTACAGCATTAAGTGCAGAAGCAGTGGGTCGGAGATGTCCTATGAGGGTTCGAAAAGGTTGGCACATGTCAAATACTACTAACCATGGATGTGGACATGGGATTTGTATGGCTGGTGCCCACAGAGTGCACCCTGAGATGTCAGTGTCTGGTAGGTCCTTTGGAGCAAGGGACACACTGAAATCTCAGTTCTCACTCTGCTTTCCATGTCAAGAACTCTCATTGTCTAGTGTGCACATTGCATTCAGTAAGATTAGGAAGCTGAATATTATTGGGGCAACGTTTGCAGTTAGTATGCTGGTTGATAAGTCACAGTCCCCCTTAATCAGCTGAGTGAGAATCTCACCCCAGCAGTTACATAAAAGATGCAGTGAGTTGCTCTCAATGTTGAGATGGATCTGGCCAGACTTTTCATGCCACAAATTGTACCTTAGCCCATGTTGTTCAGGCCCCTCTAAGATTCCACTCAGTGTTCTGCTTCTCATTATCAATCCATTCCAAACAATTTCACCATTCCCCACTCTGACCTTCAGTCCATTCACTGTCTCACTCCAGGAATGTCTGTCTCTCACTGTCTCGCTCTATTACTATGTCAATGTCACAGTCTCTCACTCTATCTCTTTATCACATTTATTCTCACAGTCATGTTGTCACTCTTTTCACTTCATCCAATTCTTTGTCTCTTAGACAAACTTTATCCCATTCCTCTTGAACTCCAGCCCTTTAATTGCCATGCTTTCATCTCTCCTTTCTCTCAAATGTCGTTGGAAAATGGACATTGATGGCTTGCCCACATTTATTTGTCCATTCCTAATTTCCCTTCAGAAGGAGGTAATTAGCCATCTCCTTTAAATCCTGTAGGTACACCCAGGGGGCTGCTTTGAAGACAGCTCTCCAATTTTGACTCAGCAACAATGGCAATATATTCAGGATGATGTGTGTGTGTCTTGGAGGGGAGCTTGCTGTTGTTAGTAACCCCATGCATTCACTGCCCTTGTCTTTGAAGGTGGTAGAGGTCACAGGTTTGGAAGGTGCCGTCAGAAGACGCCTGTTGAGTAACTGCAGTGCATGCTGTAGATGATACCCCCTATTGCCAGTGTCCATCAATGGTCCCTTTATTCATTTATGGGATGAGGGCGTCGCTGGCTAAGCCAGCATTTATTGCCCAGAGGGCAGTTATGAGTCAACCACATTGCTGTGGGTCTGGAGTCACATGTAGGCCAGACCAGGTGAGGATGGCAGTTTCCTTCCCTAAAGGTATTAGTGAACCAGATGGGTTTTTCCCGACAATTGACAATAGATTCATGGTCATCATTAGATTCTTAATTCCAGATATTTTTACTGAATTCAAATTCCACCATCTGCCACGGCAGGATTCAAAACCAGGTCCCCAGAACATTATCTGCATCTCTGAATTAACAGTCCAGCAATAATACCACTAGGCCATTGCCGAGTGAATGGTGAATACTGTAGGTGATATTTGGGTTGCGGGCTGTTTTGTCCTAGGTGGTATCAAGCATCTTGAGTGTTGTTGGAGCTGCACCCATCCAGGCAAGTGGTGAGTATTCCATCACACTCCTGACTTGTGCCTTGTGGACAGGCTTTGGGGATTCAGGTGGTGGGTTATTCACTGTGGAATTCCCAGAATTTGACCTGCTCTTGTAGCCATTGTATTTATGTGTCTGCTCTGTCATCACCTCTTCCCTCACCATGTCACCTGTTTTCTCTCTGGCAATGCATTTTCACAGTATAATTCTCATTTTGGGTCAATCCCACAACCTTCCCAACTAAAACACTTAAAAAGGCTTTACACAAGAGCCAGAGGATTCAAGGAACCTCACCAGTAGTATTTGCTACACAGGTTTCAATCAAAGGCAATAAATGTTGACCCAGTCAGTGGCACTCACAACCCAAGAATAATACAGAGATCTGCAGATCACACTCTATTAGTGTCCTTTGAGGTCCATGAACTTCCCAAATTACTTCATATTTAATGAGCTACACTGTGATTCTGGTCACTGTTGTCATTCAGTAAATTAAACAGCCAAAACATACATACATACTTCAAGATCTCACATGCATCAGTGAGATCAATAATCAGATTGTCTATTTTTAAAGAAACCTTGACTGAGCAGCAAATATTGCACGACCATAAAACCACAATACATAAGAGCAGAAATGGGCCCATCGAGTCTGCTCCACCAATCAATGAGATCATGGCTGATCCGATAATCCCCAACCCCACTTTCCTGTCTTTTGACATTCCCTTATTGATTGAAAATCTGTCTCAGCCTCATATATACTCAACGACAACAGGGCAAATTCCCCTGCTCTTCCCTGACATAGTCGCATATGTCGCATAGATCTTTTGCATTGACCTGAGAGAGCTGATCAGCATCAGGTTAACATCTCATCTGAAACATCGCATTTGGGCAGTGCAGCATGCTGGTAGGTCTGCACTAGGAGTGTCTCCCAATACTCCACAAGTCACTGAATGGCAGATCACAACCTACAGCTTTCTAACTCAGAAGCCAGAGGGCTATCCATTGACCCAATAGGCTGACACTTAAATCCTCACTTCCTCAACATTGGCACCCTTTTCGCACAAGCTAATGACGAAGCATAAGAAGTAAACATGCATAATTAAAAGAAAATGTCTGGAATGTACTTTGTTTTCACCCTCAGGACATTTATTAATTTGTAGCTTGCCTGAGATGTTAGTTAGACACCAAGTCTGCTGCCTCATTACAGATGAGGTGACCATACAACCTCCCTTTGCCTGTTTCGCTGCTGTTTTCATATTGATATATTGTATTTAATGAACACACACTTGCAAGGTGAGCTGAACAATAGGCCTTCACAATAAAAAGGGCAAGACAACCAGCAAGACAAAGGAACAAAGGAAAAAATAGATGGTGTGATGTGGAAAGGCACCAAGGAACTCTGAACTCTGAAATGCCAACCTGTTGATTTACTGACCTTGTCTAATTTGAAACAAACTTGGAGAGGGGAAGGATGGATTCCAGTCATTAGTCGCTTCGCAACAAGCTTGTGATGCTGGTATATTGTCAGGAGGCTGTGCGATGTCACTTGCTTGGAAGATTTATGCACTGGTTTAAGGATGCAAGCAAATACAGCTCTAAATCCCACTTGCTTTGAAGCAGCATTAAACAATATTTGTGCAGGAAAGGTGGGTTCCTTCCTCCCTCGATTAGTTGTGGCGGATTCATCATTTATGAGGTAATATCATTTTGATCGAGAGACATTGGATTATAGCCAATCGTTGCGTTTTTTAAAAATTCATTCATGGGACGTGGGCATCGCTGACTAGGCAACATTCATTGCTCATCCTTAATTGCCCAGAAAGCAGGTAAGAGTCAACCATATTGCTGTGGGTCTGGAGTCACATGTAGGCCAGACCAGGTAAGGATGGCAGTTTCCTTCCCTAAAGGACATGAGTAAAGCAGATGGGCTTTTCCCCAATAATCGACAACAGATTCATGGTAATCGTTAGACTCTTAATTCCAGATTTCTATTTTTGAATTCAAATTTCTCCATCTGCCATGACAGAATTTGAACCTGAGTCCCCAGAACATTACCTGGGTCGCTGGATTAACAGTCCAGCGACAATAGTCAATCCAGCGACAATACCACCAGGCCATTGCCTCCCCTCATTGAGTGAGGTCTTTGGGGAGATAAAGTTGTGAACTTTAGAGGTGGGGGGGGCACGAATTTCTGGAGAAGCCATTTCAGCAGTCAACCACCTCACCCCATACTCTCACCACTGGTCCCCTCAACGTGCCTGTAATTGCACACCAACTGGAAAGTGAGAAATGTCTTCATTATTCACCTTGGGGCCATTGGTCAAACAACATTGCTCGATCCTTTGAGTATAGGCATTGAGAAGTTATGTTGAGGTTGTACAGGACATTGGTGAGACCTCTCATGGAATACTATGTCAGTTCTGATCATCTAGTTATAGGAAGGATACTATTAAGTTGGAGAGGGTTCAGAAGAGATTTAACAGGATCTTGCCGGGCATGGAAGATTTGATTTGAAAAGAAAGGCTGGATAGACTGGGACTTTATCCACTGGAGCATAGGAGGTTGAGAGGCGACCTGATAGAAGTTTACAAAATCATGAGGGGTCTCGATAGGGTTAATGATGAATGTCTTTCCCTAGGATGGGGGATTTCAAGACTAGGGGGCACATTTTTAAGGCGAGAGGAGACAGACTAAAAAAGACATGAGGGGCAAACTTTTTTATACAGAGGGTGGTTCACATGTGGAATGAACTTCCTGAGGAAGTGTAGGATGTAGGCATAATTACAACTTTTAAATGACATTTGGATAAGTACATGAATACGAAAGGTTTGGAGCAATATGGGGCAGGAACAGGCAGGTGGGACTAGTTTAGTTTGGGGTTATGTTTGGCATGGACTGGTTGGACCGAAGGGTCTGTTTCCGTGCTGTATGACTCTATGACTATAAATCTGTTTGCTCTGTCCCTGTCTAATTAGGAAACAAAAGATTTTTTTAATTGAATTTTTTCCAACTCCCCGTCCCCAAACCTAGGCTTGTTTCATTTGCATCTATAAGTTTCCCACAGTGTGTGCCTAACAGTGTCTTAGAGCTGGTTTATTAATCTTTAGAGACTAGTGTAGCCCTGGAGGTTCGACAAACATTATTATCATTATCATCAACAATGGTTTGTTCCCTTTATTTAAAAGCAGCTTCTATTGTTGACATGGGCCGAACTGAGGTTTTACAATCAATCATTTTCTCAAGTAAAGTGCAAAGAAACAATAGAAATGGTAGAGTAAGATACTGCAGTGGTCAATGGCATCACTGGGTGGTGCAAAAGACTGGATCTTAATTATTTTTCTCATTAACCCATGGAACTTGAGTTTCGCTGGCTGGGTCAGCATTTATTGCCTGACCCTTGTTGGCCCTGAGAAAGTGATGGTAAGCTGCCTTCCTGAACCATCGTAGTCCACGTGCTGTAGACAGACCCACAATGCCCTTAGGGAGGGAATTCCAGGATTTTGACCCAAAGACAATGAAGGAGCGACAATATATTTCCAGATCAGGATGGTGAGTGGCTTGGAGGGGAACTTGCAGGTGGTGGTGTTCCCATGTATCTGCTGCCCCTTTCCTTCCAGATGGAGGTGGGAAGGTGCTGCTAAAAATCTTTGCTGAATTTCTGCAGTGGATTTTGTAGATAGTACACACTGCTGCTACTGAGTGTCGGTGGTGAAGGGAGTGGATGCTTGTGGATGTGGTGCACATCAAACAGGCTGCTTTGTCCTGGATAATGTCAACCTTTTTGAGTGTTGTTGCAGCCGCACCCATCCGCGCAAGTGGGGGGTATTCCATCACACTCCTGACTAGTGCCTCATAGATAATGGACATACTTTAGGGAGTCAGGAGGTGACTCTCCACAGTTTTCCTAGGCTCTGAACTGATCTTGTATGCACTGTATTTATATGGTGAGTCCAGTTGAGTTTCCAGGATGTTGATAGTGGGGAATCCATTAATGGAATGTCAAGAGCCAGTTGATGGATTGTCTTCAATTGGAGATGGTCTTTGCCTGACGTTTATGTGGTGTCACTGTTACTTCCCAATTGTTATTCCAAGCTGGATATTATCCAGTACATGAAAAAGGATGCTGATTGGTTAGCAAGTCAATATGCTTAGCATGCCATCATGGTGAATGCACCAGGGAACCACTGCCCCTCATACTTTTACTTAGTTCAAATAAAGGTGTGACGCCTGGGCATGTTCTTTTCTACTGCCCAGGACAAGTCGCTGCAGATGAATATTTGACATTCCAGTAGGCAAATGTGAGCCAGATTGCAAGACAGACTGATTATTTTAAACTGGTCGTTAGTATAACTTGCGGCATACTCAGGACTGTTCAGCAAGTGCTGTCAAACCATGGAATAATAGTTAACGTCGGACAGTATGTTCTCTGTGTTTTGCAGTCAACAGACTTGCAAACAGCTGAAGGGATGTACTTTTTGATATGATCCAGCAGTCACCGGGACAGACAGACATGTGATAGGTATCGGCTGGCATCTACTGGCACTGAACCTATTGCTGTGGGATCAATCCCATCCACCCAAGAGAGCAGATGAGTTAGTGGTGTATCATATTTGAGAGCTAACAATTCCAGCAATCCAGTGCTCTCTCAGTGCTCCACTGTTACACCTCCGTTCAAAATTAAAGGAGCAAAGCAACAATCCGGACTTTAAACGAGTGACAACACACTGCAGCAACTCAGAACTATGCCCAAATGAAGAAGAGTACCTCCACCAAGGATTCAAGGACAATGGATACTTGAACAACTGCGTCAGAAGATGCCTGTTACACGAACAACACCAGGAAGATACTACACACCCCGACACACTCATCACGCTACCATACATCAAGAACATATCTGAACTGACCATAAGACTCCTACGAACACTGGGCATCAGAGTAGCATACAAACCCACATCAACTCTATGCCAACTGCTAACCCGAACCAAAGACCCATTACCCACAACGGATAGAACCAACGTTATATACAAAATTCCTTGCAAAGACTGCGATAAACATCACATTGGACAGAGCCACAAGGGTACATGAACACCAACTAGCAACAAAAAGACACGACCAATACGCACTCATCTCCATCCACACAGATAAGGAGAACCACCAGTTCGATTGGGACAACACCAGGATCCTAGGACAGGCCGAACAGAGACAAGCATGGGAATTCTTAGAGGCCTGATTCTCCACTAAGAAGGCCATCAACAAACACATAGAGCTAGATCCTATATATACTCCACTGCGAAGAAAACCAGGAAGTGAGGTAACCCAACGCAACCGACCCCAGAGTTAATACCAGGCGGGAAAACACAACAGTGCTTCATCAGAGGCTGCACTGATGATGTTACCCAGCAGGGTAATGAAACGTCTGCAGAACAATGAACCAGCTCAGCAAGCCAAGCAACCATAAAATCCGGACTATTAAACTATCAGTAGCTTCACAGCAGTAACTGCTGAAATTCTCAACAAGGAACGTATGAGCTCAGGAAGGCATCAGCATCAATTACAGCAAGGAGCAGGTTGATTGGAGGACTTCCTCATGCTCCTGGGCCTGGCCAAAGTGGCCAATAACAGATCCAGGCAATGGACCATGGAGGGAATCATAACACAGTATCTTCTGTGGCAATGTCTGCACCAAGGTATCCTTGGAGACAGAGCATGGTGCCCACTGGCTGACTTCAAGCCTATGATGATAGGTAGGCACTACAAGAGCTGGAGGTGCATCACCACCTCACTAAACAATGTTTTGTCTTAAATTAGATATTTTGAGCTTGTTTAGGAGTTCTCTACACTAATTTTGTTTAATCTGCTCACCTTAAGATAGTCGAAGGATAGGAGGTAATCAGGGACAGAATTTCCTATCTTAAAACTTCTCCATTAGTTCCTTCTCCATAGCCTGGAGCTTTTTGCTGCCTTCCTTTCACATTCCTTGTATTCTCTGCACAGTGTTAAACAGATGTAGCAATATTAAACTCAGCCCCTCATTCCAACCAGTCCATGATTGTGTTCACCCTCCATGGAAATGGTAGTCCTACAGCCACTCATCAAATCAATCACCCAAACTAAAACTATACAAGGCCACAGACAGACCACAGAAGGAATACTGCAAACACTTTGGCTCCCTTATCTAAGGAAAGATATACTGGCATCAGTGGGGGCATTGGCTCGGTTAGCCTGCTATCTAGCCTGTGATGCAGAGTGATGCCAACAACAGTGACAATCCCTTGCCACTCACCTAAAGCATGGTGACCCTCATATTAAACTCACCGTCAATCATCTCTCCCTCATGAGACAGCAACTCTCTAATCCTCTGGGACTATGGCGACTTTACCTTTACCTTTATATTGTCACTGGAGGCATTCCAGAGTTGGTTCATCAGGCTGATACCAAATATGTAGGGACTGTTATAAGTGGAGAGGTTAAGTAGGTTGGGCCTGAACTCTGTGGAGTTTAGAAAAATGGGAGGCGACCTTATTGAAACCTACACAGAAGATTTGACAAGGTAGATATGGAGAGGTTGTTTTCCCTCGTGGGAGAGTCTAGGACTAGAGGCCATCATCTCAGAATAAAGGGTCACATATTTAAAATAGAGACGAGGAGGAGTTTCTTCTCTCGGAGCATAGTGAGTCTGTGGAATTCTTTGCCACAAAGGCCTGCTAAGGCTGAGTCGTTAAGTATATTCAAGGTTGGAGTGGATTTTAACCAGTAAGGGAATCAAGAAGGTTCTGAAGAAGGATCTGCAATGTTAACACTGCTTTCTCTCCACAGATGCTGCCAGACCTGCTGAGTTTCTCCAGCAATTTTTGTCTTTGTAGGGAATCAAGGGTTATGGAGGAAAGGCAAGAAAGCAAAGTTATGGATTATCAGATCAGCTATGATCTCACTAAATAGCAGAATGGACTTGATAGGTTGAATGGCCTGCTTCAACTATGTTTTATGGAATCATACAAACGTGACATTGCCAAAAGAGGCCATTCAGCCTATCAAGTCTGCACCATCCCTCTGGAGAGCATCCTACCCAGATCCAGCACCCCACCCAATCCCTGTAACCCTGTATTTTCCATGACTAATCCACCTAGCCAGAACATTTCTGAACACTACAGGGCAATTTAGCATGGCCAATCCAGCTAACCTGCAATCTCATGGTCTCCTAGTGTTGATAGCAGGTGGAACTCTCCTCATAGATGTGCAGAGAGACAGACAAAGACAGAGACTGACAAGTGAGCAAGAGAGAGGACCAGATGCTGTCTGCGCCTCGGATGCAGGGAGTATCTTAGAAGGAAGGTAAGGTCATAATGTCATCAACCCCACGTGGAGTCATGGCTCACAGCTGGAGATTGTCTGCCCTATCTGTTACTGGAGATTGATTCTGATAAATATCTCTTGTAATCATACAGTCTGCATATAGCATAATGGTTAAATGTTTCTATCCCTAATAGCTATTCGGTGACCATTGCCAGAAATGGTTGCAAGGTTGCCAATGCAACCATATAATGGGTTAAAGTTTTATTGGTTAATCCACAATCATGCCTGGTTCTATCATCTGATTATAGAGTCATAGACTCATAGAGATGTACAGCACAGAAACAGACCCTTTGGTCCAACTTGTCCATGCCAAACAGATATCCTAAATTAATCCATTTGCCAGCATTTTGCCCAGATCCCTCTAAACCCTTCCTATTCATTTACCTATCCAGGTGCCTTTTGAATGTTGTAATTGTACCAGCCTCCACCACTTCCTCTGGCACTTCATTTCATACACCCATCAACCTCTGCGTGAAAATATTGTCCCTTAGGTCCCTTCTAAATCATTCCCATCTCACCTTAAACCTGTGCCCTCTAGTTTTGGACTCCCCTACACCAGGGAAAAGACCTTGGCTATTCACCCAATCCATGCCTCTCATGATTTTATAAACCCCTATGAGATCACCCTTCAGCCTCCGATCCTCCAGGGAAATAGCCCTGGCCTATTCGCCCTCTCCCTATAGGTCAAACCCTCCAAACCCAGCAACGACCTTGTAAATGTTTTCTGAACCCTTTCAAGTTTAACAACATCTTTATTATAGCAGGGAGACCAGAACTGAATGCAGTATTCCAAAAGTGACCTAACCAATGTCCTTATTTTAATTGGGTCCTTATTTTCCCTGGATCCACCGATTGTGGTTCAACACATGATTTTCATTGTTATAATTTAGTGTACTGTCTGTGCATCACAATGAAAATGTTGGACAACAAATGATTAAGTCCTGATAAAAGCTCATTGATCTAAAACATTAAGCCTGCTTCTCTCTCCACAGGTGCTGCTTGACCTACTAATTTTTTCGCATTTTCTGTTTACTTTTCAAATTTTCAACATCTGCAGTTGTTTCTTCAGATAAAGCTGAAACTCTGCCTTTTACATGACCTGCCACCAAAGTCAGAAGTCACACAGCACCAGGTTATAGTCCAATCTGACATTGCCCACCCCAGTCCAACACCGCCATCCTCCACATCATGACTTGCTACAGCTGTGCACAAGGACACACTCTAGTTCTGTTGAGAATACACTCTTTTCCTGCCCATTATAACATTGGACTTATACAAATCACACTCTAGCCCAGTACAGATGTAGAATCCATACAGTGTGGAAAGAGGCCATTCGGCCCAACAAGTCCATACCGACCCTCCAAAGAGCGTCCCACCCAGACCCATCGCCATCCCAACTAATCACCCTCCCAGCCTGATCCTTTGTCTGTCCAACTGTCTTTCTCTCTCTTTGGGCCCTATCCTATAGTTTACTCCCTACTCCACCAACCTCCCTATTTTCTGCATATAAACTGACATTTTCCCAGTCACCATCAGTTCTGAGGAAGGATCACCGGACCCCAAAATGTTAAGTCTGTTTTTTCCTTCACTGATGCTGCCAGACCTGCTGAGCTTTTCCAGCAACTTTGTTTTTGTCCCATCCCCCTACCTTTTCCCTGTAATCCTGCATTTCCCATGGCTAACATACCTAACCTGCATGTCCCTGAACACTGTGGGCAATTTAGCATGGCCAATCCACCGAGCCTGCACATCTTTGGACTGTGGGAGGAAACCGGAGCACCCGGAGGAAACCCAAGCAGACACGGGGAGAATGTGCAAACTCCACACAGACAGTCACCTGAGGGTGGAATTGAACCCAGGTCCCTGACACTATGAGGCAGCAGTGTTAACCACTGAACCACTGTGCCACCCTTATACTTCAATGTGGAACTCCATACTGCAGTTGAGATTAACCAATTTACCAAAGTGAGAGTGCATTATAATACTGAAGCTGATTGTTTAATCGTTTGCTAATACAAAATCTGTGTATTGCTGAGAAAGATAAATTTCTGTCGAAGTTGTTCATCTTGCACTCATCAGGACAATTTGCAAGAATACAAATATGACAGTTATACTGTGTAAGAGAAGAGTGCAAGAGAGCGGAGAAATTTACACTTTACTATACTGTTACATTTGTGGTTTGAGGAGTAATTGTTCATTATACAATCTTAAAAGTATTATCATTCAGGTGTTTACATCAATCAGCCAGGAACTTCTCCAGGGGCCAGTGAAATGCCACTTCCTTACCCCATTGAACTGATATGCTGATTCACAGGGTTAATTGTTTTAATAGAGCAGTTTCAAGATTGCTATGGATTCTGGGACAGAGTTTCCTCCATTGATATTTCCTGGTTTCTTCCGTGACAGAAGCAAGCACCAGCAAATACAGCAACTTGTAATCAGCAAAAAGTGAAGAGAAGTACAGGAAAATAACTGAGAAAAGGTGATAGAAGTTTAGAGAGCTGAGATTCCCTTCTGACACCACTATGTCAGTCTCAGCTGGACGCTTCTTAACATTGGAAAATTTCAAACAAGAGCAGTGAACTCTCCATACTGTTCTGGAGAATATTCAACTCTCAATCAACACCAGTAAACCACATAATCTGATCATTAGCACATTGCTTTTTGTGGGAGTTTATGGGGAAAACTAGTTGTCACATTTCTGGCATTATAGCAGTGACTACACTTCAAAACTATTGTATTAGCTGTAATGTCATCTGTTCACTACTGCTGCTATACAAATATAGATCTTTCTTTCCCTGACAACGATTCACCCATACCATCATACTACTGAATCTCATTCATCTTTTCCTTGTGCTTACTGCCTCCCTGTTCACCAATGCACTGATTTTTCAAAAAAAAAATTTTAAAAATTCAAAACTATTCATGGTCATAGAAGCATAGAATCATACAGTACAGAAGAGGCCCCTTTGGACCATTGAATTTACACCAAACAAAACTACTCTAAATCTCTACTAATCCCACTTACCAGTATTAGACCCATAGCCTTGAAGGTTATGACATTTGAAGTGCTCATCCAAGGAATTCTGAAAGGTTGTGAGGTTTTCCACCTCAATCACCATCCCAGGCAGTGCTTTTTAGATTCCCACCTCCTTTGGTCTCTCACCCCTTCCATTCTTTGTACCTTCCATATGTTCTGAGATATCTGTGCTCCTCCATTTCTGGCCTCATAGAATTGAATGTATTAACACACAAATAGGGAGCAGGATTAGGTTATTTTGCCCCACAAGCCTGCCTCACCATCTAATAAGGTCACAGCTGATGTGATGATGCTTTGATTTGATTTATTATTATCACATTTACCTAGGAACAGTGAAAAATTTTGCTCTCTGTGCAGTACTGGCAAATCATAACATACAAAGATCATAAGGTGATTGAACAGCGCTAGGAATACAAAGAAGGTGCACGAAAAGCAAGATCAACATTAGATTTGAAGAGAACATTGTTAGTAATTTTAACAGACTTAGAATTGAGGTTTGAAAGTGCAGAACAATTATAACAAATGTGAGAATAAGATCTGCTGTAAAGAGTTCACAAAGAGTCGCCCTGTGTCGACGCCATCTTGTATTTATGTTGGTGCCCTGTGTTGATGCCATCGTGAATTCCACACTCATATCTACCCACAAGTAATCTTTAATTCTCTGGCCTAACCAAAATCCATTTACGTTCACCTTAAAAATATCCACTGACCCTGCCTCCACCTTCAGGGGCAGAGAGTTCGAAAGTTGTACATGCCTCTGACAGAAAAAGTTACATCATCTCTAAGAACAAAACTGCTTGTAGTATTCAAGATGCAGTCTCACCAATACCCTGTACTGCTGGAGCATATTGTTCTTACTTCTGTGCTCAATTCTTCTCATAATAAAGAAGAGAATCACACTGGCCTTCTTGTAACTGCACACTAACTTTCTGTGGCTCATGCAAGAACATCTAAATCTGACTACAGCTCCAATTTCTGCAGTCATTCTCCATTTTAGTTAATACTCTGCTTTTCATTCTTCCTGCCAAATATACAAAGTCACATTTTCCCACATTTTTCATCATCTGTCAGGCTCTTGACCACCCATTCAGCTTATCCATATCTATCTGCAACTTCCTTATGCCTTTTTCACTACATATGTTCCTAGCTATCTTTGTGTCTTTTGCAAATTTCACCACCATGCTTTTGTTCCTAAAATTTAAGTTATTAATGTTAATTGGTATTGGAACGGTACAAGGGAGACAGGTAACTTAGTTGGCTGGATAACTGTACTGTGATACCACAAAGCATGGGTACAATTCCCAAACCAGTTGAGGTTACCTTGAAGGACTCTCCTTCTCAACCTTTCCCCTCACCTCAGGTTAAACCACCATCAGTCCTCTCTCTAAACTGAGAGAGCAGCCCTATGGTGTGGTAAGATCACAGCAGCTTTACTACATCATGAGCCTTTGATGTGGCACCTTACCAAATTCCTTCTTGAAATCCAAGTACATTATATGGACAGGCTCTTCCTACGGACAACACACTACTGCTTCCAAAAAGTTTAAAGAATTGGTTACACTGGAATCCCTCTTCATAAAACTATCTTTCCAGTTACCTTGAGTTTGTCCAGGTGCACAGATACGATCTCCTAAATGGTCTCTTATGCCTCCCATGACTGATATTAAGCTAACTTATCTATAGTTTCCTGTTATTTTCCCTCTTGTTTTTGAATACAGGGTTATATGTGCTTTTTTCCAGTCTGACAGAACCTTTCTTGAATCTATGGAATTTTGGAAAATTAATAGCAAAGCATCTACTACCTCTTTAGTCAACTCTTTTAAGACCTTGTATGAAGTCCACCTGGCATGCAGACTTGTCAGCTCACAGCTCCATCATTGATCAACCCATCTTGTAGGCAGCCAATACTAGGTCCATCCATTCACTCCTCATTAGCATTGATATCTCTGCGCCACACAGTTTGAAATTCCCTCCCCTAACTCTCTCTTCCATGACTCTCCTTAAAATTTACCACCTTGACCCCAAGCGTGGCCTAAAATAGCATTTACTTCTTCGGCTCTGTCCAGATTAACTCTGCTTTGAAGCACCTTGTGCTGTTCTTGATAATAAAGCTGCTATAGACATGCAAGTTGTTGTTAATGTGTTATAGAGTCGTACAGTAATACAGCATGAAAACAGACCCTTTGGCCTAACTTATCCGTGCTGACCAGATTTTCCAAAATTAACTAGTCCCATTTTCTGCATTTGGCCCATTTCCCTCTAACCCTTTCCAACTCATGTACCTGTCGAAATGTCTTTTAAATGTTGTAATTGTACCTGCCTCCACCAATTCCTCTGGCAGCCTGTTAGACACACACACACACGCACACACACACACCAACACACCACTCTTTCTGAAAAAGTAGGACCCTTTTAAATCTTTCCCTTCTCACTTTAAACCTACGGTCCCTAGTACTGGACTCCCCTACCCTGGGGAAAAGACCTTGGCCAATCATCTTATCAATGCCCCTCAGGATTTTATAAATCTCGATAAGGTCATCCCTCAGCCTTCTACATTCCAGGGAAAAATAGTCCCAGCCTTTCCAGTCTCTCTTTATGACTTAAATATAATATCTACTTGCGAGTTTAATGAGGCTTACTTGAAGGATACAAAAACCTCTCTCAACCACATTAAGCAATAAAATTAAAAGTCAAAGCGTTCTTTTTTCAGTGTGGTTTAACACTATCTCATTGTTCCCCCAGAAGTTATACATTTTTGGTAAGGGAGAACACAACTGTTTGTCACTGAATTTATGTGGAAAGACTATTCTTTTCACAGCAGAGGAGGTTAAGGAGAAATAGTGATCTCCAAAATTAAGAAGGATTTTAATATGGGTTGGGTTAGAAAAGGTTAGCTGCATTGGCAGAAAGGTCAGTAAAGACACAACCAAAATAAGGCCGTGCTTGCTGGTACCAGGGAGAATTACACATTATCAACAATATCTTTTATGAATATAGTTCTAAACTTTTCCAAAAACTAATTAAGGATCTCTGAGGCACATTGGTGTCAACAAACAGATCCTTAACATAAGTGAAAAAGGAAACAGGGCAGGATGAATTTTTTTTTGAATGCAATGAATTGCTGTGAACCAGAATTCAGCCTGCAAGAGCTGAAGAAGGAAATTCAGGAGCAACTTGTGAAATGGAATTGTACATTTATTTGGAATGCAACAATTTGTGGCCGAATAGAGGCCTTGGAGTGCAGGTTCATAGTTCCTTGAAAGTGGAGTCGCAGGTAGACAAGGCAGTGAAGAAGGCATTTGGTATGCTTGCTTTATTGGTCAGTGCACTGAGTGTAGGAGTTGGGAAGTCATGTTGTGGCTGTACACGACATTGGTTAGGCCACTTCTGGAGTACTGCGTTCAATCCTGGTTTCTTTGCTATAGGAAAGATGTTGTGGAACTTTAAAAGGTTCAGAAAGATTTACAAGCATGTTGCCAGGGTTGGAAGGTTTGAGCTGTAGGGAGAGGCTGTTTTCCGCGGAACAGGGAGGCTGAGGGGTGCCCTTACAGAAGTTTATAAAATTATGAAGAGCATGGATGGGGTGAAAGTTGAGATATTTTCCCCAGGGTAGGGGAGTTCAAAACTAGAGGGCAGAGGTTTTAGCTGAGAGGGGAAAGATTCAAAAGGGGACCCAAGGGGCAACTTTTTCACACAGAGGGTGGTATGTGTATGGAATGAACTGCCAGAGGAAGTGATGGAGGCTTGTACAATTACAACATTTAAAAGGCATTGAACAGGTATGCAAATAGGAAAGGTTTAGAGGGATATGGTCCAAATGCTGTCAAATGGGACTGGATTAATTTCGGGTATCTGGTCGGCATGGATATGTTGGACGTGCTGTACAACTCTATGACTATGACTGTATAATTTGCAGGGATTTGTATAAACTGTAAGGGGCTGTATAAAGTGCAGGGGAAGTAAAGTGAATGTGACAGCATTTCAAAGAGCTAGCAGAGATGTGATGGACCGACTGGCCCTCCTTCTCTGCTGTACATTTCTAAGATTCAATGGGTACCAAGTATCCATCAGTCCCTCTCTGTTCTCCCAGGGGATCGTTAATAGGGAGAGGGTGCGAACCCATCTAAACATGTTATAAATCAGATTGACATTAACAATTAAACCAAACCTGGTTTTACCGTTCCCTCCAAATTACTACTGAAATGTGGCTTTAATTGGAATCTGACTGCACGTAAGATTTATGATGTGATTAGTTGGTTTGTTTTGGTATGTCTCTCCTTCCCAGAGTTTATAAGAATTGGCAATACTGCTTCAGCTGCCGAGATTGCAAACTCTGAAATTCCCTCAATAAACTTCTCTGTCCTCTAAAAGATGTTCATTGAACCATGTTTATGATTTTGTGAAGTATTGTTGTCTGGTCTTTGAACTTCCTGTACTGAGGGTGAAGAGGTGTGCCCCTGCTAAAACAGAAAAGTTCTTTATTTCCTTCCATTAGTGGCACATTGCTGCAACTGAGGTGAGTAAATCTCCAGCCTCAACGAAAATTTTATGGTATCTTCAAAGTAATGGATTTGCAAATAAACTAATTCTGCCCCTGCTGTTTCCGAGCACAAGTCCAGCTGCTTCTAATTTCAAGGCTTAAGCGTTTTCTCAAACCACATGTTTCGAGGAAATCTCCAAGTGTTTATTTTTCTTTCCAGGGTCCCCGTCTCCTCCTTCCCTGCGGGCTCAGGATCTTGCCACTTGGGCAGGTTCTGGTGCCTCGCCATGTTTCGCTTTCAAGGCGAGAGTATCCACAGGGAGCTAAATCATAGGGTTGGGGAGTGTGGCCAAAGTCAGCCAGGTTCCCTTCCACACTTGGGCACTTCCCACTTTTCTCCAGATAGGATCCCTGGCTGACTTTACTGTTCCAGCCCTAACCTTAACCCTACAGCCCTTTTCCTGCTCCAGCGATCCCAGTTGGGATCAGCTGACAGGGTACCAATCGCAAGGTGACACAGCAGGTTATGCCAATGGATGAGTCATCCAGAATCCCAGGCTAATGTTTTTGGAGCACAGTTTTGAATCCCACCAACTCAAGTGAAAAAGAACTGAATTTAATAAAAATCCAGGAAATTAAAGCTGACTAGCACCAGTTATGTTTATTTTTATTCTGTCATGAGAAATGGGCATCATGTTGGGCTAGCATTTGTTGCCCATTCCTAGATGCCCTTGAGAAGGTGGTGGTGAGCTGCCTTCTTGAACCACTGTGGTCCATGGTAGACCCACACTTTTGACCTAGCGATACTGTCCTTAGAGAGGAAATTCCAGGATTTTGAAGCAGCGATACTGAAGAAATGGCGAGGTATTTCCAGATCAGGATGGTGAGTGACTTGGAGAGGCCTGGTAGCTGGTGGTGTTCAATATTATTGTCAATAACCACCTCATTCATTTATGTCCTTTAGGGAAGAAAATCTGCTGCACTCACCCAGTCTGGCCCAAAGGCAACTCCAAGGCCACAGCAAACGAGGTCGACTCTTAGCTGACCTCTGAGCAATTAGGGATATTAGTTTCCTGGTCCAGGATCGGCAGCGAGGCGGGTCCTTGGGGACTTCCACACTCCACGAATGAATAAAAAAAATTAAACACTTTGCTTCGCAATTTATAAAAGTTGGAGGTGAAGAGAAATTTCATCTCTCAGAGGATTGTGAGTCTGAGGAACTCGCTTCCTTAGCAAGGTGGGGTCACTGATTTTCTTTGAGGCACAGGCAGATAGATTTTTGACTATCAAAAGAGCATTGAAGATCAGGCAGGGAAGAGAAGCAGACGCCACAGTAAGATCAGCATGATCTTATTGAATGGTAGACTTGGCTCAAGGGGTCAAATGGTTCTCCTGACTCATTTGTTTCTGTATTCCTACAATAAGTATGGTGGTCAAGAAAGCACACAGCATGCTTGTCTTCATCGGTTGGGGCATCGAATGTAAAAGCTGGCAAGTTTTGTTACAACTCTACAAAGCTTTAGTTAGGCCACATTTGGAATACTGCGTGCAGTTCTGGTCATCACACTGCCAGAAGGATGTGGATCATTGGAGCGGGTGCAGAGAAGGTTTACCAGGATGTTGCCCGGTCTGGAGGGTTTCAGTTATGAGGAGAGTTTGGATAAACATGGATTGATTTCACTGGAATGACGGAGGCTAAGGGGTGACCTGAAAGAGGTCTGCAAAATTACAAGAGGCATAGATAGGGTGGATAGTCGGAGGCTTTTTCCCCAGAGTGGAAAGGTCAACTACAACAAGGTACAGGTTCAAGGTGAGAGGGGGAAAGTTTAGGGGAGAAGTACGGGGAAATTTTTTCACTCAGGGAGTGGTGGGTGCCTGGACCACACTGCCAGCGGAGGTGGTGAAAGCAGGCATGTTAGCAACATTTAAAGCATATCTTAACAGACACATGAACTGGAGGCGAACAGAGGGATAGAAACTGTGTTTGGGCAATATGTAGAAGGTCTAAATAAGGACTAGGAATCGGTGCAGGCTTGGTGAGCTGAAGGGCCTGTTCCTGTGCTGTATTGAATTGAATTGAAAAATAGCGACTTGTTTCTTAAATGTCCTGTGGTATTTCACAGGAGCAAAGTGAAACAGGATATAATGCTGAATCACATGAAGAAATATCAAAGAATATGACCAAAAGCTTGTCTGAAAGGTGTATTTTTAAGAAACACCTTGAAAGAGGAAATACAGAAAGAGATTTTAAGATTAGAACTGGGCTATAAATCCACTATGGTCTGGGCTAATGCTCAGCGGACATGGGTTCAAATCCCGTTTCAGCAGCTGGTGAAATTCAAAGCCAAAAAGTCTGGAATTGAAAGCTAGTCTCAGTGAAGGTGACCATGAAACTATCAGTAATAGTTGCAAAAAACCCATCTGGTTGTCCTTATCTGGCCTGGCCTACATGTGACCCCAGAAATCTGGTTAACTCTAAACTGCTCTCTCTCTGGGCAATTAGGGATGGGCAGCAAATGCTGGCCTAGTCAGTAACACCTACATCCTGTGGATGAATCTTTTTTAAAAAAGTGTGGCAGGGGCGGGGGCGGGCGGGGGCAGAGGCGGGCAGGTTCTCCAGATGTCCCCACTCACATTTACCTCACAACTAACAGTTCATCGGGGAGGCGAAGGCCTAGTGGGATTATCGCTAACCTGTCAATCCAGAAACTCAGCTAATGTCCTGGGGACCCAGGTTCAAATCCCATCACGACAGATGCTGGATTTTGAATTCAATTGAAACAAAAATCTGAAATTAAGAATCTACTGATGGCCATGAGACCATTGCTGATTGTCAGAAAAACCCATCTGGTTCACTAATGGCCTTTAGGGAAGGAAATCTGCCATCCTTACCTGGTCTGGCCTACATGTGACTCCAGACTCACAGCAATGTGGTTGACTCTCAATTACCCTCTGAAGTGGCCTAGCAAGCCATTCAGTTGAAGGGCAGCCAGGGCCAGGCTGTAGATGCTGGCCAGCCAGTGATGTCCTCATCCCACGAGAGAATACACTAAGCAAATAAGTCATCAGATATCTCATCACTACTTGTGAGATCTGATTGTGAACAAATTGATCACTATGTTTGGCTACATGACAATAGTAATGGTCCATCCAAAGTTTGTGGTGCACTGTGAATGGAAATGGGTAACCAAGTGCAGTGGTGAGGCAGTGCTGCATTAACTGAGGTGATTATTTCATTCAAATGAGGTATTGTACCACTTACTGACTCAGATGTAAGAGACTATTCTGAAGAGACGGATAGAATGAGGGAAAGGTTTTGCATTTTTCAAGATCATAGAGAGCTCTAAAGCTAATGGAGGACATTTGAAGCATTGTAATGTAGATGTCAATTGCTTCACCCCTCACTGTAAACTTAAATCTTGAAGTGAATCTCTATGATAATGGGCAATGTGACCTCTGAATTCTTAACACTCCTGTACCAAATCTACCTGCTGTGTTTAAACGTTGATTTTAAAAAGTCCAGTCAGCCTCACTTGACATTGTGCGCAGTGGTTCAAGCCCAAGTGAAACCTTTAATGGTGTTAAAATTAGATGGCAGGAAACAATCGGGCTCAGGCTATTAGAAGTAATTCAGTTCCAATTTTGAAGCTGTACATTCTATCTTTATTTTTAGTTAATATCTTCCTTCTTTGTTTTTATTTCCAGTTCAATAATTGAGGAGCAAGCAAGAAAAGTTGATCAGGGATTCTTGGCAATGCAGGTTCAGGAGCCCAGGAGTTGCCGAAACAAGGTACAATAGTGCCGCCCCAGGTCGGAGGGTATAACTGCACCGTGACATGTTTACATGGGAGAGGAAAAGAAGAAATGCAAAAGCAGGAAATACACTCTTAAAGGCAGGAAATGTGTGCTGATGCAATAGGTTCACATTTGACATAATGTCAGTGATCGTGAACCTGATATTCTCTGCATTCGATGGGATATCCACCTGTATCAGGAATGCAGCGAGTGATCATTATCTGCTGAGTGAGGCTTTGTACTGGAAATAGTTTTGAGGCAAGCCCATCGCTGTAATACTCACCTCCACATTAATCAGCAGCTAGTATAAAAGACATGAAGACTGGATATTCACCATCAGCAGCATGAAGTGTGATTATGTTTAATTTCCTACAGTAAGAACACATGAGATTGAAGTTCTTCCATTCATTTTTTTCTTGACAGTTTTCCTTGGGTGGGGACAGCCTGAGAGAAAAAAGCAACATGAAACTTGTTTAGCACAGGCTGCAGGACAGGGAAGGGATGTGGCGTGGTGGGTGTAGGCACAATTGCACTGGTAAACCTGTGAGTGCGAGGGGTGGGGGGATTTTCTACTGAACCTCAGAGCAGGAGAGAGTATCAGAATCTGTAATATCAACAAACTGAAGTGAAAACAGTGTGCAGGCTACATATGGAAAACAATCCTGGGTTAAAAGTACAGGAGAAAGAGTGTGCTGGCCACATGGAACTCAGGGCATGGGACAAATTCCTGAAATACGGGACAGTCCTGTAAGGTCCAGAACACTTGTTCACCCTGTGTGGGGGATGAGGCACTGTGTGTGAGTTCCTTCTTTGCTATTCTATCAGCACAGCTGCCAAAGGGACTCTGGTATCTTCAAAGTGCCCATTTTAGAACAGAAATAAAGACTTGTATCTATCGAGCACCAAGATCATGGGATGTCCATAAAGAGATTTACAGCCAATGAAATGCTTTTAGTGTGTAGCCACTATTGTAATGGCACAACCATGGCAAGTAACACAAACAGTAGTGTAACAATCACCAATTAATCTGTTTTTGTTACTGTGGCTTGAGGGAGAAATGTTGGCCAATGTTCTACTTTCAATAGTGTCATAAGTTTCTTTACATCCAGCTAAAAAAGCAAATGGCAATGATAAGGCCTCTGTTAGGGCATTGCGTCCTCAACACTGTAGAGTCATCGTTGTTATTTATGCTTAAAAATTGGCATGGAATCTGAGCCTTCAGACTCAAAGGCAAGAGTTTTACACACTGAATCGTGGCTGGGAAGTGGATATGCATTCGCCTTGTTCGCCTGAAATGAAGGACTCACTCTCTCCCAATGGCGAATGCCAGTAATAGTGGCCGTCAGGGAGTGCTAGAGTTACACCTGTCCTGTTCTTGCCAACACATTCCAGCATTTACACCCAGCAGGAGCAGCAGAGATTCCTCGCCCATCAGAAGTGTGGCTACCAGTTGAGGGTTCTCACTCTGCGGCCCTCACTGCCTGGCTTTCTCTGCTGTCGGTATCAAATGCGGATTGATGCCAAGATTGGTGGTATAGTGGACAGTGAGGAAAGTTATCTGGGAATGCAGCGAGATATTGATCAACCAGGGCAGCGGGCTGAGGAATGGCAGGTGAAGTTTAATTTAGAAAGGTGCGAGGTGTTGCATTTTGGTGTGTCAAATCAGAGCAGGACTTACACAGTCAATGGTAGGGCCCTGGGGAGTGTTATAGAACACAGATCAAGGGGTACAGGTTCTTAGCTCCTTGAAAGTGGAGTCACAGCTAGACAGGGTGGTGAAGGCGGCTTTCGGCATGCTACCTTTCATCAGTAAGAGCATTTGAGTATAGGAGTTGCGATATCTGGTTGCAGCTGTGCAAGATGTTGGTGAGGCAACATTTGGAGTACTACATGCAGTTCTGGTCACCATACTATAGAAAGGATGCTATTAAATTAGAAACAGTGCAGAAAAGATTTACTAGGATGCTACCTGGACTGGAAGGTTTGATTCATAAGGAGAGGTTGGATAGGCTGAGACATTTTTTTCCCTGGAGTGTAGGGAGACTGAGGGGTGAACTTATAGAGGCCTATAAAATCATGAGAGGCATAGGTAAGGTAGATAGCCAGTAGTATTTTCCAGTGATAGGGGAGTCTAAAACTAGAGGGCATAGATTTAAGGTGAGAGGGGAGAGATACAAGAGGGTCCAGAGGGGCAAATTTTTCACACAGAGGGTGGTGACTGTCTGGAATGGACTGCCAAAAGTACTGGTGGAAGTGAGTGCAATTTTGTCATTTAAGAAACATTCGGACAGGTACATGGATGGGATAGGTATGGAGCAACATGGACCAAATGCAGGCAAATGGGACTAGTTTAATTGTGAAAACTGGGCGGCATAGGCAAGTTGGGCCGAAGGCCGCTGTTGACCTCTATAACCCTATGACTCTAAATGAGCAACGACAAGGAACATGCATGCTAGATGGCTGTATTTTATCACCGATCTCTGGGCTGTGGAATAAGTGGGGAGTTCAAAAAGCACCTCTTGACCCTATCTGCTCCATGCCGACATCCACAGTCAGTCAAAGGGTGGAGTCGCCAAGGCGATTGTGAACTGGGCAATTAAAAACAAAATGGCCGTCTCAAACTGATGTAGGCCCAAGGGCCACCCTGACTGGGAATGGCCAATCAATCTACAATTAATAATCTCTGTTTTGGTTCTCTACTACAGAGAAGGACCATCATAAAGGAAAGAAAAGTTGTTTGAGGAAGAACTTGTCTGTTAAGAGGTCAATTTAACCACTCGGGCCTAAAAACCACAGAAATTATTGTCTAACCTCCCTTGTCCCAGTTTCATTGGATCGACAGGAGCAACTGGCAGCTGATATTTGATTACAAACAGATTCTACTTGTCACCCATTCCCAGATGCCTGGCATTCCTGTCTAATTTGTTTCGTACATTCTTGTCTAAACAAACAGCTGTCTTCACTTAAGACAAACACTCATACGTCTGTGCTACCCAGATAAGTAAACTAACAGCTCTCTCAGTTTTAACTAAGAGAATCCGAGAGTGGCAGGGCGGGGGTGGTGGGAGAGAGTGTGGGCCAGGAGAGTGAGGGTGACACAGCGAGAGGGAGTGAGAGTGTGATACGGAAAGCGAGGGAAAGATAGAACCATAGGGACTAAAGTGTGAGAGGGGGCAAAGGTCAGAGGCAGAGTGAAAGAGAATGAGAGACTGACAGAAAGAGCAAGATTGAATGAGAGACAGAGAACATGAGAGGTAAGAGATGGGGGGGGGGGGGGAAAGCAGAAGAGTGAAAACAAGAGAGAGGGATATTGCAAGCAAGGGGAAACAGATAAAGAGAGTGACAGAGATGACAGAGACTGATGTCGTATGGAGCAGAAAGTAGGCCACTCAACCCATTGTGTCTATTCTGCTATTCTGTGAGATCATGGCTGATCTGATAATCACCAACTCCACTTTCCTGCCTTTTCCCCATAACCCTTGATTACCTTCGGAGTAAAAATGTGTCCATTGAAGCCTTGAATATACTTAATGGTCATGCCTCAACAGCCCTCAGTGCGGAAGAATTCGACAGATTCAATACTATTTAAGAGAAGAAATTCCTTCTCATCTCTGTCTTAAATATGCAACCCCTTATTCTGAGATTTTGATGACGGCTCACCTACTTGCAATTCAAAGACCTACGCGCAAAAGGTAAAGGAATGCTATTTTATCGCACAGGAGAGGTGGAGTGTTATAAAACCAGGGCAGGTCGATGAAGTTAAGATACAGATCAGCTATGATTTAAATGAATAGTGTGACAGACACAAAGGGCTGAATGGCCTCTTCCTGTTCCAATGACTGAACACCAGTCCTGATCTCAGAGTGTGTTATTAACGTGCGGGCTTAACATTCAACATTCCTGGTGCAGTAATTTCCCAGGAACAAGTAACGGAAATCTGAGCACGGCAGCCATTTCACTGTCTGCTCAACTTTCTGTCTGTTCCAGTGAATAGTCAGGCTGTGTACTGGGTGAGTTAGCTTGTAGACTGTGGCTCGTGTTACACTGCTGCAATGCAGACATCAGAGTGGTCAAATGTATCACAAATCAGGGCTGTTTCATTCACCACAATCTTTAAAACTCTCATCAAACATCGTCTCTCCACTGCCAATGGTAAAACTGCTGAAGACCTTCAGAGACCGTCAGAATGACATCGAATCTACAACATAGAAACAAGCTAGTCAGTCTAACTACACTAAGCTGATCCTTAGCTTCTCTAATTCTCTTCATCCAACCCTGTCGGTCTTTATCGTTCTCCCGCACTTGGAGCTATCAACTTAAATGTATCAATGCTGCACATGTGGTAGTAAGTTCCACGTTCTCACCACTCTCTGAGAAAAGTCTATTTGACTGATTAGTGAGTACCTTAAGAAGCTCAACACCATCCAGGTCAAAGCAGCTGACTGGATTGGCACCCCATCCCAACATTCACTCCCTTCACAGCAGACATTCAGTGGCTGTATGTGTGTAGAGGTTGCACTGTGGAAATTCACCAAGGCTCCTTGAACAGTAACTTTCAGGCCTGTGAGCATTACTACGTGGAAGGACAAGGGCAGCAGATATAAGGGAATACCACCACCTCCAAGCTCTCCACCCACAAGCCACTCTCCATCCTGACCTGGAAATATATTCCTTCACTCTCACTAGGTCAAAGTCCTGGATGTCTCTCCCTAATAGCATTACCTATATCTGAAAGACAGCAACAGTTCAAGAAGGCAGCTCACACTCAACATCCTTCCAAGGGCAAACAGATCAGCAATAAATGCTGGCCCAACTATTGATTCCTCCATCCCCTGAAAAAAAAATTAAAATATCTTATATTTATGGTCCCCAGCTCTTTTGACACAACTACAAGTGAAAACATTTGCTCTATGTCTACACGTTGTTTTGGGTTTCCCGCCATGGTGAGCTCTTGGCTGATTAAATGTCACTGCAGTTTTATTTTTGTGAACAGTTTCATCCAAAAGAAGGCATCTCAAGCTCAAAAATCTGCCTTAAAATTCTTTCCGCCTTTCTGTACATGGTTAGAAGTGCAATGCACAATACAGTGACCAAAACATACATCATTGAATCTTCCAGAGAAGATTTAATAGAATGAAAAAGTGGTACAGTGCATGAGAGGCCATATGGCCAATGGTGTATGTTTTGGCTTTTTGAAAGACCTCCGATTTCCTTGATGTTTCTCTATAGCCCTGCAATTTTTTTCCCCTTCAAGCAGTTAACCAATTCCCTCTTGAGAACAATTGCTCAGTCTGCTTCCAGCACATATTCAGGCATTGTATTACAAGTGACAACTACTCACAGTGGTAAATTAAGTTTGCTTCATCTCCTCACTGGCTCTTTCAGATCCGTGCAATTGGTTCCTGATATCTTTTATGTTGTAAAAACCCTTCAGGACTTTGCAGGACTTTTATTAAATCTCCCCCCTAACCATCACTATTGCAAGGTGTACAATCTCAGCTTCTCCAGTCTTTCCACATAGCTGACATCCGACTCTAGTTAGAACACAGCTGGAATACTGCGAATAGTTTTGGGATCGTTATCTAAGGAGGGATACATTGGCATTAGAGCCATTCCAGAGAAGATTCACTCGGCTAATAAAACATATGGTGAGACTGTCTAATGAGGAAATGTTGAGTATATGTGGTCTGTACTTGTTGGAATATTGAAGAATGAGAGGTAACCTTATTGAAAGATACAAGATCCTTAGGAGACTTGACAAGGTAGATACAGAAAGTTTGTTTCCCCTTGTGGGAAAGTCTACTATCTGAGAATAAGAGATTTTAATTCAGAGATAAGGAGGAGCTTCTTGTGTCAGAAGGTTGTGAATCTGTGGAATTCTTTAAACCTGAGGGTTGTAGAGGCTGGATCGATAAGGTAATAAGGCTGAAATAGACAGACTTTAATCAGTAATGGACTCAAGAGTTTCGAGGCAAAGGCAGGAGAGCAGAGTTGAGGATTGTCAAATCAGCCATGATCTTATTGAATGATGGAGCAATTATTTTTTGTTCATTAATGGGATGAGGGCATCGCTGGCCAGGCAATATTTTATTCCCTGTTACCTCCCTAATTGTCTGGAGGGTAGTTCAGAATCAATCACTTTGCTGTAGGTCTGGAGTCACATGTAGGTCAGACCAGGTAAGGATGGCAGTTTCCCTCCCTAAAGGACATTAGTAAACCAGATGAGTTTTTCCTGAAAATCAATGGATTTACGGTCATCATGAGATTCTTAATTCCAGATATTTTATTGAATTCAAATTCCACCACCTGCTGTGGCAGAATTCAAACCCAGGTTCCTAGAATATTATCTGGGTCTCTGGATTAAAAGTTCAGCAATAATACCACTAGGCCATCGTTTCCCTAATGGTGTTACTATCACTGAATCCCCCACTGTCAACAGCCGAGGGGTTATCATTGATCAGAAACTCAACTGGACTCACCACATAAACACAGAGGCTCCAAGAGCCGGCCAGAAGCTAGGAATACTGCGGCAAGTAACTCACCTCCTGACTCCTCAAAGCCTGTCCACCATCTACAAGGCACAAGTCAGGAGTGTGATGGAATACTCCCCACTGGCCTGGATGAGCGCAGCCCCAACAACACTCAAGAAGCTTGACACCATCCAGGACAAAGCAGCCCACTTCATTGGCACTACATCCACAAGCATCCACTCCCTCCACCAACGATGCTCAGTAGCTGCAATGTGTACTATCTACAAGATGCACTGCAGAAATTCACCAAAAATCCTCAGACAGCACCTTCCAAACCCACAGCCACTTCCATCTAGAAGGACGAGGGCAGTAGAGAGGCAGTAGAGGGAAGCAACGCCTTCAAGTTCCCCTCCAAGCCACTCACCATTCTACATTGGAAATACATCATCGTTCCTTCACTGTCACTGGGTCAAAATCCTGCAATTCCCTCCCTAATGGCATCGTGGGTAAACCCACAACAGGAGGACTGCAGCAGGTCAAGAAGGCAGCTCACCACCATCTTCCCAAGGGCAACTAGGGACGGGCAATAAATGCTGGCCAGCCAGCGACACCCACATCCCACAAAATGAATTTTAAAAAATAGAGTACAATATTCCAACTAAAGCAAAATTCTATAATTACCAGCGTTACAATTACAACTGGCTCTGAAGAAGGCTCACTTTGGACTTGGAACGTAAGTTCTGTCCCTATCTCTACAGACACTGCCAGGTGTGCCCCAGTTTTCTGTTTTTAATTCAGAATTCCACAATCGTTGGATCTTAGTCAGAAAAATACAAAGGACATTTATTTTATATCAGCAATGCAAAAGTCAGGAAAATATTCAACTATCTGGCTGTTTTCCCACTTTAACATTTCTGTAACAAATCATTAACATTGGAGAGACAGTAGAAGGGTCTAGGCCCGAAACGTCAGCCTTCCTGCTCCTCTGATGCTGCTTGGCCTGCTGTGTTCATCCAGCTCTAAACCTTGTTATCTCATTAACATTGGAGAGTTCTTTTTTGTTTAACCACATTTTAAATGTCCTTGTCTCATTACCAAAATGAAATTACAATCAATGTTGGATCTCCCCCTGTTCAGTGCACTGTTTATTATCTGTTCTCTCCCATACTCTCTCTCAGAAACACATGAATGAGACATGTCTAATAACCCCTCTTTCAGAATATGGTGCAAAATACACAAGCAATGACAAAAAGGTTCAATTGCAGAAGTTTCACATGTTCACAAGAACATGCAAACAAGAAATAACAGTAGACTACTCTATCGTTTGAGTCTGCTCTACCATGCAATAAAATCATGGCTGATCTGATTTCAACCTCGACTCCACATTTCTCCATATCCCCAATATTCTTTCATCCCCTTCATAATCATCAAGAATCTACCTACTTTGGCTTTAAAAATATTTAAAGATTCTGCATCTACTGCCTTTTCAGGAAGGGAATTCCAAAGAAACCAACCCATTTCGACTCCATACCTCAACAATGCAGTTGATTCTTAATGGTCCTCTGAAGTAGGCTAGCTGCCAAACAGTTCAAGGTCAATTAGCATTACAAATGCTTGCCCAGCAAGGGCCACTCATGTTCCATGAATGGATGGGATTAGTTTAGCATCATGGTCAGCACAGACATGGTGGGCTGAAGAGCCTGTGATTATAAAAAACAAGAATGCGCCACAACCTCACTGAATGCCCGAACAGGAATGGATCGCCAGGTTAGTAATCAAAAGAGAAGTCCTATATCAATAATAGCATCCTCTGATTGGATTAGAGAAAGAGAAGGGGGATGGGAGCTGATGGGAGCTCATCAACCACAGGACGACTGAGAAACTGTCATCTCAGCGCAGTCCCAGATCCAAAACTACAGGCCTCTGGGCTGCCAGGGATCAGCTCCTCAATCATACAGTTCCTCTGTCAACCCACAGTGTCCGGTATAGTTCAGTCACCATGCTGTCTACCTCCATATCTCGCTGGTTAACCAGATTTACTTTTGGTTCCACCATTCACCAAGGTCCTAGCTGCCCTGTTGTCAGCCCGCACTCGCAGGCAAAAGATTTTTCCACCTTGAAGTCTTGGGAGAAAGAATTCAGCTCACAGGGCATTCTACTTGATCTCAGCACCTCTGGGCCATTAGTTCATTTGTCTCCACCCATTATATCACAAAGTTTCAAGAAATTATTTATAGCACACTTCGAACCAACTGGTTCACTCAGCATTTATGCTTCACAAGCACTTGCTCCCAACTTTTGTACATATAACTGCCACTCCATTTGTTACTCCCTCAAATCCTTCAATAGCTGTCCCTTAATTGTATCAGTGCTACTGATTTCAACTACATCCTGTTCCACATTCTCCAAACCTTACTGTGGTGGTAATCCTCATGTTAAACTTAGCACTGTCTCTCTGTAATGAGAGAGTAGGATTATGGTGATTTGCCTTTTATTAGTTACTATCTTGTGTGGTTGGCCTTTAATTATGGTCTTTCCCACTTGCAGAAGCATCTTCTCCACATATTGCTGCCAAATCCTTTCCTAATCTTAAAGACTTATCAGGATACCTTGCAATCTCCTCTCTCCTAGAGAAAAGAGCTCCAATTATTCAGTCTTTCTTGATAAGTATAATATTTCAGTCCCCACAGTGTGGAAACAGGCCATTCGGCCCAACAAGTCCACACCAGCCCACCGAAGAGCCTCCCACCCATCCCCCTACCCTGTCCCTGTAACCCTGCATTCCTCATGGCTAATCCACCTACCTACACATCCCTGAACACTATGGGCAATTTAGCATGGCCAAGTCACCTAACCCGCACATCTTTGGACTGTGGGAGGAAGCAGAGCACCTGGCAGAAATCCACACAGACACAGGGAGATTATACATACTCTACACAGACAGTCGCCCAAGTTTCAAATCGAAGCTGGGTCCCTGGTGCCCTGAGGCAGCAGCGCTAACCACTGAGCCCACCATTCACACATTCTCCAGGGCCTTTGTATCTGTTACATAATACAGAGGCTTGAAATGAGCACAGTACTCCAAGTATAGTCTAAACAAAATTCTAAATGATTATAACATCTCCGCTTTACAATTCTAGTCCTGCAGAAATGAATTGCAACACTGTTTACTTCTTTGGATGGCCTTAATAATTTGCATTGTTCTTTTTAATGATTTATACACATGTATACACAGAGCATGCTGCTCTTTGAGCCTGTTTAGGCATTTACTGTCCAAGAATGTGATAATCTTTCTACCAAAATACATCACTCTACACTAACCTATACTGAAGCTCAATTGACAATTACATTTCCATATTGTAAATTCATCATTGCCTACCACTTGCAGTCCTCGTCCACATTAATCACATCCATCATTTTGTTCCCTTCACTTATCCCCCAACATAAGAATTCAAAATGATGCATGATTTTGAGGAATAAGGGCCATGTTTAAAGTTTAAATCAACCCTCCTACTACCTGGCGAACTACTGTTGTGGTATACCTTTGAGTTGGGGGTCTTCTATTTTTTTCTCTGTATTGCACTGTATAAACATTCAATTCAGTCTTAATCACGGTTTGCTCTGGGGAAGCTACCAACTCAGATATGTGGATATGTTCTCCAATTGTTTAATACTGCTACTCAACTTCTCAAAAGTTCTGAATAAATTAACCTATGTATTTTGGCATTAATTAATCCCTAATGCATGGTTGGTGCGTTGATGTTTATTTACTAAGTCAGCACAAAAAGAAGCAGAACACAAACTGCTACCAGCTACAGATATTAACTGCCCAAGACATTCAGCCTTAGAATCTTGTAAAAGGCATTAGTCCATTATGCCTGTGCTGGCCACTGGAAACAGTGATCCAATAGTCCTATCTCCATCCCTTACCTGGTCTTTCACATTTAACCCAGATTTTTTGTTTCCCCATTTTCCAATTACCTTTAGGTACCTGTTATCAAATCTGCTGCCAACTTCCTTTCCAACAATAAGACCATAAGAATTAGGAGTAGATCGTTTGGCCCCTCAAGCATGCTGTGCCATTCAATAGGATCATGGCTGATCCGACATTCCTCACATCCACTTTCCTGCCTTTTCACCACAACCCTTTGTTCCCCTACTGATCAAGAATCTATCTCAGCCTTATATATGCATAATGACTCTGCCCCCAGCTCTCTGGCAAGGAGATCCAAAGTCTCACAAAGAGAAGAATTTCCTCATTATCTTAAATTGGTGTCTCTTTATTCTGAGACTATGCCTTCTGGTCCTAAACAGTCTCATGAGGGGAAACATCCTCTCAGCATTTACCCTGTCAAGCCCCTTAAGAATCCTATATGTTTCAATGAGATTACCTCTCATTCTTGTAAACACCAGGGAGTGGAATCCCAACTTTTTTTAGCCTTTGGTCAGAAGACAATCCCTTCATACGCCTCAGCAGTGAACTCCAAAACATTATTTAGTGAAGAAAAATTCTCTTCTCTGTCCTCCACTCCCAATTATCTTCAATTTGTGTCTTCTCATTTACTGACAGCTTTCTTTTTCCCTGCAGCTGTTCTGACTAATGGGATTGGTTAGCACAGTTAGCTGGACAGCTGGTTTGCAATGCAAGATGTGACACCAACAATGTGGGTTTGATTCCACAATAGAAGAGCTCACCTTTTCACTACTCCCCTCACTGGAGGCATAGTGACCACCATCAGTCATTTCCCTGCAAGCCCTATGACCTCACAAGACTATGGTAGCTTTACCTTTTACTTTGCTTCTCATCTCGGTCTTTACATGAATTTGAACACCTCCATTAATACCTCATATACTTTCCCTGCTATTAGAAGAGTCTTAGAGAGCTTATCCAGTTGAAAACAGTTTGACCCAGATCTCAAAAAAATTCACGCAAAATCTTCTGGACAGTAAGTACATTAGCAAGTTCAAGACTGGGCTCTATGTGGGGCCCTGAGAAGTAATATTGAGACCCTGAAATCAAGAGTCCTTCAATTAACTCATCCGACCAGTTAAACATTTCCAACCATTAGCCTGTCAGCCTATTGTTTATTGGTGCCTTTTCTTCCCAAGGGATGACCGCACTGAGACTGTGCATCTGAGAGACAACAGCCTTGTAGAGAAACCATTTCTACAGCTCGACATATCGCTCAAGTCAACCAAGAAGTCACTTCTCCACAGAGTAAACCCAAAAACAAGTAAAACTAAGAAACAGCCAAGAGATAGTTCATCTTTGTAAAGTGAAAACAGGTCACAGTGAATCTATGTGACAGGATGGAAAGAAAATTCTTTACTGTGCATCATTTAGCGTTCAACAGGCTGTGAGCCAAGGACCCAGTGGGGAAACTCCTTCCCTTACCTGTCAATGATAACGGGATCCGAGGGTGTTTCGTTCCTGTTTCCACAGCTTTTCTTGTCACAGCATCGGCTGTAGCAAAACAGAAATTGGCAGATTGTTAACACCAACAAGGATAAAAACAACTTACTGCAGAAATCCAGAAATAAAAACTGAAAGTGCTGGAGAAACTCAGCAGATCTGGCAGATTCTGTGGAGAGAGAAACAGAGTTAGCATTTCGAGCTTGAGTTGGTGGTAGAAGCAGTGACCCTAAACTCTTTGAAAAGTGCCTGGATCAGCACCTTGTTTATTATAAACTGCAGGGCTATGGATTGTGTGCAAGAAGATGGGACAAGAAAGGGCATCCGGGTGTCTTTGGGTCAGCATGAACAAGATGGGCCAAATGGCCTCCTTCTGTCCTGAAATATTTCTATGGTTCTACAGAATCCTGTGTGACTCTTCATCAGAACCAGAATTAGGTGATACAAGGAAATGTTGATACATAAAGCGTAAGGAACCACATCAAAGAATACATTATATTTTGTCTGGTGTAGGTACACCCACAGTGATTTTCTAGAAGGGACCCAGCAACACTGAAGGAACAGAGATACAGTTCCAAGTCAGGATGGTGTGGCGAACTTGCAGGGGGTGGTCTCTCCATGTATCTGCTGCCCTTGTCCTTCTAGATGTAAGTGATAACAGAGTTGGAAGGTGCTGCCAAAGGAGTCTTGGTGAATTATTGCAGTGTGTTTTGTAGATGGTATACACTGCTGCCATTGTGTATCAGTCCTTGAAAGGCATAATTGTTTAAGAAGGTGGATGGAGTGCCAATTAAGTGGACTGATCTGTCCTGAATGTTGTCAAGCTTTTTAAGTTTTGCATTTCTGTAATGCCTTTCATGAGCTCGCAATGGCATCCTTTTTATAATTTGGAGTCCCATAATCAGAGTTTCTTTCAAAAGGAGGGTCCATTATCTAGTGTTCTGAAATCCCACCATGGACACTATTTTTAAAACTGCTTCAAGCTCACAATCACAAAGAATGGTTTCTACACTTTGCAAGTATCATTTGCACCAGACAAGTCCCAGGCAATGATCATCTCCAATTACAGACAATCTAACCACTGCCCCTTGATACTTAATGGTTTTACCATCTTGGGATCCCCATGATCAACATTTTGAGGAGTTAACATTGAACAAAAACTGAACTATACTAGCCATAAGCAAGTGACAGGCTAGGAATCCTGCAGCAAGTAACTCACCTCCTGACTCCCCAAAGTCTGTCCACCATCTACAAGGCACAAGTCAGGAGTGTGATGGAATCCTCCTGGATGAGTGCAGCTCTAACAACACTCGAGGCTTGACACAATCCAAGTCAAAGCAGCCCGCTTGATTGGCAACACATCCACAAACATTCAGCAGCAGGATGTACCATCTACAAGATGCACTGCAGGAGTTGACCAAAGATCCTCAGACACCACACTCCAATCCCCCAACAACTTCCACCTGGAAAGAGTAAGGCAGCAGATACAGGGAAAAACCATCACCTGCAAGTTCCCCTCCAAATCACTCACCAACCTGACGTGGAAATATACTGCTGCTCCTTCAGAGATTCTGGGTCTAAATCCTGAAATTCCCTCCCTAATGGTATTGTGAGTCAACCCACAGTAGGAGGACTGCAGCGGTTCAAGAAAGCAGCTCACCACCACCTTCTCAAGGGCAACTAGGGACGGCACAAGCCAGCCAGAGATACCCACATCCGAGAAGTGAATTAGTAAAACTTTCAAGGACATGATAATATCACTGGATTAATAAACCAGAAACCTATGCTAATATTTGGAGGGCACAGGTTCAAATCCCCACCATGGCAGCTGGTGGATTTTGAATTTAATTGTTGAAATCTCAGAAATGGTGAGAATGAGACTATTGTTGCTTGTGTAAGAACCCAACTAGTTCACTAATCCACTTTAGGGAAGGAAATCTGTTGTTCTTACCTGGGACTGGCCTACACATGACTCCACACTAACAGCAATGTGATTGACTCTTAACTCCCCTTGGAAACAGCTGAGCAAACCATTCAATTTATGAGCACTTAGGGATGGGCAGCAATTGGCTGGACTTTCCAGAGACACCCTTATCACTTCACAATTAAAAGTCCAACAGAATCATACAGTATTAGAGTCATAGAGGTCGATAGCTCTGAAAAAGGCCCTTCAGCCCATCACATTTGTGCCAGTCAAAAACTAGCACCTAACTACTCTAATCCCATTTTCTAGCACCTGGCCCATAGCCTTGTATGCCTTGGCATTGCAAGTGCACATCTAAATGCTTCTTAAATGTTATGAGGGTTTTTGCCTCTACCAAACTTACAGGCAGTGAGTTCCAGGTTCCCACCACTCTCTGGGTTAAGAAAAACTTTTTTCCTCACATCTCCTCTAAACCTTCTGCCCCTTAACTTAAATCAATGTCCCCTGGTCATTGATCCCTCCACCAAGGGGAAAGGATGCCTCCTGACTACCCTGTCTATGCCCCTCATAATTTTATACATCTCAATCATCACACTCTCATCTCCTCTGCTCTGAAGAAAACAACCCCAGTCTGTCCAATCTCTCTTCATAACTGAAGCTCTCCAGAGCAGGCAACATAATAACAGCACCATTTCAGGCCATTCAGCCCAAATAATCTCTGCTAGTGTTCATGCGCCACATGAGGTTTCCTCCGGGTGCTCTGGTTTCCTCCCACAGTCCAAATTTTGGACATTCTTCAAGCTGCTCTTATACTAAATCATCTTGCTATGAGTTATCATGTAAAGCTTTTGTTATTTCCATCATTTTATGCTGCAGAGTTTAAGTTGTTTTCATTTTGTAAAAATACTGTGTAAATGTTTCTGTGTTCATGCCGTCTTGACTTGGCTGTAACTTAATGACTGAAACCTGATGCTGTAAATAAGGACTTTCTCTTGGATATGTATTTTTGATATCTCATGAGTATTGTATATGCCTGAAATGGTTAAGCTTGCAATAAATGCTCCTTTTAAACTTAAAACAAAGGGAGTGGTACAGTGGCTCAGTGGTTAGGTCTGCAGCCTCACAGCACCAGGGACCCAGGTTCAATTCCACCCTCAGGTGACTGTCTGTGTAGAGATTGCACATTCTCCCTGTGTCTGTATGGGTTCCCTCTGGTTTCCTCCCACTGTCCAAAGATGTGCAGGTTAGGTGAATTGGCCATGCTAAATTGCCTGTAGTGTCCAGGGGTGTTTAAGTTAGCTGTATTAGTTATGGGAGATGCTGCATTACAGGGGAATGGGTCAGGGTGGGATGCACTTTAGTCAGGCAGTGTAACTTGTTGGGCTAAATGGCCTGTCCCTACACTGTAGGGATTCTATGAGACTTTTTCCTAGATATCATCAACCGTTTTTCTCATCATCAGTTTCACTTAAATACACCTTTGCCATTCACCCAAGCTGCTCACAATAGCAAATTCCATTTTCAAATCATTTTCTTGGTGAAAATGTTTGTCCTGAATTGAATACATTAGCAGCTTTATTTACATCCTCTGGTTTATGGCCTCTCCATGGACTATCTCCATTACACCAATCCTGACAAACTATGTCATAACCTCAATAAGGTCATGCTGAGGAAGAAAATAACTGACCGCCCTTGAACACACACACACACACACACACACACACACACACAGTCCTGGCCAATACTGATGAGAAGCCACAGCAAATAAAAAATAGAGATATAGCCAAGAACACTGGGTGATAGGAAAAGGTGTTACTAAGTGACAATGTGAGGGAACTGGATTAACATTAGTAGAGATACAGTCAGTAACACAGTGCACCTTGTGGAGAAGGCTTACTGAGTGACAGTGTTAAGGAGCTGGAATCTCATCACCAGAAATACAGTCAATAATACTGGGCCTGGGGGAGAGGGATTACTGGGTGATTATGTTAGGGAGCTGGATTAACATCAGTAGAGATACAGGCAGTATCACAGGGTGCTGGGGAGATTGGTTACTGAGTGACAACAGAGGGAGCTGGATTAACATCAGTAGAGATATAAAACAGAAATTGCAGGGAAAAGTTCAGCAGGTCTGGCAACATCTGTGGAGAGAAATCAGAGTTAACGTTTCAGATTTTATTTAATTAGTAGAGATATAGTCAGTAACACAGTGTTCTGGTGAGATGTGTCACTAGTAACGGTTTGAATGAACTGGATTAACACCAGTAGAGATTAGTCAGTAACACAGTGTTGAGAGAGAGTGGTTAGAGTTGTAGAGTCATAGAGATATACAGCACTGAAACAGACCCTTTGGTCCAACTTATCCATGCTGACCAGATATCCTTAATAATTTAGTCACATTTGCCAGCATTTGTCCTATATCCCTCTAAACCTTTCATTTTCATAGACCCATCCAGATGCCTTTTAAATATTGTAATTGTACCAGCCTCCATCACTTCCTCTGGCAGCTCATTCCATACATGCACTACCCTCTGTGTGAAAAAGTTGTCCCTTAGGTCCCTTTTAAATCTTTCCCCTCTCAACTTAAACCTCTGTCCTCTAGCTTTCAACTCCTCCATGCCCAGGAAAAGACCTTGTCTATTTACCCTATCCATGCCCCTCATGATCATATAAACCTCTATGAAGTCACCCTTCAGCCTCCGATGCTCTAGAGAAAACAGTCCCAGTCTATTCAGCCTCTCCCTTTGAAGGTAAGCATGCAGGTGCAGCAGGTAGTATAGAATGCAAACGTTTGTTGGTCTTCATTGCGAGAGGTTTCGAGTACAGGAGCAGGGATATGTTGTTGCAGTTATACAGGGCCATGGTGAGACCACACCTAGAATGTTGCGTGCAATTTTGGTCTCCTTTTCTGAGGAAGGATGCTCTTGCTCTTGAGGGGATGCAGCGAAGGTTTACCAGGCTGATTGCAGGGATGGCAGGTCTGACATATGAGGAGAGATTGGAGAGAGGTTAGGATTGTTTTCATTGGAGTTTAGATGAATGGAGGGGGATCTCATAGAAACTTATAAAATTCTAACAAGACTAGACAGGGTAGATGCAGAGAGGATGTTCCAGATGGTGGGTGTGTCCAGAACCAGGGGTCACAGTCTGAGGAGTCGGGGTAGACCATTTAGGACGGAGATGAGGAGACATTTCTTCACCTAAAGAGTGATGAGCCTGTGGAATTCATTACCACAGGAAGTAGTTGATACCAAAACATTAAATGTATTCACAAGGAAGCTAGATACAGCACTTGGGGTGAATGGGATCAAAGGTTATGGGGGGAAAGCAGGATTAGGCTATTGAGTTGGACAATCAGCCGTGATCGTGAAGAATGGGAGAAGAGGCTCAAAGGGCCGAATGGCCTCCTCCTGCTCCTATCTTTTATGTTTCTATGTTTCTAAATCCCAAACCCTCTAACCCTGGCAACATTCTTGTAAATCTTTTTGAACACTTTCAAGTTTCACAACATCCTTCCTATAGCAGGGAGATCTAGGGGTCTAACCAACGTCCTGTACAGCCATAAAATGACATCCCAACTTCTATACTCAAAGCACTGACCAGTAAAGGTGAGCATTACATGCATCTTCACTATCCTGCCTACCTGGGACTCCACTTTCAAGGAACTATGAACCTGCACTCCAAGGTCTCTTTGCTCAGCAGCACTCCCCAGGACCTTAACATTAAGTGTATAATTTCTGCCCTGATTTGCCTTTCCAAAATGCGGCACCTCACATTTATCTAAATTAAACTCCATCTGCCACTCCTTGGCCCATTTACCCATCTGATCAAGATCCCAAAGGACTCTGAGGTAACCTTTTTCACTGTCCACTATACCTCCAATTTTGGTGTCATCCGTAAACTTACTAATCATATCTCCTACGTTCACATCCAAATCATTTATATAAATGATGAAAAGCAGTGGATGTAGCACCGATCTTTGGGGCACACCGCTAGTCACAGGCCTCTTTGTCTGAAAAGTAACCCACCACCTTCTGTCTTCTACCTTTGAGCTAGTTCTGTACGCAAGTAGCTAATTCTCCCTCCATTCCATGTGACCTAACCTTGCTAACCAGTGTACCATGAGGAACCTTGTCTAATGCCTTACTGAAGTCCATATAGATCACATCCATCACTCTGCCCTCATCAATCCTCTTTGCTACTTCTTCAAAAAAACTCTACCAATTTCCCACGCACAAAGCCATGTTGACTATCTTTAATTAGTCCTTGCCTTTCCAAATACGTGCTTACTGAGTATGAGGGAGCTGGATTTACATCAATGGAGATACATTCATTAATACAAGGAACTGGACAGGGGGATTACTGAGTGATAGTGTGAGGGAGATGGCTTAACATCAATAGTGATAGAGACAGTAACACAGGGCACAACAGAGAAGTTAGTGAGTGATGTGTGAGGGTGATAAATTAACATCAGTAGCAATACAGTCAGTAACAAAGGGGGAGAGAGGTTAGTGTGTGATGGTGTGAAGGAGCTGGGTTAACATCAGCAGAGATACAGTTAGTAAAACAGGGTGCTAGGGGAGACAGGTTACTAAGTAACAGTACATGGGAGCTGTAAGACAGCATTGAGTCTGTATCACAGATCACTCAGCATGAATCTAGCCTCCAGTAAAATATCGGTGCAGCTGCTATTGGATTCAATCAGGCCTAAAGTTCAGGAACCAATGGTGTAAGGCACCAAATGAATCCTACCTGAAAACAGCCCTCCACAATTCCTGTATTTCTTTTAGGTTTTATTACACTTGGCAAGCAGCAAGAAATCAAGAGATTCTTTGAGGATTCTTTGAGACCAATTAGTAATTGGGGCACAGCAGGCTGTGTGTGTGCACAAACAGCTTGTATTAGTGTGATAAATAAACAGAATGTTAATGAAGTACGAGGTCTTGAGGAAGATCAAGGTGTCAAACCAAAACTGACAACATTAAGTCCTCACACATTCCCCTGCGTAAGGAGATGAAAACCATGACAACAGCACAAATTAACGACCTGACCTGAAAATTCAGAGCTCTCCCTATAGTGATTTTAACAAGGTCAGCAGGTGGATTTCATAGAATATGAGTTCCTTGTTTGGGACTGTTACCCTGGTCCAATCTGGGAATGCTGGCTTACAGATCCGAACAGGAGTGTCAGATGTCCCGTTCACTCTGAGAGCTGGCTCTGAGGGAGCTGGGCCTGTGTCAAAGACTCTCCATGAGTAAATAAAGGGTGATGGGATACCAGCCTCTGTCGAGTTTTTTTTTATTCCCACCCTTCATGCCTTTCAGCTTCATCTTCCCTGCAAATTCTAAAAATAAGTATTTACATTTGCATAGCGCCTTAACACAATAGGCAGGGAATTCTAGATCTTGGGGCCTAGGTGACCAACGGCAAGGTCATCACTGGAGGAGCAATGATAATCAGGATTGTTGTCTTATAGGAATGCAGGAATGTCAGAAGGTTAGAGATGGTAACGGGGGAAAAAAAAGAGGTCAGATCATTTATTTTTGATTTGTTCATGAAATGTGGGCCAACATTTATTGCCCACAGAATGGTTAAGAGTCAACCATATTGCTGTGGATCTGGAGTCACATATAGGTCAGACTAGGTAAAGATGGCATTTTTCCTTTCTTACAAGTTAGTAGTGAAACAAGTAAGTCATTATAACAATCAACAGTGTCCATTAGATAGGCACATTAATGGCAAATCTTTACTGAATTGAAATTTAACGATTGCCTGTGGTGGGATTTGAACCCATATCATCATAATATCAGCTCGAAACTGGATGGATAGTACTGATAACATGACCACTACAGCACTGCCTCCCTTGTTCAGCACCATGAAAGCAAGAATGAGAATTTGAAAAGCAATGCACTGCTGGACTATGAGGCTAGTGCACAAAGTGAACACAAGCGTTACAGATGATCAGGACTCAGTACAAAGTAGGGTATGGGCAGCAGAAATTTTGGATGAGTTGGGGTTTACAAACCACTATGCCACTGTTAAAGTACTTGCGCACTGATATTGTGTTCTCAAGCAGAGGCCTTTGTCCAATTGACAGCATTATTGAGACTGCACCTGGAGTATTGTGTGTCATTTTGGTCCCCTTACCTAAAGAAGGATACACAAGTATGATAGAGACATTGCTATGGAGGTTAGAGTCATAGAGTCATAGAGGTGTACAGCATGGAAACAGACCCTTTGGTCCAACTTGTCCATGTCGACCAGACATCTTAAATTAATCTAGCCCCATTTCCCAGTATTTGGCCCATATCCCTCTAAACCCTTCCTATTCGTATACCCATCCAGATGCTTTTTAAATGTTGTAATTGTACCAGCCTTCACCACTTCCTCTGGCAGCTCATTCCATACATGTACCACCCTCTGCATGAAAATGTTGCCCCTTTTAAATCTTTTCCCTGTTACCTTAAACCTATTCCCCCTAGTTTTGGACTCCCCTACCCTGGGGGAAAAGACCTTAGCTATTCACCCTATCCATGCCCTCATGATTTTATAACCCTCTATAAGGTCACTCCTCAGCTTCCAACACTCCAGGGAAAATAGTTCATGCCTGTTCATCCTTTTCCTATAGCTCAAACTCTCCAACCCTGGCAACATCGTTGTAAATCTTTTCTCAACCTTTGCAATCTGCGATTCAAGGATGATCCTGTGAAGATTGCGTAAGGAACTTGGTCATTTATTTCTGGAGTTCAGTAAAATGAGAGATGATTCTATTGAAACTTAGGAAACTCTTCAAGTGCTCAACGGGGTGGATGTAGAAAGGAAGGGGGCTTAATACTAGGGAACACAGTCACAGAATAGGGGACAACCCGTTTCATATGGAGATGAGAAGGAATTTCTTTAGCAAAGGAACATGAATATTGGGAAAATTCTAGTCAAAAATGGTTGTGGGAGTTTGTTCAGTGAGTAAGTTCAACAGAAAACTGCATATTTCGAGATCTTAAAAGATATCAAGGAGTATGTGAATAGTGCAGAAAGATGGAATTGAGATAGATGATCAACCATGATCCCAAATGATGGAACTAAAATAGAAACTGCTGGAAAAACTCAGGAGGTCTGGCAGCTTCTGCTGAGAGAAAGCAAACTTAAAGTTTTGGGTCCAGTGACCCTTTTTCAGAACTGATGCCAGGAAAAAGTTAATGCAGAAGATGAGAAAGGGGGAGGAGTAAATGATAAGTGGAGAAAAAGCCCAAAGAGACAGAAAAACAGTTGGACAGAAAAAGGACTGGGTAAAGGTCAGCCTGGGGTGATGAATAGCTGTTAATGGGATCTACATTTGTAGCTGACCACTGGGTTGTGTGTGGTAGCAGACCATGCAATGACAAAGCCTGGTGCATAGGGGTTGGGCTAAGGACATGAGAGAAGGTGATCCAGCCCTAAAATTGTTGAACTTGATATTGAATCCAGAAAGCTGCAGAGTTCCCAAGTAGAAAACGAGGTGTTCTTTTTCCAACTTGCGCTGAGCTTTCCTGGAGTACTGCAGCAAACCTGAGACAGAGATGTTTGCCAGGGAACAGGGTGGTGTGTTGAAAATGGTGAAATGTTGAAACAATCGCAAATGGTAGATTAGGCTCAAGGGGCTAAATGGTTTATTCCTGCTTCTATATTTCTATAGTTTCTATGTTTTCTATATATCCAAATTAAAGTTCACAGACCTAAAATGTTAACTCGGTTTCTCCACAATTGTTGCCAGATTTGTTGAGTATTGCCAGCATTTTCTGTTTCTATTGAAGTTGTTTTGATGCCTCTGACAGATGGGAGAGCTTGGTGGTCATACCAGTTTGTTGTCCTCTCCAACTGTGGGTGATGATACCACTATATTCAAGTTTATATTTATCCCTGTGTCAGAGTACCCTCTGATCTCATAGCAGTAGGGTATGCATAGAGCTGGACTGAAGCTGTTGATTTCACATTGAGAAATAACATTAATAGAAACATTTCCATCCCATAATTTCAGCCTGTAACTCATACCCTGGTAACTCTTATTCCACATATAAACCTTCCAAAAACCCTCAATTTGCTTTTAACCAATTATTCATTCTCTGATATCCACTGTTCCACATCTTAACTGCCCAAACCTCTTGATTATGTACAAGCCTGTAATTCACTCTCTGATATCCATTGCTGCTAAGAAAAGCCAGGCGGTTAACTGTCATCATTAACTGGTGCATTCTCCATGGCAATGCCTCTACCGATCAGTGTCCACTCGCCAAGCAATCAGCACTCTCCAATCATGCAGTATAAATGTCTGTTTCTCCCTTGAATTGGCATTCTTGCAAATCATCTTCAACAGTGAAAGGTAAAAAGCTTTGGCAAAATTTGACTTGTTTCAGCAATGTTCAAGTTCTGTATTACCAACGATTATACCCAATATTCTATAAACATAAACCAGCCCAGCCCCTTGATTAGATTATAGTGCAATTCATTCCTGGTATCCATTTTTCTATACAGTAAACTATTCTAAGTCTTTGATTAGATTCAAGCCGATAACTTATATCTATAATTCTGTACATAAACCATCTGAAGCCCTAGATTAAATTCTAGCCTGCAAATCACTCCCATGTATCCTTTATTCCATATATAAATGACCTGAACTGCTTAATTAGATTCCAGCTCACTGTTGGGTAATATTCTTGATATAAATCATTGACTTGTTAACCTTGTTCCTAAGTACACACAGCTCTTGCCAGGTTATCATTTGATGGAGTTAATTTTATGACACTGGTTGTGTTTAAGATGCGCCTTTGTTGTGCTTAGATTCAGAAACCCAATTAGTGCCAGTAGTAAAGAAAGTGTGATACAAGGGGTGTAATCCCTGTGGGAATATGCTATTTTTACTGTGTACCTGTCTAAATCTTTTGGGAACGTGATGCAGATGATTCGCACGTCCCAGAATAAGAGGTGTGATACACAGAAAAAGTGTGGACCCACTCTTCCAATGTAGAATAATGTACAAAAGCAACAGACTGTCTCTTCAATTCACCTGGGATAACATTTCTGGTCCGGTGACCCTTCCTCAGAACTGGGGAACAATTCTGAGGAAGAGTCACTGGACCCAAAATGTTAACTCTGAATTTTTTTTCTTCACAGATGCTGCCGGACCTGCTGAGCTTTTCCAGCAACTTCTGTTTTTGTTCCTGATTTACAGCATTTGCAGCTTTTGTCGTTTTTTTTTTCCTTCAATTTGCCTGTTCTCCTTTTTATTATGATAAAACACAAACACAATTTACCTTTTTTCTGTTGTTTCTCCTTTCTCTGTCTGCATTCTTTTGCAATTTCTCATTCTGATATCGGTGTGCTAACATTAAAATCATGACACTGTTGGCAACATTCCTGCCCTGGAGTCACAAAGTCACCAGGTTATGGTTTTCATGCTACGTTCTGTAATCTTGAGTATGAAATCGAGAGAGACACTCTCAGTGCAGTGCTGAAGTGCTTTCTTTCAGAAGAGGTGTAGCCCTGTCTGCCCTCTCATGAGGATGTTAAATATACCATACTATGTTGGAAAGGAGCAGTGGAGTCCTGGTCATAGATTCACAGAGTCATACAGCATGGAAACAGACCCTTCGGTGCAACTGATCCATAGCAACCAGATATCCTAAATTAATCTAGCCCTATTTGCCAGCATTTGTCCCATATCCCTCTAAATCCTTCCTATTCGTATACTTATCCAGGTGCCTTTTAAATGTTGTAATTGTACCAGCCTCCACCACTTCCTCTGGCAGCTCATTCCATACACACACCACCCTCTGCGTGAAACAGTTGCCCTATAGGTCCCTTTTAAACCTTTCCCCTCTCACTTTAAACCTATGCCCTCTAGTTTTGGACTCCCCTACCCAGGGGAAAAGACCTTGACTGTTCCCCTATTTATGCCTCTCACGATTTTATAAACTTCTATAAAGGTCACCCCTCAGCTTCTGACGCTCTAGGGAAAATGCCCCCAGCCTATTCAGCCTCTCCCTGTAGCTCAAACCCTCTAACATCCTTGTAAATCTTTTCTGAACTCTTTCAAGTTACACAGCATCTTTCCTAGAGCAGGGAGGCTAGAATTTAATGCAGTATTCCAAAAGTGGCCTAACCAATGTCTTGTAAAGCTGCAACATGACCTCCCAACTCCTATACTCAATGCACTGACCAATAAAGGCAAGTGTACCCTGTCCACTTGTGACTCCGCTTTCAAGGAACAATGAACCTGCACTCCAAAGTCTCTTTGTTCAGCAACACTCTTCAGGACCTTACCATTACCTGCCCAACCAAAATATAGTACCTCACATTTATCCAGATTAATCTCCACCTGCCACTCCTCAGCCCATCAGCCATCTGATCAAGATCCCATTGTACTCTAGGGTAACCTTCTTCGCTGTCCTCCACACCAGAACCAATGTACACCTTTAACTAATATCACTAAAAAGGTGGAGAAGCTGGCCATTATCACGTTCCTGCTTGTGGGAGCTTGCTGCCCACAAATTGACACCTTGCTTTTCCACATTACACCTGTGATCATACTTCTAAGGTGTGTCACTGCCTGCAAACAAAGCACAAATGGGGAATCACGAAGTAGTAAAAATGTGCTTCCTAATTTTCATAGAATTCCTTACAGTGTGGAAGCAGGCCATTCAGCCCATCAAGTCCACACTGACCTTCTGAAGGGAATCCCACCCAGACACACTTCAAAGCTGTAACCATACATTTCCCATGGCTAATCCACCTAACCTGCACACCCTGAGCAATTTAGCATGGCCAATCCACCTACCCTGCACATCTTTGGTCTGTGGGAGGAAACCGGAGCACCCAGAGGAAACCCACGCAGACATGTGGAGAATGTACAAACGCCACACAGACAGCCGCCTGAGAGTGGAATTGAACCCAGATCCTTGGGGCTGTGAGGCAGCAGTGCTAACCAGTGCTAACCAGTGAGCCACCATCATTTCAAGTCATTCAGCGTCTGATTCAACATGGATGATTCTATCAAAAGACTTCTCAAGGTGAGATGGTGGCCTAATGGTATTATTGCTAGACTATTACCCTCCCAGAGACCCAGATAATATCCCACCAAATATCTCATCAACAAACATCTGGTATCATGAGTCCAATGAAGACCAGAAAACCATTGTTAGAAAAGACCATCTAGTTCACTAATATCATTTATAGGGAATGAAATCAGCTGTCCTTATCTGGTCTGGTCTACATGTGACTCCAGACCTACAGAAAAGTGGTTGACTCTTAACTGCCGTCTGGGCAATTAGGGATGGGGAACAAATGCTGGCCTATCCAGTCATGCCCTCATCCCGTGAATGAACAAAACAAAATTCACTGTGTACAATTTAGGATCTGTTTCTCATTTTGTTCGGGGGATTTGGATGTTGCTGGAAAAGCCAGATATCCATTCCTAATCCTTGACAAGTTGTGGTAAACTGATTTCTTGAACCATTCCAGCGGTATAGGCACACACAGTGCAGTTTGAACTGAGAAACAGAATAGTTTTTGGTTTGGCAAAAATCCTGCAGATGCTGGCACTCCCATATAATTGTTGCCCTTGTTCTTCTGGGTATAGAGGTTGAGGAAATGAAAGCTCCTGCTGAAGGAGGCTTGGCAAATTGCTGAAGGTCATCTTGCAAACTGCACTGATTGATACCACTGTTCACTGATGCTGGATGGAAAATTGAAGATACTAAATGGGGTTCCAATCAAGCAGCTGCTTTGTCCTGGATGGTGTTGAGTTTCTTGAGTGTTGTTGGGACTGTACTCATCCAGGCAAGTATTCCATCACACTCCTGACTTGCTCCTCATGTAATGATGAACAGTCTTTGGGGAGTCAGGAGGTGAGTTACTCACTGCAGGATTCCTAGCCTCTGACCTGTTCTTGTAGCCCCAGTATTTATATGGCAAGTTCAGTTCAGTTTCTGGTCAATGTTAGCCCCCAGGATGTGAGATATTCAGAGATGCTGATGCTATAGAATGTCAAAAGGTAATGGTTAGAATTCTCTGTTACTGGAGGTAGTCATTGCCTGGCATTTGTGTGGCATTTGTCAGCACATGCTGTCCAGTTCATGCTGCGTTTGGATACAGGCTGCTTCAGTGTCTGAGGAACCACAAATGCTGCCGAAAATTGTGCAGTCATCAACGAATATCCCTACTTCTGATGTTATAATGAAGGGAATGTTATTGATGAAGCGTCTGAAGAGGTCTGGCCTAAGACATTACCCTGAGGAACTCCTGCAGTGATATCCTGGAGCTGAGACGACTGACTTCCAACATTCATGACCATCTTTCTTTGTGCTAGGTATGGCTCCAATCATTCATTCTAATACCCTTTTCCCACTGATTCCCCAAATCTCCAGTCATGCTAGAGCTCTTTGATGTCACACTCGGAAAAACGTTGCCCTGGTGAATCAAATTGGTTGAAGACTGGCATTTTTGATGATGGAGACTTCCAGAAGATACCTCAGGGTGAACTATGCATTTGGCACTCCTGGGTGAAGATTGCTGTAAATGTTTCTGCCTTAGCTCTTGCAATGATGTGCTGGGCTCTTCCATCATTGAGGATGGGGATATTTGCATAGCCTCCCATCCTTACTGCCTCCTCTTCCTACAGTGAACTATTTTATTGTCTACCATCATTCACACTGGAAGTGGCAGAGATGCAGGAGTTTGATTTGAGCCATAATTGTGGGATCACTTAGCTCTGCCTATGGCAATGGTTCTTCCGTAATCCAGCATGCATGTAATCCTCTGTTGTGGCTCTGATGCCACTTGGCATCTCAGCGCTAGATATGCCTGGTGCTGCTCCTGGCATGCCCTCCTGCACTGTTTATTGAGCCAGGATTGATTGCCTGGGCCCATGGTATTGGTAGTGTGGGGATATGCCAGGCCATAAGGTTGCAGAAACAAAAACAAAGTTGCTAGAAAAGCTCAGCAGGTCTGGCAGCATCTGTGCAGGAGAAAACAAGAGTTAACATTTCAGGTCCGATGACCCTGCCTCAGAACTGATGGTGGCTGGGAAAACATCAGTTTATATGCAGAAAATAGGGAGGTGGGTGGGATAGGGAGTAAATGATAGGATGGAGCCCAAAGAAAGAGAAAGACAGTTGGACAGACAAAGGAGTTGCTAACCATCAGGCTGGGAGGGTGAATAGTTGTTAATGGGGACTGTTAGTGACTAACAACAGAGGGTGTGTAGTGGCAGGCTATGTGGTAACAAGGCCTGGTGTGTGGAGTGGGGGACCGGGACGTGGGAGAGTTTAGGCCCTAAAATTATTGAACTCAATATTGAGTCCGGAGGGCTGTAGGGCCCCAAGCGGAAAATGAGGCGTTGTTCCTCCACCTTGCGCTGGGCTTCACTGGAACACTGTAGCAAGCCGGAGACAGAGATGTTGGCCAGGGAGCAGGGTGGTGCATTGACGTGGCAGGCAACAGGTAGTTCAGGGAATTTTTTTGCGAGCAGAACGTAGATATTCTGCGAAGCGGTCGCCAAGTCTACACTTCATTTCCCCAGTGTAGAGGAGACCACATTGTGAGCAGCGAATGCAGTAGACTAGATTCTGGGAAGTGCAGGTGAAGTGTTGCTTCACCTGGAAGGTGTGTTTGGGCCCTTGGATAGTGGGGAGGGAAATGCACAGGTGTTGCACCTTCACTAGTTACAGGGGAAGGTGCCGTAGGGCTGTGGGGAGGTGTTGGGGGTGAAGGAATTATGGACCAGGGTGTCCCAGAGGGAACGGTCCCTACGGAAGGCAGACATGGGAGGGCATAAGGGAGGGCGGACATAAGGTTGCAGATTTTGCTGAACTGTGCTTCCATTGCTGCTGATGGCCCACAGCATGTCATGGGTTTTATTGCTAGATCTGTTTGAAGTCTATCCTATTTAGCATGGTGATAGTGCAATATAGGATGACAGAGAGAGTCCTCAGTCTGAGTACATGGCTACCTATTGTCAGGAATAGATACATCCACAGTAGGCTGTGAGATTAAAATCACATTAGTTTTTCACTTTTATTAATTTTCTCATCCACTGTCATTGGCACAATCAGGTGGATATATTCTTCAGGATTCCACCAGTAGTCATGCTACTGAGCTACTCGTGGTGCTGGACATTGAAATACCCCGATCTGGATGACATTTATAAGCTTTGTTACCCTCAGAGTTCTGCCAAGTGGCATTGAACATGGAGTAGCACAGATTCATAACAGAGGGGGTGGTGGGTGTTAATCAACAGGAGGTTTCCTTGCTCGTGTTTGACCTGATGCCATGAAACTTCGTTACAGGGGCTATTCCCTGTTAATTGTATACCATTGTGTTGGGATCAGACCCAGCCAGGGATACTGGTGGATCCTGGAACACCTTTAGGGTAGCAGAATATGACAGTGTCAAGCTGGCTTGAATAGTCTGAAGAACAGCCCTCCAAGTTTTGGCACAACCCCCAGATGTAAGGTGGGCTTTTCATGATCGACTGCTCTTCCTGAAGGCTAGGCAAATGCCATGTCGCCCAATTTTACTCTTATTTGACTTTTCTATTGGGTCTTGATAGAACCGAGTGAGTGGTGTCCAGAGGGCAGTTCAGTGTCAACCACATTGCTGGGGATTTAAAGTCACCACTTTGGCCAGGCAGGATAAGTCCAAAAGATTAAGCCTCCCTGAAGGATATGATCATCATTTCATAGCTAGCACTTTTTTTAAAATTCCAGATTATTAACTAACTGAATTCAAATGTACCCAACTGCTGTGAGGAATCTGGACTCACATCTCAACAGCATTAATCTGGATCTCTGGATTACTTACGCAGTAACATTAGCAGAACTCCGACAAAAGGTCACAAGCCTGATTCCTTAACTCCAACTCTCTCTCTCCACAGATGTTCATTTGAGATTGACTGCATCTGCAGCTTTTTGCTTTTGTAAAGATTTCAGTCTGCTACAATTCCCTGTGGTTAATGTATACATGAGCCAAAGATATGCTAGTCGCTGCTATATGAAAAGTCATAACTATCAAGGCTATTGGGGTCAATGCTGAAAAGTGGAGTTAGTGTAGATGGGTCAGCACAGACTCAATGGGCCAGACATCCTCTTCTGTGCAGTATGACTCCATGAGTCTAAGTTATTTAAGACTAACATGGGATAACTCCAATACTCCCTTGCTCCATTTAATCAGTGTCGTTTGCCTCCGACAATAAGCTTCGGCAACTGGGACAGACGACATCTCGAGCTGGAGTGATGTATTTGCTATTTTTAACTGATCTCCCTATGTACTGATGTTAATTTACCTACTTACAGGAGCTGCCCATTTGTTTGCTAGGTCCTACTGTCACTCTCTTATCTGTATCTCTTGTTATGCATTTGTCACACTTACTGAAAGTCTCCACTGATTTTACTTGACAGATTGCTTGAATGCAAATCTACTTTTTTATGACGCTGCTGTTTCTTGATTCACAGCAACAGAGAAAATAGGAGTAGGAGTAAGCCATTCAGCCCTTCAAGCCTGCTCTACAGAGAGATTCTCATCATCATCCCTCTGATTCTTTTGTCTCAATCCTGACTCTTCTTGTGTGTTTAGGGCTATGCCCTATGTTTCTCAGCACCAATAACACAGGATGACAACCAACTGATTAGCAGAAAAACTAATAAAGCATTAATTTAATTTCACTGTCATAAATAATCAGTGCAGCATCAGTGGTTACCTTGTATCTCAGTTCACAGATAATGGGATTTGCTTTCTGATTGATCTAGGTCTGTTTTACGCTGAGGTGCATAGTCGGCTAATAATATGCTATGGGTGCAGAATAGCAAAAAAGGAACTCAATGAGCTGCATAAGGGAGACCAAAGACATTAGCTTCACCCTGAACCTCAAGCTCCACATCCTCAGCACTGATTTCATTATTCTCTACAGCCATTGTGTGAGGGAGGACCAGGCTTTTCATACTTACTGCTGCTATTTTCGCTGAGAAGAGGTTTTGCCTTTGCTATCTTCTCAGTCACAAAACTACATTTTCCCACCTCTATAACGTGGGACATCCCCAGTCCTACCTTTCTCATCCCTTAACTGGACTAACTTACAGCCTCATGGCCAAGGCCCCATCTCATACCCTCTATCGTCTACACCTCACCTAAATTACACCGAGTCACACTGTCTATCACCTCTCATTGGCTTCCAGCACAATCACACCTCAAATTTGATATTTTGTTCCCTACAACCATCATCCAACTGTGACCATGTATCCTTCAATCCGTCTGCCCTACCTTTGAAGGTTCTGTCCTTAAATCTCCAAGTCATGTACTTTGCATTCTGTCTCAAAGGCAGACCACCTTCCCTTCCTCCTTTTTGAACCTGCTGAAAAGTTACTTTCTTTTTTCACAAAGTACACCACCAAGAATGTCCCACATTCAATGTTTGGTCTATACTGAATGATGAGACATAGGAAGCATAAATCAGTATCCAATGTTAAGTGTCCTCAGCACTGATTTCATTATTCTCTACTGCCATTGTGTGAGGGAGGACCAGGCTTGGTGCAATAACTGCTGTAATGGGTCTTTGCAGTAGTGGAGGCAAGTAATGACCCATAGGGTTTATCAGTCCTGTCAGGACAGGAACAGATTAATAGAGCACCCCCTATCCCATCAGGACAGGTACCGACCCATAGAGATCCCCCTGTCCCATGACTGACAGGTACTGACCCAT
>NC_063332.1:9511649-9595659 GCF_021869965.1 Rhincodon typus
CTGACCCATAGAGAGCCCCTGTCCCATCACTGACAAGTACTGACCCATACAGTTCCCCCTGACCCATCAGGACAGGTACTGACACACAAGAGTTTCCCCTGACCCATCACTGACCTATGGAGCTCTTTATATTCCATTCAGACTGACCCAGGTGATCCTCATACGATCATTCAGTGTGAAATTTAGAGCTGGAGTTGACTAGAGGCTGTAATTTCTATTTTAATCACATCAACAGTGATGTGACTATAATGAAGACAATAGTGGTGACAAGTTGAGCATCCTTTCAATGTTGCTGATTGATGACTGAGGCAATTGTGATCTTATTGCTGAACAATAATTCTGCCTTGTAATTCATATGAGAGTTTAATAAGGGAGTTATTTAATCTTCCTAAAGGAGAACTGTAAAGTTTTAAGAGGCACATACTGATTACAAAACTTCAAAGTATACTTAGGTGGCCTTAGTGGGGGCACATTAACATCAATTTCTTTTTTTGCTCCTAAGTGGACAGTAAATGGACAAATCTAGTCTATGCTGAATTTTCTGGACTTAAAGAATTGGGAGCTCCCTCTGGTATTACAATTTCTGAAGGATGTAATGTGTGAAAGAAGAAAAGATGACTAGAATTTATATAGCACCTTTCTTGACCTCAGAATGTCCTAAAGTGCTTTTTTTTGTTGTAATCACTCTTGTAATAACAACAACATGCATTTATATAGCATCTTCGCCAGTAAAATGACCCAAGACAATTCACCCGAACGAAACTACATATGACACCAAGCCACACAAGGAGATGCTCTGGCTAATCAATAAAGCAGTGTTTAAGGAGTGTTTGAAAAGAGAAGATGGTTGATAGGCCTTAGGAGAATTTCCAAAAAGTAGGCCCTCAGCAGCTGAACAAAGAATCATCAGTAGTGTAGAGCTCAAAATCAAGAGTATGCAATAGTCCAGAATTAGAGGAGTACAGATATCTAGGAGATTACAGAAATAGAGAGAGGAAAAGCCATGGAGTCATGTGAAAAGGGTGCAAACTTCAAAATTAAATCACTGGCCAACTGGTAGCCAATGTAGGTCATTGAACACAGGAGTGTTAAGTTCAGGGAACTTGCTGGGAGTTAGGATAGGAGCTTCACAAACTAGGGTGCATTAATATCTATGCTGTAATGTAAGTAAGCTCAGAAATCCACCCGTTATTCAGAATCACCTGCTGTAAGATGCAAGTTCCTGAGCTAGACTGGATGTTGCAGTCGTTGCGTGGCCCACCAATAATCCCAATCTAGATACACACATAAAGAATGTAAGAGTTGTTATGTCCTGAACATTTCTGAGTACCAGACCGAGAGCACCTCCAGGATATTCAATGGCCTTATGATGTGGCAGCCATTTTTCTACCTATTGTGGAGCGCTGGGGTTTAACATTTAGTCAATGTCGCTATTCACAAAGTTGCTATTACACATCACAAACTACAGCCACTAACAGATTCTGATTCAATTTAGGATTGATCACCAAGGGAATGACAGCACCGACCATGGTCCTGTTCAAAGCTAAATTTGGGGAGGACAGTATGAAATTAAACAAAAAAGGAGAGAAGCTCCAGGCCATACCAGGGTACATGGTCATGTCTGGTCTTTCCCAGTCGATATATATATTTATGATACACAGACAGCATACAGCAGTTCTGAATCTAAATAACACACAGAGACTCCCCCTCACACACACACACACAATCACACAAATACAGACATACATTCACATGCAAACTCACACAGTGCCACAGAAAATGGTTTGAGGCCAAAACGTTAAGTGCTTTTAAGAAGGAGTTAGGTATAGTTCTTAACGTTAAATGGGAGAAAGCAGGAATAGGATACTGACTTGGATGGTGGGCAGAATGACCTGTTCCTGTTTCTATTTTCTACATTTCTGTTTCGTGAACAGATGTGTGTACGTACTCGTACATGCACTCACACACACAAATACATTCACATACAATTGTGCTCACATACATACTGACACATTAATACACAGGTGCACACACACAAAAAAGCATAAGGCTATACAAACAGACACACACAAGCACGAGTTTGTACAACACACACAAAGTGCACAGCATTCTAAACACACACTCTCTCACACACACGCGCACTCGCGCACACTCACTCTCACACACACTCACTCACACACACAAACAGCCCATCTGCAAGTGCAGACGATATCAAATCAGTTCAGTTAAAACAATCTATCAATTATGATGCAAATTATACCCACACTCCAGTAATGTATTCAGCAAATGATTAAACATCTTGACTATGATCTGACTGGTGCATATTTAATCAGAAAATGTAACAAGACTAAGGCATGCTGGTGCAATGTTAAGAGGTGAGGGGTTTGCTGAGGGTTGGGTGGGTGGGAAGGGGTGCGAGGTGAAGAAAGGGGGAGGGGAGAATGTTCACTTGACTCTGGTGTCACGCGCGAGGTGACCTGCTCGAAGGAATTTCCACTCGGATGGCTTCGTTGGGTGACCAATCTAGTTGCCAAGATCCATGTCTTTATTAATTTCATTCTGTATGAGTCCTTTGCTGAATTGCAGCATCATTTTACAAGTCACGCTGACCTCATTCGCACACTGTGGCACAGATTGTCTCGAAACCTAAATATAGGTTTGTGCCTGAGCTGCGAAACAGGTCACTGCATTCCCCCAGATTTAAAAGAATATTACACTGCCGGTCGGTCATGATGGTGCTTGTCAGACTACCACTTGTGGATTCAGGAATCTACAGTTTACCAAAAGGTAAACAAGATGCCAGAGCTTAAATATCACTGTTTGCAAGATTAGTGCATATTGGCACACAATTTCTTTGGATGCCCATATATGCAGTGCCTTTAACAATGTCAGGGATGTTCAAGTTCACAGTCAACAAAGTGTGCTCACTGCTATTTTTTATAAAAAGCATAAACGTGCAAAGCAAGATCCCAGAAGTGACAATCCATTAACAATCTGTTTAAATTATGTTTTTTCCTTGAAGGATATTATATCCATCAGCAAACATGGAGATAATTTTCCTGTTCTTTTTCAAAACCGTGCCATGGGATCTTCCATTTCCATCTGAGGATGGCAGCACGTCAGTTAAATGACTCATCTGAGAGATGGCGTAGTTTCCCTTATCTGATCTTGCAGCACGTCTCCGACAACCTTGACCAAAGACGAATTGCTACAAAATATGCAACGTTTTGTTTTCCCCATTGCTGATTTCTTTCACTTTAGGCAGCAATAAAATGGATAGATGTATAACGTCTGAAGGTAATAGACATACTTGGGATAGAAGTGCCTGAAGGACTCTTGTGATAGTGTCCTTACCTCTGATCCGGGAGGCCTGGGTTCAGGTCCCACCTGTTCCAGAGGTGTATCGTAACATCTCTGAATACGTTGATTGAAAATATCCAGCACTGCCTGAATCCCCATACCCTCACTTTGCTCTGACCTGTTTACTTATCCCCACCTCCCTCCCGTGCTCACCGGCCTACAATAGTTCCTGATCAAGCATTGACTCAAATTTAAAATTCTTATCCTTGTTTTTCAAATCCACACTATGCTCCCCCAACCCTTGTCATGGTCCCAGCTCTCCATGTCCCTGTAATCTCTTCAATCTGCAAATCCCTCTGAGGTCTCTATGTTCATTCAAATCGGCCCTCATGCCCCTCCCCAATTTTCTTGCTCAAACCTAGCAGCTGTGTCTTCAGCTGCCAAGGCCCTAAGCTCAGGAAATCTCTCCTAAATCTCTACTTCTCTCCATATCTCTCCCTGCCTTTAAAATGCTCTTTTTTCTTACCTCTTTGACTAAACCACCCATTCCGACATTCTCTTGTGCGGCTAGAGACTTGAGTTTGTCTTGGTAAATCTTCTGTGAGGTGCTTTGGGTCGTTTCACAATGCTGGGATGGCACTACATATAATTGGACATTGCTGCTGTTGCTATGTCTATGACTATGCAGCCTCTGTGTGATACCAAAACACTAACTTCCACATTTTGTTTATAATCAGTGCTTTATTCCTTTTGGACAGCAGAGTTGCCATTTCCAGGAAGTGACACACCTGTCCCCCATAGACAAGTGGTTCCAGGTTAGACATGACACAGGCCATAGACAACAGGAATACATCTCTATACCAATCCGACAATATGCCACAAACCTTCGCCCTCAAAACAGTTACACTGGTGTGACTCATCGATTGCCCAAATGAACTATCCCCCAAATAGGGGATTGCTGTTTCATGTGAATTGTGGGCTGCTTCAGTGTTGTGGACCCAGGACAAAAGGAGCTCATGTCAATCCTTCCCGTATTCAATTTGCTCAAGCCTGGCTTCTAACAGTTCAGAGATTGGAAGACTTTAATACAGAAGTTCTTCCTCCTTGTTTTCAAATGCCTCAATGGCCTGGCGTCTCTCCAACTGTGCAACCTTCAAGAAAATCACTGCAGTATTTCAATTCCAGACTCTTGCCCATCGCCCTTTCCTACCCTGGCTCCATCAGTGTTGGCCATGCCATCAATACTTAGGCCCCGGTTTTGAGATTTTTCTCCCTCAACTCCTACAGCTCTTCCCAACTCTTAAGATGCTGCTTTTGAAGGCTACCTCTTTGATCAAACCATTGGTCACTCTTCCTAATCTCTCCCTTGTTTCAGTCTCAATGTTTTTGTCTGAGAATGTTCCACTGAATCACCTTATCATAGAATTGTAGGATGGCCACAGCACAGAAGAAGGCCATTCAGCTTGTTATCCATGCCACCTTACCTCAATTGCAACTCAAAAGTCTCAAGACCACCCACCTGAGTCCCATTTTTACTCCATACCACTGCAATTTCTTTCCTTCCAGACACAGGGTAGAGAAGATGGCATTTGGTGCGCTTGCCTTGTCAGTGCATTGAGTATTGGAGTTGGAAGGTCGTGTTGCTGCTGCACATTTGGAATACTGCGTTCAATTCTGATCCCTTGCTATAAGGAAGATGTTAAACTTGAAAAGGTGCAGAAAATATTTACAAGGATGTTGCCAGGGTTAGACAGTTTGAGCTAAGGGAGAGCCTGAATAGCCTGGGGACTTTTTCCCTGGAGTGTCAGAAGCTGAGGGGTGACCTTGTAGAGGTTTATAAGATCATGAGGATCATGGATAAGGTGAATAGCTGGTCTTTTTCCCAAGTGAGGGGAGTCCAAAACTAAAGGGCATGGGCTTATGGTGAGAGAGGGGAAAGATTTCAAAGGGACCTAAGGGGCAACTTTTTCACACAGAGGGTGATGCATGTATGGAATGAGCTGCCAGAGGAAGTGGTGGAGGCTGGTACAAGTACAACATTTCAAAGGCATCTGGATGAGCATATGAATAGGAAGGGTTTAGAGGGATATGAGCTAAATGCTGGCAAGTGGGACTGGATATCTGGTTGGCATCAACGAGTTAGATTAAAGGGTCTGTTTCCACACTGTACAACTCTACGATTCCATCACACTACTTGGCCAATTCTCATTTGGAAGTCTTGGTGAAATCTGATTCCAGCACCCTCTCAGACAGTGTATTCCAGATCCGAACCGTTCACTGCAGAAAAAAAAAATTCTCCCTCCTTTTGGTTCTTTAGCCAGTCAACGTAAATCAACATTGAATGGTTCTCAACCTTAGAAGTAGGAAACTTTCTGGGTAATAAAAGCTTTCCCAATCTACTTGCCCAGATCCCCAGCATGCAGATGTGAAAGTAACGTTCTGCAGAAGCTGGGAATCTGACATGAAAATATAAGATGCTCAGCAGAGTTATCAGAAGCCTACTTAGCTTTAATCCTATTTTCTCACCACAGATGCTGAGCTTTTCAAGAATTTTCTGATTCAGTATAAAAACAACTTGTTTTAGGTGCTGAGGATCTTAGTGAATTAAAGATCTGAGGCGAATCGACAGATCAAATTACAGCCAATTATCTAGTCATAGAATGATAGAGGTCTACAACGTGGAAACAGGCCCTTCGGCCCAACTTGTCCATGCCTGCCATTTTTCACAATTTAAACTAGTCCCATCTGCCTGCGTTTGGTCCATATCCCTGGAACTGTCCAAATGTTTTTTAAATGACAAAATTGTACTCGCTTTTTTGGGATGAGGACCTCACTGAAAGAGTTGGAGTTTGTGAGCCATCTCAATCTACTATAATAAGAGATAACAAGGTGTAGAGCTGGATGAACACAGCAGGCCAAGCAGCATCAGAGGAGCAGGAAGGCTGACGTTTTGGGCCTAGACCCTTCTTCAGAAAAGTTGACTTGCTAGGGCCATTTCCAAAATGCAGTCAAGAGACAACGACATTGCTGTGAAGTCATGTGTAGGCCAGGCCAGGTAAGGAATGCAGATTTCCTTCCTAACGGACATTAATGAACCAGAGCACAACTGATGAGAATTGTCACGGACAATAGTACTGACAGTAATTTCAGATTTTATTAATTGCATTTAATTTAATTCCACCAGCTTCCCTGGTAGATTTTAACCTTCATCTTACGGGATCTGGGACACTGATCTAGTGACATTGCTGCTGCACTAAAAACTTCTCATAATGGCACAGCTCATTAATCAGCTGGGGAGAAATTTGCTTTGCCACTGCAAAGTACTTGAAAGGATTAACCTCCAGTTACATGGGTTGAATTTACAGCAAATACTGTAACTCTGTCTAAAATCATTGCAAACTAATGCTGGCTTTTAATGGGCTCGGGATCTTTTCCAAGTTCAGCCAACTCTTAGCTTCTTCCAGGAAGCTTTGCTTGAAAGTCACATTCACAGAATTCCCTACAGCATGGAAACAGGCCATTCAGCCCATCCCATACTCCTCCAAAGACCATCCCAACCAGATCCCCAATCCCCCAACCATATCCCTGTAACCCTGCATTTACCATGGCCAGTTCATCTAGCCTGCACATCCATGAACACTATGGGCAATTTAGCACAATCTAACCTGCACATCTTTGGATGTGGGAGGAAACCAGAGCACCCAGAGGAAATCCACGCAGAAACAGGGAGAATGTGCAAACTCCACACAGACAGTAGCCCAAGGGTGGAATTGAACCCAGGTCCCTGGTGCTGTGAGGCAGCATTGTTAACCACTGAGCCACCATATTGTCCATTTGGAGAAACCCACATTGGCTCATCTACCAACTCGCAAACCATCAACAATAACGTCATTCAAGAGGTGTCCTCCCCACAGAATATCAATGTTCACCCTGCAGATCATGACCTTTCACCCTGGAGATCACGGGTCCCACCCACCTTGTAAATTACAGTCAGTCCTATTCAATAAAAAAACAACACAATGCAAGAAAGGTTTGACCCCTCAAGCCTGCTCCACCAGCCAATAGGATCAAAGCTGACTTGATTAGCCATCCTCGCAGAGAAGAAACTCCTCAACTCCATCTTAAATGAAAGAATCATAAAAATGGTCTCTGTCCCCTTACGATGCCAAGACATATAAGATTATTGGGTAAGTGCTGGAAAATGGGATTAGAATAATGAGATGGTTGTTTTTGACCAGCACAGACTCGAGGGGCCAAAGGGTTATTTTCTGTGCTGTGGATCTCTGTGGTTCTGTGTTGAAACTGTTTCTCCTGGTTCTCAGGCTCCCCCACAACAGCTGCCTATTGCTAATAGCCCAGAGGGCAGTTGAGAGTCAACCACATTGCTGTGGGTCTGGAGTCATATGTAGGCCGGACCAGGTAAGGATGGCATATTTCCTTTCCTAGATGACATTAGTGAATAAGGTGGCTTTTTCTGACAACCAATGATGGTTCATGGTCATATTTAGACTCTTAATCCTATTCCTCATCATTTCCCCCTTGAGAAATGCACCAATTTGCCACTTCACGTCCCACTGTCATCTTTCGCTGGGTTATCCTTCTACAAATCTCAGAGCTCCAAGATAACAGACATGAAGGCATTCACCCAGCTTCCTTTTGTGACTCCCTAATGGTTGCTAGAGAACAAGAATACTTCCTTCACGTACCTGCACATGATTTCATGAGTGAGGAGCACCCGACACATCTCTGGATTCTTATCCTGCCCTTCGTATATGATTGCCTGCAATATGAGAGAAAAATAATCATTAGGACAACCTTTAACCTGTTTGTAAGCTAGAAGGCTCCCACGCAGTACAGAGGGAATGCTGCACAGTCAGAGGTGCCACCTTTCAGGTAAGACATTGAACCTGAAGCCCCACCTGCCCTCCTAAGTGGATAAGGTATCCTAAGGTATTACTTTGAAGACAGGAGGGGAGGTCTCTGTCCCAACCCCTACTCCCAGAATCCTGCCCAAAATGGATCATTCAACCAACATCAGAAAAATAAGCAGATTATCTAGTCATTATCACATGGTCTAATGTAGGAGCTTGCTGAGTGCAAACTGGCTGCCACAGTTCCTATATTACAATAGGGACTGCACTTCAAACATTTTCAAGTGACTGTAAAGTGCTTTCAGACACCCTGGGATCAATTCAGACACAATCTAATTACAAGCTCTTTCTTGATAGGTTGTGCGTCTGTAACGTTGAACTGAGCCATACCATTGGAAAAGATTCCTCCAGCTCAGCAGAGCTAGGGGAGGTGTGGCCTAATGGTATTATTATTGCTGGACTGTTAATCCAGAGACCCAGGTAATGGTCTGAGGATCTGGGTTCAAATCCCGCCACAGCAGAAGGTGGAATTTGAATTCAATAATAATAATCTGGAATCAAGAATCTAATGATGACTCATTGCCAATTGTCTGTATCACTAATGGCCTTTAGGGAAGGAAACTGCCATTGTCACATGGTCTGGACTACATGTGACTCCAGGCCTATAACAATGTAGTTGGCTCTTAAACACCCTCTCAGCAATTAGGGATGGGCAATAAAGCCAGAGATGGTCACATCCAGTGAATGAATAATAAAGATAAAGCTAGCTGATCTTACCCAGAGTGGACATCAGTGCGACTCCATTCAGAATCACTGGGCTGGGATTGAGGAAGATCAGCTGGGTCCCTAAATCTAGTGGCTATGAGGGAGGATCTCTGGCTGATTCAGTCCTATCCTGATCCTAAGGCTTTAGCTTACTGTACTTTCTGCAGTTAAACCGCGCAAGTTTGGTAAGGCCCTCTCTAAGCCTCAGCACCGTCAGTGGGTCTGACTCAATGTGGATGGTTGCATTTTTCATTCACCACTGAGTCAGAAGTTGTGGAGAACATCTAAACTGCAGAGTCTCGTGGTACAAGACTGACTCTGTCAGGTGCCCTCAGAAGTATTAAAACAGATGGATTGAAATGAAGGAATGAATTGGTGGAGTTAAGAGCAAATTGAAAACTATTAGGATTATACACATGCAATGACACTTGGCTTATGAAGAAATATGGCTTCTTGCCTCCAGGACTTGGATCACTGAAAGCACACAGCGACTAAACGATATCTGGCACAGGATGGAGATTTTACATCTTATTGATCCTTTCTACACCACTTCTCTCTCCATGTGATATTGATCCATCTATCGGTATTCCTATCATTCATTAATCTAAGCGTGTTCCTGCCTTTCATTCATTTATCAATGTGTTCCTATCTGTTTAACTATCTGTTCAGCTACCCTTCCATTTAGATATCTATTCACTGATTTGCATATCTATTTGTCTATCTCTTTAGTTCACAGTTTAACTCTCTGACTAGATATCTATCTATCTATTTGTCTATTTGCTTGTTCACCGTCTCAGTCTATATTTTGGATTATCTCTTTATCCTTCTGTTTTCTACTGCATCATTCTATATTTATCTATTTGTTTGTTCTAACTGTATCTATCCATGCATTTATTAGTCTATTTATAATAGGTTTATTTATATCGCCATTCATCTGTCTATATCTATCAACCTCTCTAAATAGATCAATGTCTTTCTATCTAAATAAATCTAGCCCTAACCACATACCTATAAAACTATATTGAATTCTCTGTATTTCTTGCTCTTGACCAAACTATTCTTCTACCTTTTCATTTCTTTTTTTGAAAAATGCAATATTTTGAACTGAGCTGAATGACCTTGTTATTTGGCATTCCTGGAACTATGCGCACTTCAGAGACATGGGGGAGAGACAGAGAGAGAAGTGATGGGTGAAAGAGTGTGACTAATCGGACAGTTCTTTCAAAGCGATGGTATGAGTACAGTGGGCTGCATGGCCTTCTTTTGAGCTGCAAGATTTTATGATCCCATGTGGAAATGGACAATTACAAAGCAGGGGTGGCCTGGTGGCTTAGTGGCTTAGTGGTTAGCACTGCTGCCTCACAATACTAGGGACCTGGGTTCAATTCCAACTGTCTGTGTGGAGTTTGCATGTTCTCCCTATGTCTGTGTGGATTTCCTCCCACAGTCTAAAGATAGGTTAGGTGGATTGGCCATGCTAAATTGCCCCATAGTGTCCAGGGACATGTAGATTAGGTGGACTAAAGGGGAATGGGTCTGGGTGGGATGCTCTGAGTGTTGGGTCAAAGGGCCTGTTTCCATACTGCAGGGACTCTATGATCTTCTAAAGCAGAGTAACGTATTGTAACTGCTTGGGAGAGTGCAGAGGTGGGAAGTAGGCATCATTGGCTGAGCCAGTGTTTATTGCCCATCTCTCATTTCCCCCTAAAGCAGTTAGGCATCAAACATATTGCCATGGTTTGGAGTCACAAGTAGGCCAGCAGTTTCCATAAGATTTAGGAGCAGAATTAGGCCATTCAGCCCATTGAGTCTGCTCCATTGTTTGATCATGTCTGACATGCTTTCCTTCCCTAAAGAGCATTATTGAACTAGATGGTATTTTTTTTTCCCCATGACAATCATTTGATTCTTAATTCAAGAGTCCTTTTACTAAAAAAATTCAAAAGGCCACCAGCTGTGATGGTGGGATTTGAACCTGGGTCTCTGGATTAATAATCGAGCTATAATGCCATGATGTCATTGCATCCAATATATGGCTCCAGTTCCTGTGTGACCAGAAATACAAAGTACAAGGTCAGAGTCACTGTGCACGATCTATTGGGGATGTGTGAGCGACCTAAACAAACTGAACTGGCACTGAGGTGACGTCAAGTCGCGGTTTAAAAAGGGCAAACCCTATAGACGGGCCGAATGGCCTGCCACCTTGGCAAAGAGCACTAACATTCTCCACCAGGCCACGCTTTCGTGAGCAACCCAGGGACAACAACAGTAACACATTACAACAACAACAACTGCCTGCATTTCTATCTCCTGCCGGCCATGACAAAGTGGGTTGGGGTGGGGGGTGGGGGGTGGGGGGGTGGTGGCGGCACCGGCTGAAAACAGCAGAATGTAACATGAAGCGCAAAGGTCACAGAAGTTTCTCCTCGTCCACAGCTCAGTTGCTGCCGGGGTCGGGTTACTAAGTGCGAGAGCGGAAATTTATACAACTCTGTCATCTTCGAAGGAACAGTTGGGCTCTGCAACAGTGGTAATGGAGAGATCTGTTTTGACAGAGGGGATGAAAGGGGGAAAACATCCTTCTGCATTTCTGCAATTGTCACTTTTCCTGGGAGAACATGAAGAAAAAGGGACAAGCAGCAGGAAAAGTAAGAACCAAGAATTTGCAGGTTAAAGACTGAAAGTTCCCACTGCTAAAACATTGCTGCGTTTTAATTTAAAGCGAGGCATCTCATTACAGTGCAGGGACTGAAATACTTGCGACTGAAATGAAGAGTAAAGCTCACTCAAATCTGGCTCAACTTTCAAAGAGCACCCCCTACTGCAGTAGTCTGGTAATTCCTTTCCATTTCCCACAGTAAGAGACCTCTGCAAGAGCTTGAGAAATTGGCAATGAATATGGGATGGTTTTACACCCTGGGCTCTTGCCCACTCCCAGTTGGATTCAAACTACCCAAATTCACCAATTGAACACAGCTATGCTTCAACTCCTGTAAGACCTGTTTGCAAAGGGAACATCCCCCTCCAATCTATTTTTAATGCATCTGTATGCTGCACCTCTGTCTACTGTGGTTACGTGGCGTTAAGCATATTCTTTTTGTCATGCTCATGTTATGGGCATCAGCAGCAAAGCCTTGCATTTAAAGCCCATCCTTTGCCGCTTTGAGAAAGCAATACTGGAGGCTTTCTTAAAAAAAAACCGAAAGAACTGCGGATGCTGTAAATCAGGAGCGAAAACAAGTTGCTGGAAAAGCTCAGCAGGTCTGGAAGCATTCGTGAAGAATAAACTGAGGAAGGGTCACCGGACCCGAAACGTTAACTCTGATTTTTTTTCTTCACAGATGCTGAGCTTTTCCAGCAACTTCTGTTTTTTGTTGTTTTTGGGGGCTTTCTTGTTGAACTTGGCAATGCGCTCAGGCGGTTTCACGGAGGGTAAAGAATTGTTCAGCCACTTCAGAAACAACAGGACTATGGCAGAATAAGAGGTTAGGATTCATTTTCAAAAAGCCAGCACGGGCACATTGGACCCAAATGGGCTCCGAGCACTCTATCATTCAATGAATCTTTAAAAGGCACCACATAAATGCAAGATGTTTTTGCCTGTTTTCTCTCTTTCTTCTCCCTACTGTTTCCTCTTCATACCATCTCCCAGCATGGACAATGGCCATGCAGCGGCACAGTAGTAATGTCAGCTGATCCAAAATCCAGAACCCCAGACTAATGACCTGGCAAGGAAAACAGAGAATGCTGGAGAAACTCAGCAAGTCCAGTAGCATCCGCAGAGAGAGCAACAGGGTATCAAGACCAAGGTATCTCTGCTTCAGAACTAAAGACATGGGTTCAAATCCCATCGTGGCATTTCAAATCAACCACAAATTTGGAATTGAAAGCTAATGAAGATAATGAAACTACCTTTGACTGTGATTAAAGAAAAAACCTATCTGGTTCACTAGGGCCGTTTACGGTTGGGAATCTGCCATCCTTACCCGGTCTGGCCTATGTGACTCCAGACCCACAGCAATGTGGTTGACTCTTAACTGCCTTCTGCATTGACTGAGCAAGGCACTCATTTAGGGAGGGGCAGCAAACACTGGCCTTGCCAGCAATGCCCACATCCCATGAAAGAATGAAGAAACGAAAATCAGAAAGCATTTGTCGTGTAACGGCACAGCAAGAGAGCAGGCATGTGTGTTGACATTGGATGTGTGAATAGGAAAGAAAGGAGAAGAGAAACACAGAAAAAGAAAAGGGAGGGGATGGAAGCAGTGAACTGATAATAAAAATAGGTGAAGGGACACATAATGAGCAATGAATATATAATGCTGCAGATACACAAATCCACGGGTTTATAATGTATTCTTTAGCGCTGGATTGAAGCTATTAGGGCTGAACACAGGCAATGACACCCAGTTTATGAAGAAAAATGGTTTCTTCATTGCTAGAATCTGGTGTTGTGTGCAGCAGCAGGAGACAGTATCTATCTACATAATAAACTGTCAGGGAAAGGTCGTTGGTATCTGCTCCCTGTGCATCTCTCTATCTCGCACAGATACTGCATGCAGACAGATGCACAGCCAGGGGAGAGGTACAGAACCACCACAATCCTTCATCTTTACCTTTCTACACACCCTCCAGCCTACTCTTATTGAATCACAACTGCGCAGCCCCAACCCCATTGTTGCTAGAATCAGGATTCCCTTCACTTTTCCCCGCCTCCTCCTCCCAGGTGGCTACACCTCAATTGAGGTACAGCATGCTAGTCGGCTGTGGTAGGCATCATATCCAGTTTGCCTGAAGTTGTGCATGCAAAGCAAACCTTTTCATTGTACCTAGGTACATGTGGCAATAATAAATCAAATCAAATCATTAAAAATAAGTTAGCAAGTACAAACTTTCCATCAAGGGATAACTGGGCAGTCTCTTCAGGAGGGAGTTACGGCTTCTAACACAGAGGCACTGAGGAGCAATGTTTCACCAGCAGTACAGCTGGCACAGCGGTGAGAGTCCTAACCAACACCAACCAGTACAGGAGACCGGTGTATGATTGGAGAAGGTTTCTCCAGTTGAAGAGGTAGCACTGGTATAATTAAGTATAACAGGCTGACTCAGCTCTTCCTGTGCTTTGTTTTCTATGTCTATAAACAGAAGCCCCTCAACTCAACTTTCAAAACATTCACCAATACTTCATGGTCTGTCTTATAAATCACGGCCTCAGCTAAACTTTCTAATAGCCCAATAGGCCTTTGGTCTGTACATAAAAATCTGTCTTAAGCACAGCCCGAACATTTGTCCTTTTATCTAATCTACCAGAGTATCCAGGAAACCCACAAAAAGCGAAATGCAGGCCATGCAGCCAATCGTGCCTGGACTGGTCCTTTGAAAGAACTTTGAAAGAGATGTTATTTTATAAACCTCTACCAGCTGCATTCTACTGTTTATCTAGGAACTCCTCCCAGCTCATCCTTCCCCATCTCGTAGATCAGCTTCCCTGTTGTCCTCTGTTCTTCATTATGCCAAGGGTGGCATGGTGCCTCAGTGGTTAGCTCTGCTGCCTCAGAATGCCAGGGACCCCAGTTCAATTCCACCCTTGGGCGACTGTCTGTGCGGAGTTTTGTCCCACAGTCCAAAGGTGTGCAGGTTCGGTGAATTGGCAACAGTAAATAGCCCTGTAGAATCAAGGGATGTGTAGGCTACGTGGGTTAGTTGTGTTTATGGGGGTTAGGGTGGGGGGTGGGGCTGAGTTTGGGTGGGATGCTCTTCAGAGGGTCATCGCAAACTTGGTGGGCCCTTTGGCCTCTTCCAACACTATAGGGATTCAATGATATTGTGCATTCCATGCTCTGTACCAAACAAAACATGATAAAATAAAGTCTCTCACTTCCTAGAGCTATAAACTCAACTGCATCAGCTTCACAGAGCTGAAGTATTGTTAGAGCACAGAAGGAGCCATTCAGCTCGTCGTGTCTCCACAGAGGAGGTTCGCCTAGTGCTGTGACCCTGCACGTTCTTCTTGTTAAAATAACAATCCAATTCATTTTTGAATGTCTCAACTGAACCTGCCTTTCCCCACACTCTCAGGCAACACCTTAAGTCCTTGTTGCAAGAAAAACATTTTTCCTCATGGAGGGTCCAGACCCGAAACGTCAACTTTCCTCAACCTCTGATGCTGCCTGGCCTGCTGTGTTCCTCCAGCCTCCACACTGTGTTTCCTCATGTCACTATTACTTCTTTTGTCAGCTGTTAGAGAAGGTGATTGCCCATTGGTATTAATCCAGGAAATCAGCTAAAGTTCTGGGGAACTGGTTTCAAATCTTGCCACAGCAAATGGTGGAACTTGAATTCAATTTTTAAAAATCTGGCATTAAGAATCCACTGGTGACTATGAAACCACCACTGATTAGCAGAAAAGCCTATCTGGTTCACTAACGTCCTTCAGGGGAAAGAAACTGCCATCCTTACCTGGTCTGGCCTACCTGTGATTCCAGACCCACAGCAATGTGGTTGACTCTCAACTGCCCTCTGAAATGGTCTAGCAAGCCATTCAGATCAAGGGCAGCTAGCAGCTGGCAATAAATGCTGGCCAGCCAGTGACACCCACATCTCACGAGTGAATTAAAAAAATATTGCGTTAAATCTGTGAAACCTTTCTCTCAATCCTTCTACTGACCCCATCCAGAAACCCCGCCCCCACTCATGTTCTATAAGCACCTCTATTGAATCTCCTCTCAATCGTCACTCGTCCGAGGAACATAGTCTCACTCGATCCAACCTTTCTACAAACTGAAGGAATCATTCTCGTGAGCCTTCTCTGAACTTGTCTCCAGTGCTCTACATCCTCCCAAAAGTACGGCTCCAACTGAGGATGAAACAATGTTCTACACAAGGCGCCAAGCCATTTTGTAGGCTCTTTATCGGATAGAATTTCACAATGAGACACGAGGACACTATCTGATGGATGATGAAAAGTTTAATCAAAGAAGTACGTTTTATTAATTTGAAAACGTAAGTTTAATTCATCAAATGGGCCAGTTTAATTAACCAAAGGAGTAGATTTTATTAATCAAAGAGGTTTTAAGGGCAGTCATAAGGGAGAAGGGGGTAGAGAGGACTAGGGATAGAATTCCAGTGCTTAGTGCCTGGAAAAAGTGAAAGCATGATTGCTCTCACTTCCTTAGGGAGTTGGCGAGAACAGCATACTGAGTTTGAATGACCAGCAATGATCAAACTGAATGGCGGAACAAGCTTGAAGGGCCAAATGGCCTGCTCCTACTCCTACTTTTTCTATGACTCACCACACCACCCTACCTTCAGCTGCCCAGGACATCTCTGAAATTTCCTTCCTAGAATGTAAGAACATTTATGTGACACCTGAAACCTCCTCAGGATAGCCCAAAGCATTCTATGGCTGTTTAAGTATTTGAGTGTTGTTACAAAAAAGTAGACAGGTTGCTGAAGCTTTTCATTCCCGAGTTCAAAAGGAATTACGCAAGATGTCAAATTTCAAAGGGAACACCAATTCACACTGCTTGATCTGAGAAAATGGTGATCAGCTCTGATGAGTTGAGGCAATTAAGTATTTTTGAAATCCAGTCACTCCAAGTGTGAAACAAGACAAAAAGAACTGCGGATGCTGTAAATCTGGAATAAAAACAAAAGTTGCTGGAAAAGCTCAGCAGGTCTGGCAGCATCTATGGAGAAATAAAAATCAGAGTTAACATTTTGGGTCCGATGACCCTTTGTCAGAACACAGGAAGGGTCACCAGACCCAAAACATTAACTCTGATTTTTTCATCATAAATGCTGCCAGACATGCTGAGCTTTTCCAGCAACTTCAGTTTTAGTTCAAGGGACAAGAGAAGCTCATTGTTGGGGAGATGATGACCTAGTGGTATTATCACTAGACTGTTAATCCAGAGACCCAGATAACATTCTGGGGACCTGGATTCGAATCCTGCCACAGCAGATGGAGGAATTTGAATTCAATAACTATCTGAAATTAAGAGTCTAATGATGACTGTAAATCCATTGGTCGATTGTTGGGGAAAAACCCATCTGGTTCACTGATGTTCTTTAGGGAAGGGCACTGCCATCCATACCTGGTCTGGTCTACATGTGACTCCAGACCTACAGCAATGTGGTTGACTCTTCACTGCCTTCTGGGTAATTAGGGATGGGCAATAAATGCTGCCTAACCAGTGATGCCCTCATCTCGTGAATGAATAAAGGACAAAAAAATATAGAAAGGTGCCACAATAATTGAAGGTGGAACTTTGATCTGATCATAGTGCAAAAGAAAGACTTTTTTTTTATTCATTCATGGGATGAGGATGTTGCTGGCTAGGCCAGCATTTATTACCTATCCCTAATTACCCAGAGGGCAGTTAAGAGTCAACCACATTGATGTGAGTCTGGAGTCTCATGTAGATCAGACCAATTCAAGACAGCTGTTTCCTTCCCTAAAGGGCATTGGTGAATCAGATGGGCTTTTCCTGACACCCATTAGATTGTCAATTTTGTCTAATTAATAATTACACTCTTAATCAGATTTTTATGGAGTTCAAAGTCCACCATCTACCATGGTGAGATTTGAGCCCATGTCCCCAGCACATTATCTGGGTCTCTGGATTTAACAGTCCAGCAATAATACCACTAGGCAGTGACCTCCCCTTACCTTCGGGCCATCAATTCTGTGCTAGGGACAGAACCAGTGGCTTGGGGACAGGCTTTGCAATAGGGTCTGAAGACAATTGCTTCAATTTAGTTGGAGGAAATTCTGGCTCATCCAATACTGCAAGTGGTCTGTGAAAAGAAACGCAAAAGGTGTAAAGTGCAGGATTCTCAAGTTTATTTAAAACCCGCGAACTTTTGGTTCTTTGCCTAATGGAAAAATCCAGTCCATACATTAGCTGCAAACCACAGACTTTTGTCTGCTGCTAAGAAAAACAGCAGAAAAATAGACGTAGCATGGGAAACAAAGGGTCATGACTTTGAGCACTGCAACAGAAAAAAGTGACAGAACAGACTCCCTGTATTGTAGTAGAGAGGCATATGTCTCTAAAGCAAGACAAACAATGCTACCATCAAGGGAGAGGCAAGAGGTAAAAAGAAAGTATTTCTTTAGTGGACTTTTTCCAGTCTTCTTCCAGAACAGTCAAACCCACATTTTGACTCATTTCCCACAGTTATGAATGGTACTTCAACATGTCATTCATTATTCATCAAGCAAATGCAATGCTTTGTTAAAAGAATTCCAATTTCTAGAGTTGGTTTTATTTTTTGATTGTACGTGAGTGTCCCTAACGTTTGTTTCCCATTCCTAACTGCCCTCAAAAAGGTAGTAGTGATCTGTCTTCTTAGAAACATGGAAAGAACCAGCAATTCAGCCCTTCGAGTCCACTCCACCATCCAACATGATTGACCTTCTAGCTCAATGCTCTCTCCCGAATTCCCCTTGCCACCTGGAGCTTCTAGAAATCTAGAGCTTCTAGAAATCTATCTATTTCTTTCTTAAATGTCTTGAGCTGCTGCGCCCCTCTGGTGGTGATAGGTTATTTCATCTATCATAGGGACAAATCAAGATAAATAATCAGACCCATCCTACTCAGGGGTGTTGATTGGTTGGAGCTGTGTGTTGTCAACATACATTTGGAACTTGATGTTGCGTTCTTGGTAACATTTTGGTGAGAAATAGGATGAGAGCAAGAACTGGTTTATGGGAGGAACGTGGTTTTGTGTCTCACAGCTAGAATACAGTATATCTTTAAGACACATGCTTATGATATGATCACAGCACGTGACCTGAGGGTATAAAGGTTTCAGACTCCATCTTAACTGGGGCCATTTGATGCATGAAATGGTTTCAAGTACAGAGGATCAGATGGACCCTAGCGCATAAGCCCACAGATCCTAGAAGGCAGCAGGATAAGTAGGTAAGGTGGTTAAGAAGGCATACGGGATACTTACTCTTATTAGTCAAGGCACTGAATACAAAAGCAGGGAGATTATGATGGAACAAAATCAGAATTTGATGGAAAAAGCTCAGCAGGTTGGGCAACATCTGTGGAAAGAAAGCAGAAGGAACATTTTGGGACCAATAACTTTTCTTCATTTCTGAAGAAGGGGAACTCTGCTTTCTCTCCACAGATGCTGCTTGACCTGCTGAGTTTTTCCAGCGACTTCCGATTTCCAGCATCCGCAGTTCTTTCTTTTTTATTTGTTGAGAGGTTTACGATGGAGGTGTATGAAGTGATAGTTAGATCACTACTGCAGCACTGTGTGCAGTTCTGGTGGATACACTGAAGGTCGTGACTACACTAAAAAGGGTGCAGAGAGATTTGCCAGGATATTGTCTGGGCTGGAGCAATCCAGCTATGAAGACAGACTGGATAAGCTTAGGTTGTTTTCCTTAGAGCAGAGAAGGCTGTGGAGGTGGGGTGGGGGTTTTAGAAAGGATGGGATCTGACTGAGGTGTACAAAATTCAGAGGGACAGTGACAGAGTTGATAGGGTAAAACCTCTCGCCCCAGAAGAGGGACGAATGGCTGTGGGTCCCAGTTTTAAGGTAAAGAACAGGTGTTTCGGAGGGGATTTGAGGCAAAAAACATTTCACGGTGAAGATTGTGGACATCTGGGAACTCACTGCCTAAAGGGTGGTAGAAGCAGGAACCTTCCAGACATTTAATATCTATTAGGGTGAGCATTTGAAACACCGTAACATACAATGGTACATGTCAAGTACTGGAAACAGGAGTAGAATAGTTGGTTGTTTGATGACTGGTGCAGACACGGTGGGCTGAAGGGCCTAATTCCATCCTGTAAAAACTTTACAACTTCACGGCCCTGAGTTGGGGAGAACAAAGGATGGTTTGTCACAGCAGATGATAACATTGAGAGTAATGTCAGTGCTGTGGAATGGGCAGATATTTAATTACAGAGGTTCAAACATTGCAAGAGATGTGGGAAAGAGGGAGCAGATGTAGAATCCTAGAATCCCTGCAGTGTGGAAGCAGGCATTGAGCCCATCACGTCTACACCAACCCTCCGAAGAGCATCCTACCCAGCCCAAACCCCCTGCACTATTCCCACAACCCTGTATTTATTGTGGCTAATCCACCTAGCCTGCACATTCCTGGACACTACGGGACAATTTAGCCTGGCCAATCCACCTAACCTGCAAATCTGTGGACTATGGGAGGAAACTGGAGCACCCAGAGAAAATACACACAAACATAGGGAGAAAGAGCAAAACACCACATAGACAATCGCCCGAGGTTGGAATCAAACCTGGGACCCTGGTGCTATGAGGCAGCAGCACTGACCACTCAGCTACCATGCTGCCCCAAGAGAAGCAGTAAGAAAGGAACTAAGGTATATGCTAAGATTAGGAGATGAGCCTTTTCTCTATTTCTTTTGCAGGACGTGGGCAAAATGATCCTGTTCCAATAGTAGAAACAGGGTACCAGAGTCTTGGTGCAGAGACTATTTGTTTGAATATAGCACCAGTTGTAATAGAGAGAAGGGAGGAGCTGGAGATGTTGTCATCAGAGGTACTCAAAATCATAAGTTATTCTCATGAAATAAATGAGGAGAAATTGTTACCAGTGGCAGGACCTTCAGCAATAAAAGGAACTTGATGATTGGCCTGACAGTCTTACCAGGGTAGGTGTGGAGAGACTGCTTCATCTTGTGGGAGAATCTAGAACCAGGGATCACTGTTTAAAATTAGGTGTTACCTATTTAAAACAGATTAGGCAAATATATTTCACTCTTACAGTGTTGAGAGTCTTTGGAAAGCAGAATTCTAGAAAATATTTAAGGCAGAATTGAATAGATTCTTGAGTGGGGAAATTGGTGGGGCGGGGGGGTTGCATAGATTTGACATTACAATCAGATCAACTTGTAAAATGGTTTGAGGAGCCAAATGGTCTAATCCTGCTCCTTACTGATATATAAAGAGGTGACTGACAAACAAACTAGAGGCAATGTGAGGAAATATTTCTTTACACAGCAAATTACAGTGATTTGGAGTGCACTGCCTGAAGAGGTGATGAAAGCAGATTGAGTGCTAACTTTCAAATGGGAATTGAATAAATACTTGAAGGGCTATGGGGATAGAAGGGGAAGGCAATGGCTAGTCACCACCACTAAAGCTGCCAAGAAAAGCAGCTCAGAATGAAGCGTCAGCAAACAATGAGCCAAGGATCTGGCTTCAGAGATCATACTCAGGAACTGAACAGAATAGGAAGAGGGACTAACCAGATAGCTGTACCACAGAGTCAGCGCAGACACAATGAGTCAAACAGCCTGTTTTGTTCAGGATCATACTACGACCCTGTAATAGTGGCACTGCTAAAATTTATGTTCCCCTGAGACAGACGTGAGACGCAAACTCTCAACTTTCATCTAGGAGGACAACTGTTCGATCTGCTCAGCTGTCTCTGTGCATTGAACATGTTACAATCTCCGCCTAATTAACACATTACAAGTTGAAGCAAGTATTTTGGCTCTGGACGACGGTTACAAACGCAATTGCTAATAGTAGGCAAACAAATCTGTGAGCCCATCATTGCAGCCTACATATGGATTACTTCCATATTTTGCTCTGCCCTACTGACAAGAAAGGCTTGAGGAGTAAAAGAAATGATCATTTTGGACAGCAGCATTTTTATATTTTCTCTTTTTGATACAAACAGCTGTCTTGATTCTAGGAAAGACGGCACTTTGAGAGTAAAAGTAAAAGTGGAATTTATCCCAAGATAATGATCCTTAAGCATTAGGGCAGAAACAAAATCTGTGTTTCCAATATTCATGTCTGCACTTTGAGGTGATCTGTGTTTCTCTTTAGCACCTGCCTTTCTTCGATTATAATGGAAACTGAAGTAATCCACTCAGCCCTTCCAAGTTGCTCAACCATTCAATTTACTGGCCTGATTTCTGTAATCCTTAGTACATTTTCCCAACAAAAATATAGTCACAGTTTTGTCCTTTTCAATCCACCGTCCAACAACTGTTTTATGGGAGAGTGTCCAAATTTCCACTGTCCATTGTATGAAGGGGTGTTCCTGGCATCACCTCTAAGGAGACTGGCTGTAACATTTGAGGTCACGTGACTCAATTCTGAACTCTCACCCCTCCCACCAACACCAGCAGAGGAAACAGTTTCTCTCCGATCACCCTCTCAACACTTATAGCCATCTGAAATAATTCAGTTAGACAAATCGTAACCAACACGAGGCTTGATGAGCTCACTGCTCTCAGATACTTGTAAGAAATTGTTCTCACATGATGGAAGTGAAATCCAATTCGTGGTGATGTAGCCTGTTCAGAATTGGATGTCAATGGCCAAATACAAATTCAATGCAATGGCTTTAAAATATGGCTCTTCTACCTGCTTATGAAATACGTTGCCTGCATTTATTAACCAGCAATATACAAATAGTCCCAATTGCTATTAACTTGCAAAACTGATGCATGGAGATTGCTTGCCTAAGAAATAGAAATACAGGAACAAGAGGAAGCTCTACTCTGCAACAAATCCCATACTGTACATGCCCTGAGGCTGTTTGATGGGGACAGTGGAGAGTGAGATTTACTCTGTCTGCATCTAACATGTCTTGTATCTGGCCTGTGTGTGTGTGTGTGTGTGTGTGCAATGGGGACAGTGTAGAGGAAGCTTTGTGTCTTACTCCCTGGTCCACTGCCTGGGACTATTCATTGGAGACAGTGCAGACAGGGCTATATTCTGTATCAGGAAAGGTGGAGGCATCGTGGTCGCTGGATTAGTAATTCAGATTAATATTTAGAGGCATGGGTTCAAATCCTACACTGACAACTGGTGAAAATAAACAAAATTTTAATAAAAATCTACAATTAAGAGCCTGGCAATGATGACCATGGATTGTTTTTAAAAAAAGATCTGGTTCACTAATGTCCCTTAGGGAAGGAAATCTGCTGTCCTTACCCCGTTTGGTCTACATGTGACTCCAGACCCAGAGGAATGTGGTTGACTCTTAAGCGCCCTCTGAAATGGCCTAGAGAGTTAATCAATTCAAGAACAACTAGGGTTGGTCACAAATGGCAGCCTTGTGAATGATGTCCACAACCCCAGAAGATTTTTTTTTTAATCCAACCTCGTGCTGTACCTGCACTGGGGGGTTTTCGTGGGGCATTGTGGGGAGGGTAGCAAAATAGAAACGTGAAACTGCAAGGGTGAAATAGAACAAGAGTTGTAGCTGCCAGTGGGAGTGTTTGGATTGGACAGTGTAGAGAAAGTTTTACTCTATATCTAATCCAAGCTGCACACAGTCTGGAAGTATGTGATGGGGAACTGTTTTGGACTTTGACTCTGTATCAAATCCGTGCAATGCCTGACCTGGGATTATTTAGTGGGGCAGTGAAGAGAGAGATTTTCCCTGCATCTGACAATGTGCTGTATCTGAGCTGGGGGTGTTTGGCGTGGGCACTGAATCTCTACATTGGAAGCTGTAAGGAATTTACCTCATGATTAACATCCCTCAGAATGAAGACTAAAAAAAAAGTGACAGAATAAGAAAATGTCAGCTAAATATGGGAGCGCTTTACACCTCAATAAGAATGTATAATTTGAGTAGTGCGGTTCTGGAATTTTATAACTGGTAAGGCAAGAAAGGTGGAACTATGTTTCACATTTATAGTTAGCTGAATTTGAAATACAATATCTCAAAGCTGCCTTCAAAGAAAATCATTGAAATATTACTTAAAGTGCCAATGTTAATGTCTCACTTTTTGTTGCAAATCTCCAAACTACAAAGAAAAAGGTGAATAAATCTCTCGTCACTTTCTTACGACTGCCCTGCTCATAAATTAATCCAATAAAAATTAAACAACTGGACCAAACATTCCATGATTTGCAACCAATACGGTCATTTCCAATGCGAAGATCGATCAGTTCCAACTTGCACGTCATGCGACTACAGAGTGTGCAGTAAAACCATATAGCCCCTCGCTGCAGCACTGCGACAAAGCTGTGCATGAGCAGACAATGCACCCAGGGGGAGAAGAGGAGGTGGTGATGTTGGCAAGGAAGTGGTGGCAAGAGAATCCTTCCGAAGTCGAAATTAATTTCAGTGGCGACACTGAAGGACGCATCTTGTAATTATTGATCAGCCGCGAAGAAAAACAGAAGACAACAACAGTTCAATACTTCAATGGCTTGCCTTATTGCTATTAATAGCAAATCAAGGCAGACCCACCACATCGTCAGCGTGGGTCCACGGTGGTTACGTTACCCATTTCAAAACATAATTCAATTTGAAAATCATGCAAGGTGGCAAAATAAATCGTTGCAAAAAACACCTCTTTTCAGACAAGAGAAAAGTCAAAACAGCTGTGTTATATTAATGAACCAGTTTGGTTTTTGCCTGGATAAATTTATTAAATTGAGAGGCATTATTTATTTTTAAAACTGTCAACAGTGAATTATCAGACAGATTTGTCTCGCGTGCATGTGACACAGCAAATCAACTCTTACCTGTTTGGTCATTGAGTCTATGAGCCGTACAAATAAATCTTGCTCTGTTCGGATTCCTGGGAAAAAAGCATGAAGTAAATTCAGTGAAATGTACTTCAACGTGTTGTATCTCTCAGACCCATCCCTTACAATAACATGACAGTACCAATATTTTTATTTAAGGGAAAATGTAATTTCGGTGTTTTAAAATAATGAGCTTCTCTTCAGCAAGGAGAGCAGAGAATCATACAAGTTTACAAAACTAAAACACACTATAGCCATTCAATGTTAATGAAAGAAGTGTTTCAATGGTCAAAGTCAAGCTGTCTATTGTTTATGGATGCTGCCGGACGTCCTGCACATTCCCAGCGTGTTTTTTTAATTATTTCAGATTAGTAAATTTATAAGTCTTACATTTAGTCCCACCCCACTGCCCTTTCTCTACCTCTTGTCCACCTTTCCCCATTCCCTCAAACCTTTCCTTTCCCTCCAAATCTGTCTCCCCTGCATACTCTTCCTGTCTTCCCCCTATCCTTATCCCATTATCTCCCTCGTTCTATTTCACTCTTGCCTTTCGGGTTTCTATTTTGCTGCCCTCTCCACTTTCCCTCTCTCCTTTCCCTCCCTCTGTACATTATAGGCAGTCACTGGTTCTCCACTCCCTTGTTTAAATACTTTCAGACCAGGGTGAGGGGGAAAGTCAGACATCGAATTTCAGTACCAGACCACAAGTCTCCAACTCTGGCTGTAACAGAACAAAGTGACATTGCCAATAGTACCATATTGTTACTGTCTTGCGGATTGGAAGGTATCGTGCGACTTGTGTAACGGGATAGAAGCCAGTCGTTCATTCAAGTTATTTGGCAATTATGTATATCTGTGTGTGTGTGTGTGTTTGTGTGTTTGTGTGTTGGGGGTTGGTGGGGGTGGCGGGGGGGGGATGCGGTGAGTGAAATATTACAGGACGTGTATTAACAGTGAGAGCGAATTCAGCGGTTAAATCTCTCATACACAAGCGTCTACATAAACAGATCTAGTATTTTACATATTAACTACGCGATTTTAAAACATTCTCAGAATTGACAGCAATAAAACAAGTGACAGCGCGATTGAAAATAGACCTACGCAAATGTCATGCTAAATAAGGGCAGCATAGATTTCTTACATAAACAATTCCTCTTCAACTGAGGCTTAAACGCCCATGACCAATTGTAACAACAATTACTTCTTAAAACAAAGAAAATCTCCAATACATTTATGAAATTATTATTTCCCTAAGCGTCGGAAAATCTATATGTAGATGCAGGGTTTTTTTTTTAAACAGCTTGGTATAAAGTTTTTGCACAGAAGTTTTCAGATAATTTCATTTCTTGGTGGGTCACTGGACCCGAAGCGCCAACTCTGATTTCTCTTCACAGATGCTGCCAGAACTGCTGAGCTTTTCCATCAATTTCTGTTTTTTTTTGTTTCTGATTTACAGCATCCACAGTTGTTTTGGTTCTTTTCATTTCATTTTCGCTGTGTTGTACAAATCGCGCCTTCTGACTGAAGCTGTTGAGATTGTTTTGTAGCAGAATATATAAACATGTCAACAATTCCAAACAGTAAATATCAACATCAGCACTAGATACCAGCGTGCGTCCTGAGCCGGAGTTCCTATCTTTGATTGGTAGTGTTTTTATTTTAGGAGTTTTCAACACTAAATAATTTTGAGTAGTTCTTGAAAAAAATACTTTTTTTTTGTGGTGTACATTTTCAGAACAATACTCCAGCACATCACTACCAAACGATTGAAATTAGTTTTGTTTCCTCGCATAGTGCATTGAAAAAAAATTGAAGTTTGTAATTGACTCTGCTTACTCAATCCTCGCTGTTTAATAATAGTTATTTATTTATGTAGCTCAATCTTTAAAAAAAAAGTAGTTTCCCCGTGCAATTAAACTCGAACCTCAAACATGGCAAAATGGGGTATTTTGGGGGGAAAGTTTGTGGCGTTCCTTTTAGATTTCTGGCGCTGTTTGTTGCAATCTGAGGGAGAGAGAGTGTCTTACCGTTGCTATAGAGAAGCTGTAACTTGTAGTGAACACCGTTGTTTGTTTTCTCTCCGTTCTGTTCCTGCGGACGACAGCACAAAAAGGCGTTAAATTCGGATCGAATGCAAGCTGCATTCGCGTGTCGCCCAAACGCAAACTTGAGTTTTACCCTCAACAAACAGAAGTGAAATGGGAGGCTGATGAATTTCGCGCGATTGTCGGGTTGATATCAGAGCCGGGTTTTGTTTTTGTTTTTGCTTAAATGCGTTTCAGAGTCAGACACTGACGGCGAGAAATTGTTATCAACAGCTCTCTCCCTTTCTATCTCCTGTGCTCAGCTCCGAGTACGTTTGGGTGTGGGGTATCGGCTCTGAAGGTAGGGAAGGAGCAGGATGTTTTTATTTAAGAAAGAGTAGGGGGAAAAAAACAGGTAGACTAAAGGGACATTTTCCAATTAGGTTTCTTTTAAAGGAATCAGTTTTGAGGATCTGTGACAAATAGGAAGGGGAAAGGCACAGAACTGCCAGGAGTTTAAGAAACGTAACACTCAAGTGGCAATAAATAAAACCAGAGGAACTGACATCTAAAACTTCAGGCCAAAACGATAAAAAGCTGGTAATTGAGAACTCAAAAAGAGAGATGGAGTCATGAAGGGAAATGGGAGAGATTGGGGGATTTGAAGGGAAACAGTAAGGATGGATAGTGGGGGTGGGGGGGGTGATGGGGTGGGGGGGGGGAAGGTGGACAGAGAGAAAAGTGAGAAAGTAAATAATCAAAGAAGTCAACTTACTTTGTCTTTCTCTACGAAGTCAACAAACGCCGTCCTCTCAATTTCCACAGGTTGACCTTGCCGGTCGTACAGAGCCAAGACGAAGTGGAAGAAATTGGATTTGCGGAGGTTGGACGGCGGCTGTTTCTCAAAGTGTGACCGGGCTAAACCGACTCCACTGCGAGCAGAGAGAACAAGGGCTTCGGTTAAAGGTGTTTGTAACAAGGCGGATCTTAAAACAACTGAAAGTAAACGGAAGAGGAACGGAGAGTTGAATCGGTTACAACCCGTGGAAAGTGAAATCAACCTTTTTATTTACTTTGAAGCTTGGAAAGTGACGTTTCTTTTTTGAAATGTTGAGTTAAATCTGCGGTGCATCACTCATGTTTCACATTTTTAACACCAATGAATTAATTTATATATTTTTTTTAAAAAGCCCACACATCTATAAGTTTTAAATAGTTGAAACTAAGCGACGTGTCATATTTTTTAGTAAAAAGGCTTTTCGTGTTTATTTTGCAAGTTATGGAGATTACTTTGGAAAAGATGGTGTTGAAATAAAAGCTGTGAGATGGAAGAGAGAAAAAGGAGAGATTAGTGATGCGAGAAATTAAACGGATAAAAAATGAGGAAACTTTGTGTCTTGTTTAGGACGTTATATGTTAGGGAATATGAATTGTGTAAAATAAACGAGGCGGGGGGATAAATCGGAAACAAGGATAAAACATAATAACTCTAAACGAGATTCCCAGAAGTAAAGCACTCAGTTTTATACAAAGCATTTCGCTCAAAGCTGCTCTATTTCCAACAAAGGACAGAAAGTTTTCGAGGCACGGTTTTCTGAGAGCGGAGAGGTAAATGACATATTCCAAAGCGCGATTATTAAAAAAAATTACTCAGAAAATGGGGAGGGACGCGATTTTTAAAAATGAGAAAAGTAAAGTCGGGGGAAAAAGAGATGGAGGAAGCAAGCGGACAACAAATAAGAAGGGAATGGAAAGCAGAGAAAGGGATTGTGGACGGGAAGAAGGGAAGGAGAAAGAGGGGGAGAAATAGAGACTAAGAAAGCGAAGGGAGGGAGGCAGGAAAAGAAAGTCTGATCTAAATAGACACCGGGTGGGTAAAATAACCAGGACTTGATATCGAATTTTCCCCCGGACGACAGAAATTTAAAAAAAAACACAACGAGGAATGATGCACACACACACATATACACACACATAGACAGACACACACACAGATACACACGCACACACACACATAGATACACATACACACACACAGACACACACCCACACAAATAGATATACACACCCACACAAATAGATACACACAGTACGAACGGGGCATGGAGAGAGTTTGCAGCTCTTGGTCATCCGAGCTGGGCATAAGATTTGGAAATTGGTATGTGGCACCCAGGGACAACAAGCAAGAGGGGGTAAAAATGACAGTAATGTAGGAGGAAATTGCTGCAGATGCTGGAATCTGTACTGAAAACACAACCACAAGCACTCCTCCTCCTGACTGGAAATAGAAAAAAAATAGGAACTGGGAAGCGTTCCGACTAACCTCTGAGCCGCGGTGTTCGCATCCAGTATCCCGCCGGAATGTATCCAGGTCCTGGCAGGATTCAGCCCAGCAATCAAAGGTTCTTCCTTCATGGCTATACCACCTCTTGGTATGGTGTCCTGGATGGCAAACATCAAAGCAGCCTTCTGTTTGTCTTGTCTGTGTGTGTGTGCGTGTGTGTTTGCTGTCTTGTGCGTTTCCAAAGAGAAACACAATAGTTAATTCTGCAAGGCTGTTTCCCCTTGTTTTGTGTAAGTCTGGCGTATCAGTTTCAGTGCAAACCCTTTCCCCCTGTCTTTCGCTGCCTACCGGCTAGGTATAACAGATCCCGGACCAGTCAACTGATCTGCTTCTCTCTCTCTCTCTCTGCCACTTCCCTCAACGTAGCAGAGTTGTTTGCACTTATAAAAATCGCTTTCACTGAGAAATTAACATGTTGGCTTTTTGTTTCTCCGCTTGAAAGAGGTCTTCAAATTCAGCTGCGTAAAGTTGAAAGCGGATGCATGTAATATTTGTGGACTGATGTGTACCTAGATAGAGAGAGGTGTAGAATGTAACTGCAGACCCCGTTCGAAGCAGCGCTGTGAATAGTGAGTTATCCATATGAGAGCCAAAAGCTGAGGAGGGTTTTTTTCTCTTGCACTCCTCCTCCCTCCCTTGGGGGAGACCAGCGTGGTTTGCAGATCCACAAATTGCCTCCTATCCTCTTTCTCCTTCTCTCTCTCAATTTCTCTCTCTCTCACAGCCCCCCCACTCCCCCCACCCCCAACCCGCCCCAACCAGGTCCCTCCCTCCTTTTCCCGAGTCTTTGTGCCTCTCCTACCCCAGAGGAATGCTCCTTCTCCCGGGCTCCAACATTTGCCAACTCTCCCTCCCTCCCTCCCACCCCGGGGAGAGAGAGAGAGAGAGAGAGAAAACGGAGCGAGCGAGACAGAAGCTGCTTCTCCCCCGCCCCCGATTGACAGTCAGGGGGTGGGGTCGCACTCTCCAAATTAGGAGATCTTTCTTTAAATCTCCCCTGGCTGACTTATCCAGGATTGGCTGCAGGTTGGGGGTGGGTTCTCCACAGTGACATCAGACATCACCATCGTCATCACCTCCACCCCCTCCCTATCCCTAGATCCAAATTAAGAAAAAGTGAAATCCCAGGTAAAATAAAATCCCTTTCCTTTAACTCTTTGAGGATAGAGTCTGTAACTAAATTACATCTGAGCAGGACAAGGCAGCAGCAATGTGCTCTCCCCCAGCCCCAGACACCCTTGTCCTCATGTCTTTTCTTTTAAATCTCTGTCATCTCACCTTAAAAATGTGTCCCCCAATCTTGAAATCTCCCATCCTAGAGAAAGGACAACTACCATTAGCTCTATCCATTACCTCATTATTTTACAAACTTCGTTCAACGGGAGATGCTGGGTAATGTTAAGGGGTATAATTTTCAGGTGAAGGGCAGGAGGGAGGTCTGAGGAATATTTTTTTCATCCGAAGGGTGGTGGGTGTTTGGAATGCCGTCCCTGGGAGGTGGAGGAGGAAAACCTCACAACCTTAAAAAAATGCTACTTGGATGAGTGCTGGACATGTCACAACATTCAAGGCCACAGGGATATGGGCCAGACCCAGCAAACGGGATTAGTTCTGATGCGATGGTGCCAGTGTTGGACTGGGGTGGACAAGGTCAGAAATCACACGACACCAGGTTATAGTCCAACAGGTTTATTTGAAGTCATGAGCTTTGGAAGGGTAGCCCCTTCATCAGGTGAAGTAAATCTGCTGGACTATAATCTGGCGTGGTATGATTTCTGACCAGGGCTAGTTCAGGTTAGGAAACCTTGTCAGCATGGACAAGTTGGGCTGAATGGTCTGTTTCTGCACTGTGTGGCACTATGACTCTGTATGTTTTCAATAATGAAGAGTATTCCAATAGCGGCATGGAAAAGTGGAACATGCTGCATGGGGGATAAGCCAAATTTTTAGTGCATGTTCTGTAATTTTCAAGTTTTAAAATGTTTTGTCATGCATTTTTACAAATTTTATGAATGAAAGATATTTTGGGGGTGAAATACTGGTCATCTGTTTATGTTAATATCAAAGCATTAATAAAATGTTTCAAATCTCTCATAATGCAAATTCAAAGAGTGGTTATCCTTTCTAGTAATATGCAAACTGTTTTGGGGTCTTTCTGAAAGAAAGATTGCTTTTTTATCAAAAACAGAGATTCTGGACAAACTTAACAGATCTAGCAGCATCTGTGGAGAGAAACAGTTAATATTTGAAGTCCAGTATGACTTCTTCATAATTTGATATCATGTTTGCTATCACTTTCTAAGGAGTTTTAGCCTGAGAATTTGGAGCAGGGGAAGTCCAATTTACACCTCCAAACTTTTGCATTATTCAGTAGGATCATGGGTGATCTGCATATAGCCTTATCACTATGTTCCTGCCCATCCTCCATAACTCTTGATGCACTTCCTGTCTACCTCAGGCTTGCGATGTCGAGTGATCCAGCTTCCACTGTGCTTTGGGATAGAGAATTCAAATTATTAATGACCCTAATAAAAACCAAAAGAACTGCGGATGCTGTAAATCTGGAACAAAAACGAAGTTGCCGGAAAAGCTCAGCAGGTCTGGCAGCATCTGTGAAGGAAAAAACAGAGTTAACGTTTTGGGTCCAGTGACTCTTCCTCAGAACATGTTTGTTATTAATGACCCTCCCTAGCAAAGGAAATCCTCCTCATTGCTGTCATAAATAGGAGGCCCCTTTAAACTGTGCCTCCTCGTTTTGGACTCTGCCATGCGACAGCCAATAAGGCACCTTCAAAGTGTAGTTAATGCTTTAGTGTAGGAAATATAGATACCAGTCTGCACATAGCAAGGTCCCACAAATAGCAGTGTGGCAATAAGTGGATATTTTGTTACTTAGTAATGTGGCTGGAAGGATAAATATTGGCCAGCACTCTAAGGTCAGTTCCCCAGTTCTTGTTTGAAAAGTACCACAAGATCTTTCAAAGGTATCTTAGAGGTCAGAGGGATATTGAATGTCTCAGCAAAAGGTTGGCACCTCCAACAGGACATGAACCAACAATTTCTAACACGCAGGCAGAAATACTATGGAGTGCCAACAGCCCTTTAGTAACAGTGTGCCGACAGCTCTATGGGTGGACCTGCACCATACAGGCTGCAGCAATTCAAGAAGGTAGCACATCATTACCTTGTCCAGGGCAATTAGGGATGTGCAATAAATGCTGGCCCAGCCAGCGACACCCACGTCCCACCAGCAACTTTTTAGTAAGTGCTATCAACAAGGTCAGAGCTGCCATTACCACTAACGTCAGACAAAACAAATGTTCTGTTTCATAGACTTCCAGACAATCTGTTGAATAGAAATGACACTTCACTCAATTTGAGCCTCCTTCTCTTACCCTACTTCCTCTATCTAACATGATGTGGCACATTAAAAAACAGAAGTTGCTGGAGAAACTCAGCAGATCTGACAGCATCTGTGAAGAGGAAGCAGAGTTAACGTTTCAAATCCAGTGACTCTTCTTCAGAATTGACACACATCTCGGACAGGCAGGACTTGAATTCAGACTTCCTGGAGGGATACTACCACCGCTCTGTAACAACTTTTCCGGATTGTTTTATCACTTTTGGAGTCATGTCCCTTTAAGAGGTCAAAGTGCAAATGAATCAAGTACCAGAATGTTATCTCTGCTCTGTAACACTTGAGACACAGGATTTCTCTGGACATTTAAGTACACGTACTGCATTTGCGTTAACTTTAATCAACACAGCAATATTATTGCATGGGATATTTTTCCTTCATGAAAAAAACAAAGAAGAAACCAACATTAAAAGTTTGAAGGCCAAGCGGGCAACTGCAAACAAACTATGACAGTAATCTAGAAATTCCATAGTGCAGCAAAAAAAAGAAACTAGGATTTCTTTGCAAATTGTGAGTACCTCCAAGTTGACTGGGTTTATGCCAGCTGACTTAAACTTAATCTATTTAAATCTTATTTCAAATTTGCACAGCCAGTGGGAGTCGGCCCCATTTGAACTAAGCAAAAGCATGCAGAAATTCAAATAAAGTGAAACAAGTAGTCTGCATTTAAGAGCAGTACAGAGTCAGCAATGCAAAATCTAGACCAAGTTTCATGCCAATAGACAAGGAGCACTAAGTACACATCTGGAAGCACAGAAGGATAGATACCAAATCATGCCAGCATGAACTGGAAAGCTATTGATCTACTATACAAGTTCAACATTTTAAATAAAGGATGCAGCTATGCTACATCGCCCAAACAGTTGCAGAGTCAGGTAAACAAGCTGTGAAGTTACTGACAGTAGTTAACAATGAGGGGTTGCACAGAGTCAATGCCTCTGAAGGAGACCTGAAAAATCCTATGTAAATATGGACAGTCCCAGAAAATAAGATGCATGCAAGAGTCAACTTGAAAACTTATCATTTCAAATTGGTTCTTTATAGGTAAAAGCCACAGGGACCAATTTTTCAGTCAATACTGTAACAAGACAATGAGTGCAATGCTTCTAAAGCTGAACAGATGAAGTGGATAATGGAGTTGGTGATTGCGTCCACACCGATTGAAGCATTAGAGAAAGGCTATTTGGAAAAAAGAACGGTCACAGTCTTAAATCACTGCTTATCAGATTGTTGTAGCTACTCAGCAGCACCTGCAAGCATTAGATGCAGCAAGCGGTATTAACACTGTAGCTAGGACTCCAAGAGCAAGCAAGCAGTGTGGTATGTGTGGTCTATTGCACCCATCATGTAGCTATCCTACATTTGCAGGGCTATGCAAGATATGTGATATATAAGGACCACCTATGCAAGAAGCCTAGCTCCAAAGATGCATACAGAGACTACAACAAGGCATAACCAAACAGGAGACAGATATGACAGAAGGACAACAGCAGCAAGGAATGCATCAGAGACCTGCCTAAATGTAAACTGTTATAAAGTCACTGTAGTCCTACCAGACCATAGGGTTGCTCAATCATTAGACAGAGAGAGAGAGAGAGAGAACTGAAGGAGGTTTAACCTGAGAGTGACCACACCTCAGGTAAGGGGAAAGGTTGAGAAGAGGAGTTCTTTGTGGTAACTTCTGCCAGTGCAGAACTTGAACGCACACTATTTGCATCTGTCTGCATTGCATATCGTCCAACTTGTAGGAATTACGGAAAAACACAAATATGAATCAAGGGCCAGAGTAGAACAACTTCATATTGTGTCTGCACCATCTAAGCGTGACCTGCTTCAATCAGAAATAGTGAATGACCTAAAATTAAAGGCACTATGGAATGTTGTAATCAAAGAGTGGCCAGGTATTCTCCGATGCTTTCTATCTAATAGGAATAGGCTCAGTATCTTGAGGGACACTATCTTCAAAGGAAAACAAGCTCTAGTGCCCAAAGCTCTCCACACTAGAACATATCACCTACACAAAGGATTAATGGGCATAGAGCAGACGAGATGACTAACACATTGTATGGCTGTAAATTGGGAGAGGAGAGTGTGCAGTGGGACCTGGGTGTCCTTGTGCACCAGTCGCTGAAGGTAAGTATGCAGGTACAGCAGGCGGTAAAGAAGGCAAATGGTATGTTGGCCTTCATTGCGCGAGGTTTTGAGTACAGGAGCAGGGATGTGTTGTTGCAGTTATACAGGGCCTTGGTTAGACCACACTTGGAATATTGTGTGCAGTTTTGGTCTCCTTTTCTGAGAAAGGATGCTCTTGCTCTTGAGGGAGTGCAGCAAAGATTTACCAGGCTGATTCCAGGGATCGTGGGACTGACGTATGAGGAGAGATTGACTAGGTTGGGATTATTTTCACTGGAGTTCAGAAGAATGAGGGGGGATCTCATAGAGACTTATAAAATTTTAACAGGACTGAACAGGGTAGATGCAGGGAGGATGTTCCTGATGGTGGGTGTGTCCAGGACCAGGGGTCACAGCATGAGGATTCAGGGTAGACTATTTAGGATGGAGATGAGGAGACGTTTCTTTACCCAAAGAGTGGTGAGCCTGTGGAATTCATTACCACAGGAAGTAGTTGATTCCAAAACACTGAATGTATTTAAGAGGCGACTAGATATAGCACTTGGGGTGAATGGGATCAAAGGTTACAGGGAGAAAGCAGGATTAGGCTGTTGAGTTGGATGATCAGCCACGATTGTGAAGAATGGCAGAACAGGCTCGAAGGGCTGAATGGCCTTCTCCTGCTCCTATCTTCCGTGTTACTACGTTTCTATGTTCAATTGGCCAGGAATTAATAGTGATATACAAGAGTTAGTGAGGATATGCGAGGCGTGCCCAGAGTCACCAACCACAGCAACATCTGGAAGCAATAAACCCGTACTAGAATCTGTCAGTCCCTTGGTCCAAAAGCACCAATGATCTATTTTCTGTGAATGGACAGAGCTTCCATTCTACTATTACTTCTCCAATCTTTGTAATTTTCAGACAAGAGCACTTCAAGCATCTCATTGAGTGGCACATTCAGACTGCTTGGCGCACCTGAAGGAATAATCGCTGACAATGAGGTGCAGTATAAGGGAAGACTTGTGTGTCAAATGAGATGTGAACCATGTGTTATTACATCTCAGAGCTTCACCTTTTGACACAAGATTGTCAGTGCCTGTGGAGATTATACTCAGAAGGCAAATGAGATTATACTCATTTCTGAAGAAGGGTCTAGACCTGAAACGTCAGCTTTCCTGCTCCTCTGATGCTGCTTGGCCTGCAGTGTTCATCCAGCTCTACATCTTGTTAACTCTCTGTAACTAACTTTGTTTTATTACCCAATGTTTATGTGTCATTTCTAATAGCTATCTTTGGGTAAAAATTGGAGGGATGTTATATTATCACCTTTGGAGTGATGTTCCATTCAGGGATTAACATGCAAAGGAGCCAAGTACACTGACATTGTCACACAATTCCCAGGCTCTCAGCTCTGTAGCACTTGAGGAGATTACGATGTACTGTGCACAATAGTTTAGTTGTAAATAAATCCACCAGAAATTTTCAAGTAAATGGAATCCACATGGCTAATTTGTGTTACATTTAGTTAACACAACAATCTCTTTGCACTCTGCACTGCTGCCTTCTGTGTCTGTCTCTGTTGCAGTAATATCTTCTTGCCAACCTCACATGATCCCACTACCAGCCTTGTATTTCCAGGTTTCAAGGGAATTATTTTTGGCCACTGGATGATAAAATGGGTGCAATCAGTGTGATAGACTATCTTGTTTGCAATACTGGATGTAGCGCACAATTTTGATCCCAGTACCATAACTTGAACCTGTCTGGTGGTGTCTTCAATACTCATGGAGCAATATATGTTGGTCGCTTCTATGGAGAGTTCAGAGCATGTTGGATAACACATAGCTCCAGGTTTCAGGAACTGAATGGGAAGACCCACAGCATCTCAGATGTGGTTCTGGAGCTCCTGGTGGAGAGATATCTGTAACCCACCTGAAGGAAAAAATGCCATCTTATCGTTCTAATCCTCTTGTCCCCTCTCTTCTGAAATAACTTGTATTATGCTGCCTGGCCTCATGCCTTCCTCCCATTCCTCACCCAGAACAAGCAAGATAGCCAACAGCCCAGCATTCCCTTTCTCCTTGTCTGCACTATTCAAGGTACCTTAAGGTGAGGCACACAATCATTTTCATTGATAGAGATAACACAGTGTGGAGCTGGAGGAACACAGCAGACCAGGCAGCATAAGAGGAGCAGGAAATTTGACGTTTCAGGGCGGGACCCTTCATATTAGTTGAAATCCTCAGAGAATGTCTGCATTAGATGCTGATGGGATGGATGTTCTGTGACATCTTGATGAATTGAAAGCGATATATTTGAAAGTGATGAAGGTAGAGGACTGCAGAGATAGGGCTGGAGAGTGGGACTAGCTGTTTTGTTAGCCAGTACAGACTTGATGTGTCGAAAGGCCCCTTTCTGTGTTGTAAAATTCCACGATTATGTAAGTTTCCTCATGGGTTCTGGATGTACTCTTCACAGCTTCAGAAGCAATTAACTTTAAATGGTGAGTATCCCTTTAAGTGGTGTTTAAAACCAGCATTAACACCATGTTTATTCCCTAACGGCTAGTCACTAATAAGTGTTGGCATTCACTGGCCAACAGAATATTGTGCAACCTTTGAATATGCACTGGCAGAAATTTAAAGTCTAAATCATTGATTTGGCAAGCTTCTGACATGTTTCAAATGCAGGCTTCAATTCCTTTACCAAGATGGTGTTGTACACTAAAGCCAGGCTTTACATTTTAGCTTCAGAATCTCAGCCATCTCTTCTTTAGCACCTAAAGTAGTGAGTGAAAATTGTTCATTTGCTCCCAAGCTCACATTCTCAGTGGGCTGTGAATCCAGTCCAATGGATTATTAGTCAGCAAACATAAGCACTACGCAATATACCAATGGATTGTTTGTCGACTAATACATCAATGTCAAGCAAGTTAATAGGAGCCAAGGTCATCAATGGAAATGAGTGAGGAGTGAATTTGGGATGACTATGAGGAAGATTGGAGGGGGGTCACCCTCAGGGCTTTTCTTGCTCGGTGGGTAAATACAGAAGTCCATCAGAGACTCCATTAACACAAAGTGTCTTTGCAGAGCTGCTAGCCAGGCAGTGGAAGGAGAAAATAAAATGAACACGTTCCATTTGTGTACATGTTTATTTTGTTTCACAGAAAGGCCCCAGAGCACCCCAGTACTGTATGATCTGTATGCTCTTGTTTGCTATGATCTGCCTGTACTGCTCACAAAACAAAACTTTTCACTGTACTTAGGTACATGTGACTATAATAAATCAAATCAAATCAAAATCAATTGAATTAACACTGTGAGAGAATGAGTATTCAACGCTGTGTGGCCTCTTTTCAAATTCAAGAGCCCTACTCTTAACTCTCCATCAGAAAAGTGTGAGCTTGACACCCACTTTACTCAGTCGCGAGCACACAATCCAGACTGACATTTCAGTGTAGCACTGGAGACGTGCTTCACTGTCAAATACTTTCTTCTTCTGGTCAGTATTTAAGCCAAAGCATCGTCTGCCCATTCAGATGAATGTGAAAGGTCCCTTGGCATGATGAAAAATTACATCACTGCAAATCAAATTGTCCTGCCTCTTCCCGCATTGCTGTTTGACGTTTCTCGTTACAGGCAGCAGCATTTCCCAGATTAAAACAGAGACCACACTTCAAAACTGGGCCAAGCGATCACTTTGTCCTTTTCACCGAGAAGTCAGATTACCTGAACCTGCTGGGGATAGGATTTGAAAGGACTGGGCATGTATTGAAAAATGAACAGAATGAGTAACAATGACAGACGTTGAAACTGAATGGTTCTACACAATTTGCAGCCCCTCTTTGCAAATCATCTGAAAGGTCTTAGATAGTTGCTTTACTCCATTATGTATCTGCCACATTAGAGCAACCTTCAGCTTCTCCTCCTGGAATGGGGAATGTGCTAGTCTGCACCACTGCAACACTTTGTGCTGGGAGGCCAGTAGGCTTTGGGGATTGAGGCACTTCAGGTGGAGCATGCTGTGCAGAGAAAAGTTACATTTTATTCCACTTTCTGTAGAATTCAAATTGAGATGTTTTGGACCATACTTCCACAGATTTTATGAATAGGGTATATTTTTGAAAAAAAATGTCAATCGACCTATTTGGTCTCAAGTTGTGAAAGCCTCTACAAGGTTGGGGGGGAATTAGTTGCAAATACTGTTTGGCCTCTTCTCAATGGTATCAGTCTTGTCTCTCACCACTGAGTCAAAGGATTGTGGTTCAAGTTTCACTCCAGAAAGCTGAACGCCATCTAGACTGATGTATCAGTGCCAAACTGAGAAAATATTATTTTTTATTCATTCATGGGATGTGGGCATTGCTGGCTAAGTCAGCATTTATTGCCCATCCCTAACTGCCCAGAGGACAGTTAAGAGTCAACCACATTGCTGTGGGTCTGGAGTCACATGTAGGCCAGACCAGGTAAGGATGGCAGTTTCCTTCCCTGAAGGACATTAGTGAACCAGATGGGTTTTTCCGACAATGGATTCATGGTCATCATAAGAACATAAGAACATAAGAACTAGGAGCAGGAGTAGGCCATCTGGCTGATCATGGCTGATCTTTTTGAGACTCGGCTCCACTTACCCGCCCACTCACCATAACCCTTAATTCCTTTACTGTTCAAAAATTTACCTAGCCTTGCATTAAAAACATTCAGCGAGGTAGCTTCAACCTCTTCACTGGGCAGAGAATTCCACAGATTCACAACCCTTTGGGTGAAGAAGTTCCTCCTGACCTCAGTCCTACATCTGCTTCCCTTTATTTTGAGGCAATACCCTCTAGTCCTCGTTTCACCTACTAGCGGAAACAACCTCCCTGCCTCCACATTATTTGTTCCCTTCATAATCTTATATGTTTCTATAAGATCTCATTCTTCTGAATTCCAATGAATATCATTAGACCATTCATTTATTTTAGTGGATTCAAATTTCACTATCTGCCATGGCGGGATGTGAACCTGTGTCCCTAGAACATTACTTGTGCGTTGTTAGAAAAAACATCTTCCTGATGTAGTTTCATCATCCTTAATGCTACTTTGCCCTCTACCAATGCTGTCTGGCCCACTGCGCATTTCCAATGTTTTCTCTCTACACACGAAGTCCCTTCATTTTCCTCTTATGTTTCCGATGTCCTGAGGTATGTATTAAAATATTTGTAACAATAATGTTCCTAAGTGCGATAGCTACAGCGCTGGTCAAGCCATATAGCATTGGCTTAGATATTGGTTTGTATCGAATAAGTCATTTTTACATTTTCCATTTCTACTTGAGGTTTTTATTGACGCTTTGGGGATTATATTCTGCAATTTGAAACACTGGTAGTTAGGGCTGCTGGTTTAACTGTAGCTGGATAAATTGAACTCCATCTTATATTCTGGAGAATTTTACTGATCTTTGGAGGATTGCATTCTACAGTTCCACTCCTTCTGCCTGCAGAAATTGAAGATCTGTGGCATATGATTATAATTAGTATTAATAAAGATTTTTATCATTAATAATGTATAGTTTTGATATGCTAATATTACTTACAAATTTGACAGCATCAGTTGTGGTTAATTAATGAAAAAAATGGATCATTAACAGCAACATGTAATAATACTTGTGAATTATAAATCATTGGCAAGAACATCATTTTAATATCAGAGAGAAGAGTTGATTATATTAATTATCAGAAGGGTTCTGAGTATTAGTAAAGGAGGATAGGAACTAGGAAAGCTGAAACTAGTTATAACTCCTGGAAACAGTTCAACTAGAAATACAGTTCCTGTTAATGTAGACATTTGGGTCTATCAAATCTATTCATCCAGTTTGGACAAGTGTAAGCGGTTACCAGGGAGATTGGATCACAGGATCCCTACAGTGCGGAAACAGGCCATATGATCCAATAAATCCACACTGACTCTCTGGAGACCATCCCACCCAGACCTACCCCCTACACTATCCCTGTAACACATGCATTTCCCATGGCTAATCCACCTAATTTACACATCCCTGAATACTAAGGGCAATTTAGCATGGCCAACCCACCTAATCCACCCATGTTTGAACTGTGGGAGGAAACTGGAGAGCACAAAGGAAACCCACACAGACATGGGGATAATGTGCAAACTCCACACAGTTGCCTGAGGCTGGAATCAAACCTGGAGCCTTGGCACTGTGAGGCAGCAGTGCTAACCACTGAGCCATCATGCTACCATGCTAGCTATTTCACTAGTATTAGAAATAAGGGTTCTGTTTTCACTAAAGCTTGCCATTTATTGAAGATGGTTAAATGTTGCTTATTAATATTATATAATTTTATTAAGATGCAAATGTTTACTTTCCCAGTTGTGATTTCTAAATGATTGAAGCAAATAATTACAGTTTGACTCCCACACAGTGAGAGGGGTAAATTTTCCCTCCTCATTCTTGTCGCTTTCAGTCAAGCATTTGGCTCGGTTAGTCACATCATCGTCTTCCAAAATGTTTCTACTATCTTCCACCCATGTGTGACTTCTCTCATTTGGCTCCATTCTTTTCCAATCAATAATAAGAGAATGACCTGAAAATGGCCTCTCTTCAAGCTCCTTCTGAAATTTCCAAGGATCTATCCTTGGTTCCCTCTTATTTCTCAACCAAGTCCTGCACCTTGGTATCATCATCCAAAGACAGACCTTTGGTTTTCACACAGCTCAACCTCACCTCTAGCCATCTTGCCTCCTCCACATCCAGTACTGGATGAGCAACTATTTCATCTAATTGAGTGATAGCATGACTGAAACCTTTGCATTTGACTCCCACTTCAAACATCATTCCATTCCCCTTTTTGGCTGCAGTCAAAGCGAATCTGTTCACAATTTTGGTATCATGCTTGAAAGATTTCTGACCATCACTTCATGGCATCACTAAAACTATTTGTTTTTACTTCTGTTACATAGTCCAGACTCAAAGCTAGTGAGACTCAAGGAACTAATGGCCGAGAGATGTGAACACATTGAGATATTTGAAATCAAAGTTTACGTCAAGGTAGAACTGGGAGATATCAATGGAATAGTGGAACAAAAGTCAGAGAAATTTGTGCTCAAAGTGTGCAGTGTTCGGGTCAGACTGCACTTTGGGGTTCAGTTAGCTCAGTTGGTGGCATTACTCTCTGACATACATGAAGCCTCACCTTGATAACCTCAGCCCCTCACCTGAGGCATGGTGACCCTCAGATTAAACTCACTACCGATTCTGTGTCTCTAATGAGACTCTAGGACTTAGGGTAACTTTCACTTCATGCGTGCTATGTCTGTCTCCAGTTTTGGTGACTTCAGGACAAGGGAGATGCTGAAAGGAGTATAGAGAAATGCTGCCGAGTTAGTCCTTAACTATTTGAAAGTAGAGAATGACTGTCGAACTGTTTCTTAGTCACTCATCCTATCAGTTTTGACTCAGTTACACTCTACCGTAACCTCTCTCAGTCTCCTCAGTAGATCTGTGAGTTTCTCTATCCAACTGTCTCAGTATCATTCAGTGTCTTTATCCACCAATCAAACTCTCAGTGTATCATTTTAATGTGAGTGCCCCACAAGAATCTGGTCACTTTTTATCCTCACCTAATATTGCTGGTTACCAAGATTGGTGGGAAGTACAATTGGGAGAGGTTTTAAACTTATGACCATGCTATTGGCTTTCCACTGGGGAGGGTTAAGTTAGAATTATCCACTTTGTTGCACTCACTGTCTCTTCATAGTTCTCAATTTCACAGTATAACTTTGCCTCAGAATCCTTCTCAATTTCTCCATATCAACCTCAATCTATGTTTCAGTATCTTTATCTCCCCATATGTCTGTGCATCAATATCACAGAGTCTATCAGTTTGTACCTCACTAGAGGACCCATTTTTTAACTCACTCAAAAGCTATTCATTTAAAGGGTTTAAGAAAATCTTATGTCCGAGCCTCTCAAGACTTTTGTCTATTTCTGTTTTGGTTTCCCCATCACAGCCCTCTCCCTCAGCATCTGGATTTCCCTTAGTGTCTTTCTGTCTCAGTGCTGCTCTCTCTCTCTCTCTGGCTCTGAATCTGTCAGTGTCTTTCTCAATCAGGCTCTCAGTTTGTCTCTCATTGTTTCTTTTTTCCCATTCCTGCCTCAGCCTGCCTCTCAGTGGCTCCCTCTCTTGGTGCCATTGCTGCATTTCTGCCTCATTCAGTCTCAGTCTCTCTGTCATCCTTCACTTTGATATGTTAGAATCTACCACTCGCTGTGAGTGTCACAATATCTCTCCATTTCTGTACTTATCTCTGTCATGATTGGTCTCTTCTAGTAATGATACCAATGGCTGTATTGTTGAGTGGTCAGTGAAGGAGCAAATAGTCACCTGAACATTTCCTGTTGAGTGTTAAAGTGATTTTTTATTCTCAAAGGCTGTGGTTCCTCAGTTTCTCTACACCCACAAAATTTTTCATTGTGGTATTGACCTACATCGTAATGATGTGCAATGCCTGATTTAAGTCAATGTTGACTGTGGTTTTCACAACAAGAGTGGAACAATGGACACCTGGGAAGGATGAGATTTCAACAAGAGCATTGACTCCAGGAAAGAGCTACAGAATGACTACTGAGTGCTAGACATAACAGTGACTCCCTGTGAGGGAGCAGCATAGAGAACAATGAGTACGTGAGCATAAATTAGATGGATAGAAAGAGACAAAACAATGGCTACCCTTGGGCTGGAGGTTTCAGGTAAAGTGGCTATCTTAGAGCATTATCAGTAGCTGAAGAGTGACTGACAACATTAGAAATTGGAGAAACATGAGTGCTGTTGAGAGTTAACGCAGAGATAGATTAGAATGAGTGGTTCTTCCTGCTATAGAAAAGTGTTGTGAAACTTGAAAGGGTTCAGAAACAATTTACAAAGATGTTGCCAGGGTTGGAGGGTTTGAGCTAGAGGGAGAGGTTGAATAGACTGGGGCTATTTTCCCTGGAGTGTTGGGAACTGAGGGGTGACCTTGTAGACGTTTATAAAAGCATGGATAGGGTGAATAGCCAAGATCTTTTTCCCAGGGTAGGGCAGTCCAAAACTCGGGGGCATAGGTTTAAGGTGAGAGTGGAAAGATTTAAAAGGAACCTAAGGACAACTTTTTCATGCGGATGGTGGTGCTTGTATGGAATGAGCTGCCAGAGGGAGCAGTGGAGGCTGGTACAATTACAACATTTAAAAGGCATCTGGATGAGTATGTAAATAAGAAGGGTTTGGAAGAATAGGGCCAAATGTTGGCAAATGGGATTGATTAATTTAGGATATCTGGACGGCAAGGATAAGTTGAACTAAGGGGTCTGTGCTGTGCAACTCTTTGACTCTACCTCCTCTTAGTTAGCAGTCTTTATGAATTACTGAAATGTCTCCAGCCCAACAACACAATAATAAATCATCATTACATAAAGGTTTTAATACAGAGGTGTTCCTAATTCAATTCTTGGAGGCCACTGAAACCACAGCCTAAAACTGCTCAGAAACGAAAACAGAAATTCGGCAGGTCTGACAGCATCTGTGGGGAGATAGCACAGTTAACATTTCAAGTCCAGTGACTCTTCATCAGAACTCTGTACTTAGGGGTAGGTTTAGGATTAATGCAGGTGAGTCATTAGTCTCACAATGTGAACTTTGCTTTCTCCTGCTGAGTCTCCCAAGCAAATTCTGATTTTGTTTCAGATCTCCTTGTTTTATAATAAAAATGCCCAGATTTGAAAGATAATTGCTTTTATTTACACCTTGAAAGTCAAAAATGCACCATGTTAATTCACAGAAGATAGAGACACCCTTTGTAGGATGGGTTAGAGACTGGAGTTTATCTCATCCCCTCTACCATGGACATACTGAACCTACATGACATTTTACTTACAGAATGTATCCAAGGTTACATTGTCAGCATTTTCCCTCATTTCATCATCTACATACCAAGAAGAACACATGTCACAAGAACACAGGCACATCTCCAAGCGATTGGTTTCTCAGTCATAAATGATGATATCTCAGTCTTTGAAAGAAGCACAACAAGGTGTTGATTATTTGTCAAGTTGACTTTCATCTGACCCATGCTACTGCTTATCTGTGAGCCCTTGCTCGGGTAAAGTACTTGATCAATCAGTGAAGGGAGAGCATTACACTATATCTAACTCATGCAATCCTTGGCACAAAGTCAGAAATTGCTGAAGAAACTCAGCAGGTCTGGCGGCATCTGTGAGGAGAGAAAGCAGAGTTAACATTTCAGGTCTAGTGACTGTTCTGAAGAATTCTCCAACAATTTCAATTTTTGCTTCAGATTTCCAGCATCTGCAGTACTTTGTTTTTCTCATGCAATCCTTGACCTAGTAATGGGTAACATAGCCAGTGCTTTACTTTGTGTCAAATTTGTATCTACTCATGACTTGGGAGTGTTTACTGGGAGAATGTAAAAGGAGCTTTATTCTGTACTTAAATAAGGCTGTGCCTATCTTGGTAATATTTGATTGGGCAGGACATATGGAGTTTTGCTCCATATCTCACCTGTCATGTATCTGTCTTAGGAAAATTTAATCAGACATTATCAAGAGAGTATAATGTTGTATTTAGCCTGGGTGGTACCTGTCCTAGAAGTATTTAATGAAACAGTATTGAAGGAATTTCATACTGTATCTAGTCTGCGTGGAACTTGTCTTCAAGTGTTTCAGAAAACAATATAGAGGAAGCTTTACTTTGTATCTCTAGAAGTTACTACGTTTTCTCTAGAATTTGTAAGGTTAAGGGATGATCTGTTTGAAGAATTCAAGATAATAACGGGAAAAGAGAGGGTAGATAAAGATAAAAATTTCGATTGGTTGGAGATTTTAGAACTAGGGGGCGTAGTCTAAAAAATTAGGGCAAGACCATTCAGGAGAGATGTTTGGAAGCACTTCTGCACACAAAGGGTGGCAGATGTTTGGAACTCTCTTCCACAAAGGACAGTGGATGCTGGGTCAGTTGTTAATTTTAAATCTTAGAAACATAAATTTTTTTTTAAGCGAATGTATTAGGGGATATGGACCAAAGGGCAGGTATATGGAGTTAGGCTACAGATCAACTGTGATCTGATTGAATGGTGGAACAGGATCGAGGAGCTGAATGGCTTACTCCTGTTCCTATGTTTGTATCGAACCTGTGCTGTCCCTGTCCAGGGGTAGTTTGAGAGGAGAGTACAGGGAGCTTTACTCTGTATCCAATCAAGTTGTACCTAACTGGGAGTGTTTGAAAGGGCACTGCAGTGGGTGTTGCACTCTCTATCCATAACCTTGTAGTGGAGGTGCCGGCGTTGGACTGAGGTGGATAAGTTCAGAAGTCTTCAGGATCGTCGCTGTTTGCTTGCATCTCTGCAGAAACTTGACGCCAGTGTCAATATGCACAATCTTCTTGGAGATCCTCTCCACTTTGAGTAGGCAGCTTGTGGTGTCGATGATAACCATGATGTGGAGGTGCCGGTGTTGGACTGGGGTGGACTGGGGTCAGACCTTATCCATAACATCTGCTGTTCCTAACTCGATAAGTGTTTGTAAAGGATAATGCAGAGGGATTAATCGTAACTGCCTGCACCCACCCTTGACGTGGATTTGTATTAAGGCTCGGAGCCCTTCAATATTACACTCAATAGATTTTCAAAATTGAGATCATGATTAATACATTGATGATAAATTGTTAGCAAGACAGAGATAGATCGAGATAGAGATAGACAAGGAGATAGGAGCCAATAGAGGAATATAAAGACAGAAATAGATAAATTAGATCTATATACGCATAGATTGATCCTTTCTAACAGTAGTATGGGTTTATACATATCCAAAGGAGTGCAGTGGTTCACAAAGGCAGCTCACCACTACTTTCTCAAGAGCATTTAAGGGTGGGTAATGAATGCTGGGCTAGACAATGACGATCACATCCTCTTAATTATTACATTTTTAAAAAGAAAGTGAGATTGATTGACCTGATGACACTTGATAGGTAGAATATATATAGGCATACGGAGGAAGATATTTAAACATCTAGTAAGGATAATACCTATACAAATGATTTGGAAATGTCTGAACATACATAGATGGATAAAGCAGATGGACAGCTTCACATATAGACAGACATATAGAGAGATACATATTAGGGGAGGAAGCTGGATATTTAGATAGAGCTGTAAGTTGAGCCACAGATGAGACACTGAGTAAATAGTTGCAGACAGACCACAGATACAGGTGAATGATAGAGAAGGTTTTTCCCTATCAAACTAGTGATAATCTGTAGAAAAGAGAGTTTGGAAACAGAAAGGAGTGAGCCTACACTCATTTCTGAACAGGCGCGTTCAGAATGTTTCCCCTTCCCTTTCCTAGAAATAAAATTTTCCTGGAGTCACATCATCCCTAGGAGCTCTTACTAACGTGCTGTTGCACAATTGTATTGTGATAAGGTAAACCCAATGATTAAAATATGGTTTCAGCGTTGATGGATTGTTAAAAAGAAATTGCTTAAGTCAATTCGCGTGTATTAATCGTACCTTACCCCGCACCCCACTATACACACACACACACATCTAAGGAATATTATGAGATTGTTTAAATTCCCACTGAGAGATATTGCAGGAAGCCTGTTTCAGAATGAAAGGGATTAGAGAATAAGAGAGGCAGGGACAGATCGGGTGTCTCCAGAATGTGGAGAGGAACATTGCAAAACTTGCTGGCGTTTCGCAGATATCTCCAGGTACGTCAGGGTTGGAGAGAGGGGCGAGAGAGTGGGTGAGAGAGAGGGAGAGATAGAGAACAAGACAAAAGAAGCAGTTTGTTAAGCTCAGGCATTTCTTTCTCGGAAGAACGTGATGCTTGTATGCCCAACGTTTTACAATCGGGCTTTTAAAAAATATATTTGCTGTTTTCCTCCTGTTTTCACGGTTTGGGGGCAGGGGGGTAAACTGCAGGCCAGGCTAGGGATCTCCTGGAATGGCAGCAGTAGCGGATGGAGAGACCGGTCTCAGGTGTGGGACCTGATCTTACAGAAAGGGTCTGGGAGCTGCGAATCGGAAACACGTTCTGTTCAACTGTTAATGTTTAATTCCGAAAGTAAACATGCTAGCGCGAGATTTGTATCACATTATAAGTATCGGATTCTGGTATTGATACCTTAGAAAAAAAAACGTTTTATTTTCAGAAATGTGCTACACATTTATGTATACATTATTTTATAAAGTTATAATTATAAGTAATTTATATAATCTAAATGAATCTGTGCACGATTCTGATGTATTTTTAATAAATACATTCATGAATAAATGTATATAAACTATCCTGTTCCTATATCTACACTGGGAATATATTTGCAAACATTATACTGTAGTTTATATAATCCAATTTATAATGCATAATCTATAATCCAAAAAAGTCTATAAATCGATTCTAATTATAGGAAATTGGATGATGCATTGTTACCGAAAGAGATACATTTATCTTATTGAGTAAATGCCAATGGTCTGAAAGCAGTTTCAGGGATCACTTTGCTCAGTGATCTTGTATAAAATGTATTGGAAATATTTTGAGGAGTGTTGCTGTTTGAATCGAGCTTTGGTTGCCTTGATGGGAAGCAATCGGACAGTATTTAAAGTGAGGCCTTATTGACAGGATACGCACTTAGGAAGACAGCTTTTTTTTCATGACAACAAGGTGCAGGGCTGGATGAACACAGCAGGCAGTTTTCATTTTTGTTTTATTTGTTTGAGGGGGCAGGAGAAAGCAAATAGAGACTTTGGGCTACGTCCGGGCTGATAAATACCGGGAAAGAGTTTGTCAATTTAAAAAAAAATCTCGTTTTCCCCACTGGGAACATCAAGTTGCAATTTTGGGGGAGAAAGAGAGAGAGAGAAGCTTTCAGAAGATTCAGACTCCCCAGAAACAGAACGATTCCCCCAGCCCAAATTACACTCAACTATGGAAGCCAGGAAGATGTTTAAAAGAACGTTTCACCCCTTTCTTTAAAATAAATTCAAACAGAAAGGTGATACATTCAGCGGGATCAAAAAAAGGATGCTGGAAATCTGAAACAAAAATAAAAATTGCTGAAGAAACTCAGTAGGACTGGAGGGTTTGAGCTGTAGGGAGAGGCTGAATAGGCTGGGGCTATTTTCCTTGGGTATAGGAAGCTGAGGGGTGACCTTATAGAGGTTTATAAAATCATGAGGGGCATGGATAGGATGAATAGCCAAGTTCTTTTCTCCAGGGTAGGGGGGGAAAAACTAGGGGGCATAGGTTTAAGGTGAGAGGAGAAAGATTTAAAAGGGACATAAGGGGCAACTTTTTCACACAGAGTGTGGTGCATGTATGGAATGAGCTGCCAGAGGAAATGGTGGAGGCTGGTACAATTACAACATTTAAAAGGCATCTGGATGGGTATGTGAATAGGAAGAGTTTAGAGGGATACGGGCCAAATACTGGCAAATGGGACTATGTCACATTGAGATGTCTGGTCAATGTGGATGAGTTGGATCAAAGGGACAGTTTCTGTGCTGTATGATTCTATGACTCTAGGTCCAGCAGCATTTGTGGGGAGAAAGCAAAGATATCTTTCAGGTCCACGTGACTGAGGAGATAAAGTTCCGAAGAAGTGTCACTACAGTAAAAACATTAACTCTTGTTTCTCTTTGCACAGTTGCTGCCAGACCTGCTGAGTTTCTCCAGCACTTTCTGTTTTTGTTGAGATCTCCAAAATCTGTAGTCCTTTGTTATTATTATTTTGACAGATCAGATGAAAGGTGTCAGCCTTGAAATGCGAACTGTCGCTCTCTGTGCATCTGACCGGCTCAGTATTCCCACCTCTTTCTGGGATTTTTTTTTTCTGTCAGATTTCCAATATTAACAGTATCTTGCTTTCAAATTGTGCTTGGGTTGTGAATAAAGAGAACGGTTAAATAATTATTCTTGTCTTGCGTTTGCAGTTTGACTGATTTTAATTTTTTACCAGAGACTTGACCACAGAAGTCTTTGTGAGATTTCAGAATCTGATCGGTCGCTGGAATCGAACAAATGTTTGGAATTAAAGTTGCAGTAACAGAATTTCATGTCAGAAACTAATTCATCCACCTCCGCTTTTTAAATGGTAACCTCACTCATGTACACTTCCATCTGTGGAAAGGGCACTTACATCCTCCAGACACCAACTTCCATCCTATCTCTGTAGAATATCTTTACACAGTGCATGTACACCATGGCTAGTTTCATACAATGTATACAAAATGTACACACATGGCACCTGTGTGAAATATATGGAAAGTATGGAACGTAGGATTAGTAGTAGACCATTCAGCCCCTCAAGCTTGTTATTCTAGTGTAGGCCATTTGGACCTTTGTGCCTGTTCCATCATTTAATATGATCACGGCTATTCATCCAACTCAGTATCCTGCTCCCACTTTCTCCCCATACCCTCTGATCCCTTCAGTCCTAGGAACTGTATCTACATTCTTCTTTAAAACAGTCATTGTTTTGGCCTCAACCAGTTTCTGTGAAAGCAAGTTCCACTGGCTCATCTCTCTCTGCATGAAGAAATGTCTCCTCATTTCAATCCTGAATAAGGATTAGGGCTAATCCTTAGACTCTGACCCTTAGACATCCTTCCTGCGTTTACGCTGTCTATTCCTGTTAGAATTTTATAGGTTTTTAAGAAATCTCACCTAATTCTTCTAAACTCCAGTGAATGTAATCCTACTTGCTATGACTTTATAGGCAAGGGTGATACCCACAGAGTTGTAGCTGACTCTGGAAAAGTTTGATAAGATAGATGTAGAGAAAATGTTTCAACTTGTGCGAGATTCCATTGGGGGCACAGGACAGGACAGGATAGGATATCCTGCTAGGTTAGCCCTCCTCAACACCTTTTTCTTACCCTCTTCTTGAGTACTGTGTGCACTTCTGGTCACCCTGTTATAGGAAGGATGTTATTAAAATGGAAATGGTTCAGAAAAGATTTACCAGAACATTGCTGGGAATGGAGGGTTTGAGATATAAAAGTAGACTGAAAAGTTTCTTACTGGAGTGTAGGAGGTTGAGGGGAGACCTTATAGAGGTTTACAAAATCATGATGGGCATAGATAAGGTGAATGAGGGTGGGGGAGTTCAAAACTAGGCTGAAAGGAGAAAGATTTAAAAAGGACGTGAGGGGCAACATTTTTCCACAGAGAGTGGTTTGTGTGTGGAATGTACAGCCAGAGGAAGTGTGGATACAGGTAGAGTTACAACTTTTAAAAGATATTTGGATAAATACATGAATAGGAAATTGAATTCAATAAATATCTGGAATTAAGAATCTAGTGATGACCATGAACCCATTGCCGATTGTCAGGAAAAAACCCAAATGGTTTGCTAATGTCCTTCAGGGAAGGAAAGTGCCATCCTTACCTGGCCTGGCCTACATGTGACTCCAGACCCATAGCAATGTGACTGACTCTTAACTGCCCTCTGGGTAATTAGGGATGGGCAATAAATGCTGCCTGGCCAGTGATGCCCTTATCCCATGAATGAATAAAGAAAAAAAAAGGAAAGTTTTAGATGGATATGGGCCAAACACAGGCATTTGGGATTAGTTTAGTTTGGGAACATGGTCGGTGTGGACTGGTTGGACCGAAGGGTCTGTTTCCATGCCATATGACTATATGACATTTTGACTCTATTCTCATGTCCCTTGATATCATTGAAACCTATCAACCTCTGTCTTGAGCTCACTCAATCACTGAAACTCTAGAGTCCTCTGAGGTAGAGAATTCCAAAGATTCAGCATGTCTGAGGAAAGAAAGTCCTCATCATCTCAATCCTAAATGGCCTAACTTTGATTCTGAGGCTGTGTTGCCTCATTCTAGAATCCACCCAACAACCACTACCACTTCCTCCCTCTACTGGGGAAACATGTAGATGTACTAATTTAGATTTAGGTTTGTATAATTCAAGAAATCTAATACGGGCACAATATACAGACATGCTGTTTTATATGTACAAAATATTGTATGGATGTCCATTTAACATAGCATACACATCAGTGTATATGGATTTTTATGTAAAATATAATGTACTTCCATATCTATATATGCTAAACTGTAAAGGTATACCTTTAAAACTATTCACAATGTATGGATGTGCAAACTGACTAATCATGTTATACAGCTGTTGTCTAACATATTTTATAATCTATATTCTTATTTAATTTGTGTGCTCGGTAACATAGCTTGCATTTATACTGCACTTTGAACATTATGAAAAGTTCCAAAATGAGTCACATGTGTGTGATGAAATAAAATTTGGTCCCCAGCCGCACAAAAAGTTACTAGGACAGTCGACCAGAAGCTCCGTCAACAATGTAAGTTTTAAGGATCATCTTAAAGTCAAAAAGCAAGTTGGAAAAGCAGAGAGATTTAGCAAGAGAATTCCAGAGCTTAGGGCCAGGACAGCTGAAGGAATGGCCACCAATGGTGGAGCGATTAAATTTGGGAATGCTCAAGAGGCCAGAACTGGGGGAGGGAAAATATCTGGGAGGATTGTGAGGCTAGAGAAGATTACACATGTGGTGTAATATATTATCTGTAGTCCAATGCAGGATATATCAAATGTTAGTGCATGCATGTTCCTTTCATTGGATGAATATACAATCACTGTACCAAGGTTCATTAAAATATTGTCTACATAGGATGTATAAAGATGTAACTAGATAGAATTTTGCACATTTCTGCGTAGATGTGCGACTTCTAACTAATATTTTAACATGCAACAAAAACTGCAAACATGTGCAAAGTTAACTGATTATCAGAAAGCACTTAAAGATCATTACCACGGCCTTCCATTGCCTCTGTGAACCCAGCTGCACACTTCTTATTGAAACGCCTGCAGTGTGGCAGATACTCTACCCTTTGCTTGCTGAATACAAAATTGAAGCCTGATGCCAAGCAGGGAACAGTCATTGCTGCTCCTCTGCTTGTTTGACGCCCCTTTATGCTGAATAGATTTGACCCTCCATCATATGCAATAAAACTGACAGGAGCAATTTGCAATATTGTTGTCTGGACCATACTGCCCTGGCCCATGGGATATAAGATGGAACAGTTAACATCTCTCCACATTTTGAGGACTAGAGATAATGAATATTCTTGTTAAATTCAATGTATTTTCCATACAGCAACCTGCCCTGTGGCTCCATAGGTTATAAATCTGTGATTTATTTGACATAAACAACATGCAAAGTCACGCACTGCAATTGTTACACAATAAGACAACATGAGTGCTCCTTACGAAACCTGCAAACTCTTTCCAATCTCCCATAACCTATGATATGTGGAGGTCTTGGTTAAAAAAATGTCATCAATTTACGAAAGAACTCCAACTCCATTTCTGAAGAGAAATGAATTGCATGGATGTGTTAACCCAGCTAATGTGGAAATTGCTAAGAAGGCAGCAATGTTTTCCTTTTCGTTCCTATGTTTATGCCAGATTGCATGCCAAAGAGGCTGGCACTATGCCACGTGCCTTCTGCAGTTCTCAAGCTGGCACTGAATTTATACATCAGGTCTTCCCCCCCATCTCTGTAACCTTCTTTACCCACAAAACCCTGGCAGGATTCTGTGTTCCCACCAATCTGGACCCTTGTACATTTCCCAATGCCTTCATCCCAAAATGGGAAGATGTGACTCCAGCCTTGGGGCTCCTAATTCCTGGAATTCCCTTCTCAAACTCCACCCCTCTCTTCATCTCCGAAATCAAAGGAGAATTCACTCCCACCATCACCACTCTACCACATCCCACACAACCTCACCCCATGCATGCACGCACACACACAATACCCCATAGGATATAGAACAGTACGGCACAGGAACAGGTCCTTGGGCCCACCATGTCTGTGCCAACCATAATGATGTTCTAAACTAATTCCTTCTGCCTGCACATGGTCTATTGTCTATTTTCTACCTGTTTATGTGTCTGTCTAAATGCCTCTTAAACATTGCTTTTGTATCTACTTCTACTAACTCACCTGGCAGCACATTCTGGACACCGACTCCCTCTGTGTAAAAAATATCTTCGCACATCTCCTTTAAACTTGCCCTCTGTCACCTTAAGCCTATGGCCCCTAGTATTTGACATTTCCACCCTGGAAGAAAGACTCTGACTATCCACCCTATCCATGCCTCTTATAATTTTACATACTTCTATCAGATTGCCTTTCATCCTCTGATGCTCTAGCAAAAACAATTCACTTTTGTCCAACCTCTCCTTATAGCTAGCACTCTCCAATCCAGGCAACATGCTAGTAAACCTCTTCTGCACCTTCTCCAAAGCCCCCACATCCTTCCTGTAATGCAGCGACCAGAGCTGCACACAATATTCCAAATGCGGCCTGACCAAAGTCTTATACAGTTGCAACATGACTTGCCAACTTTAATATTCAATGCCCTAACTGATGAAGGCCTCTATGACATATGCCTTCTTTACCACCTTATCCACTTTTGTGGCCACTTTCAGGGAGCAATGGACTCTGACTCCAAGATCCCTCTATATATAAAATCCCCTAAAGGTCCTGCCATTTACTGTAAACTTTCTTCTTGCATTTGACCTCACAAAATGCATCACCTCACGCCTGTCCCAATTAAATTCCCTCTGCTATTTCTCCACTCAACTTTCCAACGGATCTATATTCTTCTGTATCCTTTGACAGCCTTCCTCACCATCCACAATTCCACCAATTTTTGCATCATCTGCAAACTTACTAATCACACCACCGCCATTTTCATCCAAATCATTTATTGCAAACAGAGGTCCCTATTAATCTTACCTGTTAACTATCATCATGTCTTCTGCTTCGGTGAGACATTTCCTTGTCCAATTGCACCACTCTGCAACATTTTATTGTGTTAGAGGAAATATATAGACACAAGTTATCACAATTGATCTTAATCTTGGAGCTATTGACCCCATGGATAACCTTTGGCTTATTGCCCCAAGTCCCATTCTCTGTTCAACTCAAGATTTTGCTTCATAACCTCAGAAGGAGAGAGAAGCTGAGGGTTTTTACATTAAAAATGCAGCAAGCAGATTAGATGTACATTACAGAGGATATATTTGAGTGAGCAGGGGAAAGTGGGGATAATTGTATTGTTTTCTCAAAGAGCAGATAGGCAGTAAATTCCAATGCACTCCTCAAAGTAATTTTTTCCCAGCATTGCAAAAGTAGGAAGTTTCTCTCCTTTCTTACAACTATTATAATTGAGTAAGAAGGGGTGACCAGTGTTTTTTTTAGTCCTCTTTGTCAGTCACAACAAATATTTTTAGTTCCCATTTTCATGCATACCTATCACACTTCAATTAAACTTAGTTAGCCAGATGAAAAATGAAAGGGAAACAATTGGAAAGTATTTTTGAGCGTAAGACGGTGGAGCTTAATTATTTATCAAGTTTGAGAAAAATAAGAAAATATGACAGCATATACTTACGCACAATCACAGGTAGTAAGCTTTCAATAAAGGTTGTAGGAAGCAGAGTCTAGTTTCGAAAGGAAGGAAAAGGCGATTGCAGTTAACTTTTCTCAGAGTCCTTATAGTTCTAAGAGTGAAATCTGAGTCCAACTGTTCAGCTGTTGTCTTGTAATGACAAAGCTGCAAATGTTCTCAGAAAATGCTTCTTGTTGTTTCAAGTTGCTTTTCACTGTTTCACTAGTTTCTGAGTTTGAAGGAGATTGAGAGAGAAAGAAAAGAGCTTTCAGCATCCATGCTGTTATCAGTTCATGCTGCTTTCATTCCTCTGTATTTCTCTAAGGCTGCTGTAAAATTGCCATTCCTTTACATATTCTGTGTTGCTGTACCATTCCATTATGGATAATTGTAGATAATAATTTCGTCACTCAATATGCACCATTATAATGCAAGTGTGAGTAAAACAAGAGAAGTGTATTTCTTGATGTCTCACCGAGTTTCAGTACCTCTTGATTAAAACGATAATTCATAAGGACCCTCACCAATATTTATAGATGCACCATAGAAAGCATTCTATCCGCGTGCATAACAGCCTGGTATGGAAACTGTTCTGCCCAGGACTGTAAGAAACTACAGAAAGTTGTGAACACAGCCCAGACCATCAAAGAAGCCAACCTCCTATTCATGAACTCCATTTACACTTCTCGTTGCAGTGGAAAGGCTGCCAACATCATCAAAGACCCCTCCCACCTCGGTAATGCTCTCCTACAACCTCTTCCGTCAGGTAGAAGATATAGAAGCTTGAACACAGGCGCCAACAGGTTCAAGAACAGCTTCTTCCCTGCTGTTATTAGACTGCTGAATGGACTCTCTAACTTCAAATAATGTTGACTTTGCTTTTGTGCACCTCCTGTGCAGTCATAACTTTGTATGCCTCGCTCTGTCTAAGCACCCTATGATCTGTATGTTCTTGTTTGCTATGATCTGCCTGTACTGCTCGTAAAACAAAACTTTTCACTGTGCTTAGGTACATGTGACTACAATAAATCAAATCAAATTAAATAATTCCTAGGCAGATGAATTAATATATTTCATGTAGGCTTGTCAGATGATCACAATAGCCATTTAGGTCAATCGTGCTCTTTTTAATTACCACCTTTAGCCCATGCAAGTCTCAAATATTAAAATCAAACGGTGAAAATTGAATATTGCTGGTTCATTTTCACAATGACTTTAAAATTGAAGTTTAGCCTTAAACTAATGCCTGTCCCTTCATTTCTCCCACTCTCCTCTCCTGTTCTTTTAAGAAGTAAAGCTTTGCCCTGATTTTTAAATAAAGGAAAAAAAGTTCTTTCTACAATCTGACAATGGCTTTTTCTTCTTGGCATTGTCAGAAAATTACAGCAATGTGTTAGAGCTCAGTATCACAACAGGTGATAATTAGAATATACTATGAGCAGAGAACGCAGTGCCAACACTGCAGCAACCAACTTTCAAAGTACATCTTATGTGCTTTCTGATGTGTTGAGGGTATTTTATTTCTAGTGTACACGGGGATTGCTTTGTGTACATATTAATTGGATGCCTTATAAAATATACACTGCCAGATATGCCTGGTTATACCGAGGACCTGCTAATCTCCACTATATGATCAGGACTGGCTGTTCACTATAGAATACACAGGGGCTACTGTTTTCTATAATATTTAGAGGGGCTGCTATTCTCTTTCATACACAGGCTTTGATATTCTGCATAACATACTTTGGGTTAAAATTTTTATTATCTAAATGGGCTGATATTCTCTGAAAAACTTAGCTGGTTCACTAATGTCCTTTAGGGAAGGAAACTGCCATCCTTACCTTGTCTGGCCTCCATGTGACTCCAGATCCACAGCAATGTGGTTGACTCTCTAGCAATTAGGGATGCACAACAAATGCTGGTCTAGCCAGTGACATCCTCACCCTCCAAATGAATAAAAGAAAGAAGAAATACAGAGAGACAATACAGGCTCAATGGTACAACTTTGAGGTGGGTACAGGAGCAGAGGTACTTAGCAGTTCACCTTCTTTGAAGGTGACCAGACAAGTTGAAACTGTTGTTAAGAAGGCTTGGAGAATCCTTGGGTTTATAAATAGAGGCATAACAGCAAGGATGTCATGCTACACCTCTACAAATAGTTCGTCAAACCACATTTGAAGTCTTGTGTTCAGTTCTAGGAAACCTTATTTAAGAAGGAATGTTAAAGCCCTGGGGAGAGTGCAAAGGAGATTTGCTAGAATGATACCAGGTACGAGAGATTTTAGATACAAAGAAAGATTAGTCAGCAAGCTTTCTTCGCAAGAGAGCTAAGAGTGAGATGAGGAGAAATGTCTTTACTCAGAGACTTGTTAGGATTTGAAATGCGCTGCCTGGGAGAATGGTAGAGATGGATTCCTTAGGAGGTTCAAAAACTGGATATATACTTCAAAGTAGGGTGACAGAGATAGGGCCAGAGAATGGGTAACTCTTTCTGGAGCCAGTACAGACACGATGGGCCAAATGCCCTCCTTCTATACTGTAAGATTCTATGATTCTGTGCTATTCTTTATCATATATACAAAGGATGCTTCTCTCCATAATGTGTACAAGGGCTATTTTTAAAAATATCTCATACATAATTACAGCACTAAAGGAGGCCATTTGGCCCATTGTGTCCACACCAGTGAACAAAGAGCTGACTACGCTAATCCCATTTTCCAACTTTTGGTCATAGCCCTGGAAGTGATGTCAAAGCAAATGAGTATCCAAACACTGTTTAAATGTTATGAGGTTTTGACTCCAACACCCTTTCAGACAGTGAGTTGTACTGAACAGATCTCTCAAATGTTAATTCTGATCTCTGTCTCTCTCTGCACCTTTTCTGCAGCTATAACACTGTGTTCTGCATTTTGCCCTGCTAACCTGATGCACTTTATATGGCACGATCTGCCTGTAAATCATGCAAAACAACACTTTTCACTGTATTGTGGTACATAGAATCATAGAATCCCTATAGGGTGGGAACTGGCCATTCAACCCAACAAGTCCACACCAACTCTCTGAAAAGCATCTCACCGAGGCTCACACCCCTACCCTATCCCTGCAACCCCCATGGCTAATCTATCTAACCTACACATCCCTGAACACTACGCGCAATTTAGCATGGCCAATCCACCTAACCTGCACATCTTTGGACTGTAGGAGGAAACTGGAGGACCAGGAGGAAACTCACACAGACACACAGACAATGCGCAAACTCCACACAGATAGTCACTTACGGCTGGAATTGTACCTGGGTCCCTGGTGCTGTGAGGAAATAGTGCTAACCACTGAGCCACTGTGCCATGTGACAACAATAAATCAATCAATCACATTCCCACCAACCTCTGAAAACATATCTCCATAACTGTCCTCTTAGCCTTTACCTCTTACATTCAATCTGTCCTCCTCATTATTGGTCTCTCTACTGTGGAAAAACTGCCTTCCTTTCCAATCTTCCATGCCCCTCATAATCTTATACACTCCTATCTTTCGCCTTCTCTGCTCCAAGGAAAACAACCCCAGCCTCTCCAAATTAGCTTAGACCCTCCAGCCAAGGTTGCATTCTGTTAAATCCTCTCTGCAGCCTCTGTAGTGCAGTCACATCCTCCTATAATTTGGTGACCAAAATGGCACCCAGTACACTAATTGTGGCCTAACCTGTATTTTATACAGTTCCAGCACACACTCCTGCTCTTGCAATCTACACCTCAGCTAATAAAGGCAAATATTGCACATGTCTTCTCAACTACTTTATCTAGTGCTTTGCTACATTGAGAGATCTATGGATAAGTACACCAAGGTCCCTCTGAACTCATTCCTTTCCAGGGCCCTATCATTCATAGTGTAACCCTTTGGTCTTTCCAAGTGCATCATCCAACATGTATCAGGATGGAATTCCATTTGCTCCTGTTCTGCCCAGCTGACCAGCGCTCACTCTTTCCTTTATGCATTCACTGGATGAGAGCATCGCTGACCAGGCAGCATTTATTGCCCAGAGGGTAGCTCAGCGTCAACCACATTGCTATGGTGACCTTAGGTGGGAAGGATGGCAGTTTCCTTCCCTAAAGGACGTTAGTGAACCAGAGGGGTTTTTCCCGGCAATCAATTCACGGTCGTCATTAGATCCTTAATTCCAGCTATTTATTGAATTCAAATTCCACCATCTGCCATAGCAGGATTCGAACCCAGATCCACACAACATTATCAGGGTCTCTGGATTAACAGTCCAGCGTTAGTACCACTAGGCCATCGTGCCCCCAGTGGATTTACTACCCTAGCAATTTTCAAGTCATCTATAAACTTTTTGCTCTTATCACCTACGTTTGGTGCAAGGAAGAGGCACACCCTCATGGCCAATACCATGGCCTGAGAGAGGGTACAATGCCTAGATCACCAGTCTAGGTGAGACTCATTTATCTGAAACATTGAAAATAGGAGCAGGAGTAGGCTATTCAGCCCCACACGTCTGCACTTCCATTTTATGTGAACATAGCTGATAATCCAATTCAACACTCTGTTCCCACTTTCTCCCTTATCCTTTGATCTCTTTAACCCTAAAAACTAAATCAAACCCCTTCTTGGAAACATTCAATGGTTTGGCCTCAACAGAATTCTATAGCAGAGAATTCTATAGGGTCATCACTCTCTGGGTGAAGAAATTTCTCCTCATCTCTGTCCTAAATGGCCTTCCCCACATCATTCAGTTGCAACCCCTGGTTCTGCATTCCCTGGTCATCGGGTACATCCATCCCACATTTACACTGTCTAGTCCTGTTGGAGAGTCGGCTCGAGGAAATTGTTGCAGGTTACACATACTTTCGGAGTGGTTCTGGATGACCACAGATGACCACAAGACTACTCAGACCCTTAGGTATCAGTGTAGCCCACAAACCAACAACCACGCTGTGACAGTTACTGACGAACGTAAAGGATCCCATACCTACAACCAATAAAATTAACATAATATACAAAATACCATGCAAGGACTGTGAGAAACATTACATAGGCCAAACTGGAAGAAAACTGACAATAAGGATACATGAACACCAACTAGCCACCAAGAGACACGACCAATTCTCACTGGTCTCAATACACATGGACAAAATAGGACACAAATTCAACTCGGACAACACATCCATTTGGCACAAGCCAAACAGAGACATTCCAGGGAATTCCTGGAGGCCTGACATTCCAACTGGAACTCCATCAGCAATCACATTGATCTGGACCCAATATACAAACCATTGAAAAACAGAACCGGAACCCAGGTCCCCAGAACAAGTCTGGGTCTCTGAATTAACAGTCCAGCAATAATACCATTAGGCCATCATGTCCCCCCATATTGTACCAATCAACAGCTGGGAAGCAGATCTGTTCCAGTTAACAACCACCTGACAACCAACCTCTTAGAAATTTGTCAATATGAACCCTGCTGAGAATCCCTTCACTTCACTTTTAAAACACCAAATGAATTGTGGGTGTACCTACACCCAAAGGAACTAAAGCAGCTCAAGAAAACAGCTCACCACCTTCTCAATAGCAGCTCGGGATGGGCAATAAATGCTGGTCTAGCTAACAATGCCCCCATCCCATGAATTGAATAAAATTGAATAAATTGAATAAAAAAAAAACTCCAATATGTTACCTCTTACAAGCATCAAGAGCAGCTCAATGAAAACAAGAAGGTAACGCAGAAATAATGCAGGAGAAATGCTGCCTCCAAAGGTTTAGCACAGTGACAACACTATCTCATTATGATGCTTCCCAAAATATTCTTGGGACTGACCAATGCAAACTCAGACAGATCCAAGATAGTTAGCCAAATCAGAAGGCGGAAGAACTTCAGTCATACACAAACCCCAAATTCTATGATGCCTCGCAGTCTGGCCATGGGCCCTGGTTCTGACAGTCATAAAGTAGATGATCATAGCCTAGATGTCACTAGAGGCAATATTGGTGCAGTTTACCCTCCCTCCAGCAAAACCTCTGCAAAGGATCACACATTCACTCTCCACCACTCCCCTATGACTGTCCTCCCCTCCACTCCTACTCCACTACCACTGTCCTCCCCCCACCTTCCCCACTCCCCTACAACCATCCTCCCCCAGTGTCCCACTCCCCTGCAACTATCCTCCTCCTACTACTCCCCTACGACAGTCCTCCCCTCACTCCCCTACCACCGTCCTTTATGAAACACATGGCTGTAGAGGGTGAGAAATTCCAACAGGGACTGGTAGTTCAGGTATTTGGACAATTATAACCAAGAAGTGGCCTCATCATTTACCTTTCCCATGGCCAAGGTTGTGCGTAGGAGTCCTTGGAATGGAAATATGTGGTGTTTCCCAATACTCTCAATTCCTTTATAGAAAGGTGAACACTGCAGGGGTTGGAGGGCATTGTCAATCCTTCCAATACCATTTTGATTTAAGCCTCTCCCTGTCTCCCTACATCTCCCTCCGTTTCATGGTTTTGCATTGCCCTTATTGAGCTTTGCAATTACCTTGATTAATTGGAAGCACGGGTGATATAGTGATAAGTACCGCAGTTGATTTGGTAATGGGAACAGTTGAGTGTCAGAGCTTGTCTGGAGAGACACAGACTGGAATTGGGCTCCTATGGCACAGGGGTACAGTCCTTACTTTAAGCCAGGTGACATGGGTTCAAATCCCATCTGCTCCAGAATTATATTGTAACATAGAGTCATACAGGCCCTTCAGCCCATCATGTTAATGATAAATAACAAACATTAAACTACACTAATCCCATTTACCTACACTTGGTTCATAGCCTGCTATGCCTTGGCATTTTAAATACTCACCCAGATGCTTCTTAAATGTTGTGAGAGTACCTGCCTCCACCACCCTCTTGGGCAGCACGTTCCACATTTCTACCACCCTCTGGGTGAAAACATTTTCCTCCGGTATTCTCTAAACCACCTACTCCTCATCTTAAACTTATGCCTTCTAGTCTTAGCCATGCCTTGGGGGAAAGATTGGCATGACCTAGTCTGTCTATACATCTCACAGGTACTGCCAGACCTGCTGAGCTTTTCCAGCTATTTCGGTTCACTAATGTCCTTTAGCGAAAGGAAACTGCTGCCCCAACCTGACCTGGCCTACATGTGACTCCAAAGCTACAGCAATGTCGTTGACTCTTATCTGTCCTCTGGGTAATTAGGTAAGGGGAATAAATGCTGGCCTAGCCAGCAACGCCCACCTCCTGGAAATGAATAAAAAAAACTGATACCAGAGTCTGAGGTGCAACTCTGATTGAACAGTACGACGTGCACTCTGAGTGAGTTGGAGCAATGCATAGCACTCTCCTGCCTTTTCTATATCTGTCCCTGTTAGTTTGGGTCCTTAAAGTTACTTTGGGAGTTTAGGTTCTTGTAGGTTTTGATGGCCAGAGAGTTGGCAGCAGCAGCGTGTCAACTGTTGGCTGTATTATTGGATGGTCATTATCCTTCATTAGTGAATTGTTCAACAAAGTAAAGATGTGTATCTCTAAATGTGAGCATGAGTGACATGCTCTGCTTTTATTGCCCATCTCTAATTGCCCTGGCAAAGTGGATGATGTGATATCTTCTTGAACTGCTGAGGTTAGGTGATGTAAATTCTCTTAAGTAAAGTGCCAAGATTTGCAGGAGGTGGTGTTCCCATGTGTTCACTGTTCTTGTTCTTCTCTCAGTAGAGGTTGCGGGTTTGGAAGATGCTGTCAAAAGGAGGGTTTAAGGAGGGTTAAGGGGAATTATTAAAGCAAGGTAGGTTGTCATACATTAGATCTAGCTGATTTTAGTTAATCAGTTCTAGTTATATTGTTTTAAAATTATAACAACAGAAGCACTTTATCAAACCGTCTAAGATTTGATGGTGGAGCAAATTACTAAAAACAAAATTACTGAGATCACAGTGGGTCAGGCAACATCTATGGAGAAAGGGTAAGCTATGGTTTAATGATGACTGATTAAATCTGCAAAGTCCAAAGATATGCAGGTTAGATGGATTGGCCATGTTAAGTTGCCCAGGGATGTGTAGGCTAGGTGGTTTAGCCACGGGAAATGCAGGGTTAAGGGGATAGGGTGGGGTTGGGGTGGGATGCTCTTTGGAGTGTCAGTATGGACTTGATGGGCCAAATGGCCTGATTTCAAACTGTATGGATTCTATGATTCTATGATATAGTATTAATGGGGCCAAACTCCCCACTGTGTCAAAATAGTTCCAAGGCATCTTTTAGACTCACTTCAGAGGATAGAGAAGACACAACTGACACTGTAGCACTCCTTTAGCACTGTACTGGGAAATTTCACCTGCATAATATGGTTAGATCTCTAAAAAGGTGCTTATATTTATAATCCTTGACTCAAAGCAAGGGTAATACTACTTGAGCCATTGCTTACACAACCAACCTGAATCAATGCACTAACTGAGGGCCCAAGTATGTCAAAAGACCATAAGCAAATGATCCTATGTTACGTCAAAGAAAATTATTAACTTTTAAAAATTTAAGATTGCTTCAGAAGTCATATAGAATACCCATAGTGTGGAAGGAGGCCATTTGGCCCATTAAGTCCACACCAGCCCTCCAAAGTCCATCCAACTCTATCCCCGTAATTCCCATGAGTAACCCACCTAGTCTGCACATCCCTGGCCAATCAATCTAACCTGCACATCTTTGAACTGTGGGAGGAAATCAGAGCACTCAGAGGAAACATGGGGAGAATGTACAAACTCCATACAGTCACCCAACTCAGAAATCAAACCCAGGTGCTGTGAGACAGCAGTGCTAACCATGGAGCCACTGTGCCATCACAGGTCCCATCTCAACTAAGTTATGGAACTTGCTATCAGGTCTTCATACAGTGGCAAGCGGTTGATCTGTGACATAGACTGTTGGATGTAGTGACCACAAGGACTAAGATGTGATGTTGACATTATGGCCTCATTGACATCCCCCAGCAAGATGAAGAATACAATGTAAGCAACATGAAAGGGTGGCATGGTAGCTCAGTGATTAGCACTGCTGCCGGACCCCCAGCTCCCCTCCCCCCATTGCCAGGGACCTGGGTTCAATCCCACCCTCGGGCAACCATCTGTGTGGAATTTGCACATTCTCCCTGTGTCTGCATGAGTTTCTGCCACATGCTCCAGTTTCCTCTCATAGTCCAAAGAAGTGCAGGTTAGGTGGATTGGCCGAGCTAAATTTTCCACAGTGTCCAGGAATGTGTAGGTTAGATGCATTAGCCATGGGAAATGCAGGGTAACAGGGATCGGGTGGGGGGATGGGTCTGGGTGCGATGCTTTTCGGAGGGTCAACTCATTAGGCCGAATGACCTGTTTCTGCACTGTGGGGATTCTATGAAAGGTGAGGAGAGAATCAGCTCTCAGGGGATACCCCATTTCAGCAACCATTACAACTTTACCACCTTGTCTTATCAAGAAGGGCTGAGCAGTTCAGGCCTATACTGTCCAGGATTTAGTACAATGGGAGGAGATCTAATTGATGCAAAGAGGGATTGGCAAAAAAGACGTAGAAAAAATGTTTCCCCTTGTGGGGCAATCTAGAATGAGAGGTCATAGTTTTAGGTTCAGAAGTTGCAGGTCCAAAACAGAGATGAGGAGGAATTACTTCTCTCAAAGATTCGTGAATCTGTGGCATTCACTCCCCCAGAGTATGGTAGTTGCTGGGACATTCAGTAAAGTGAAGGAGGAGATAGACAGATTTTTAATTAATAATACATTAAAGAGTTATGGAGAATGGAGTTGAGCCAAGATGAGATCAGCCATGATCTTATTAAATAGTGGAGCAGGCTTGAGGGGCTGAATTTTTTTAAATTCATTAACAGGATGAGGGCTTTGCTGGCTAGGTAGCATTTATTGTCCATCCCTAATTGTCCACAGGCCAGTTCAGAGTCAACCACATCACTATGGGTCTGTAATCACAAGCAGGCCAGACCAGGTAAGAATGCAGCTTCCTTCCCAAAAGGATATTAGTGAACCAGCTGGGTTTTTCCAACAATTGGCAATAGGTTCATAGTCATTATTAGACTCTAAATTACAGACTGCTTTATTGAATTAAAATTCCACCATCAACCCTGGCAGGATTTGAACATGGTCCCTGGAATGCTATCTGGGTCAATGATCCACCAATAATACCATTAGGCCATCACCTCATCATTCTAGGCTGACCCTTTGGTTCAGCTATGAGGGAGCGCTGACTTAAAACCATAGAAATGATAAAGCACAGAAGAAGGCCTTTTGGCTCACCTTGTCCATGCTGACCCAAAGACACGCAGATGCCCTTTCTAATCCCATCTTCCTGCACACGACCCATAACCCTGGATCTTACAGCACTTAAGGTGCAGATCTGGGTACTTTTTAAAACAAAGTCAGAGGTCACACGGCACCAGGTTATAGTCCAACAGGTTTTTTTGAAATCACAAGCTTTCAGGGTGCTGCTCCTTCATCAGGTGCACTGAGAGAGAAGAGCACACAGACACTGAATTTATGGGCACAGATATCAAGGGCTGGGAGATCAAAAGACCATACAACTAATGTGAGTGGAGTGTCAAATAATACGTCTCTGCAGGTGACCAAGAGTGTTCGACAGTGTGAGTAAAGTGTACCTATAAATTCTATGTCTGTGTGCTCTTCTCTCTCACTTCACCTGATGAAGGGGCTGTGCTCCAAAAGCTTGTGATTTCAAATCAACCTGTTGGACTATAACCTGGTGTCGTGTGACTTCTGACCTTGTCCACCCCCAATCCAACATGAACATGTCCACATCATGGCTTTTTAAAATAGCTTAAGACTAAGTTCAAATGAAAGACTTGTGGAGATTCAAATAAGATGTTAACCTGCCAGTGTGTGCCTGGAGTGGGTGTGAAACATCACAGGGCATTTTTTAATGAAGAGCAAAGATTTGTTTTGTGTTGTCTTGGCAAAGTTTTCCCCTGAATTAAAGGCAGGTTAACTGATCAATTAACATTCACAAATTGCCAGCTATATTTCATATATAAAAATTGTGACTATACTTTGAAAATATGTCAGTACTTTTTTTCTTTATTCATTCATGGGATCACGTGTCGCTGGCTAGGCCAGCATTTATTGCCCATCCCTAATTGCCCAGAGGGTAGTTAAGAGTCAACCACATTGCTGTGGGTCTGGAATCACATGTAGGCCAGACCAGGTGAGTTTCCCTCCTTAAATGACATTAGTGATTTTCTGACAATTGACACTAGATTCGCGGTTATCATTAGACTCTTAATTCCAGATTATTTTATTGAAGTCAAATTCCACCATCTGCCATGACAGGATTCAAACCCCTAGCCTCCAGAACATTATCTTGGTCTCTGGATTAACACCAGAGCAATAATACCACGCGGCCATCACCTTGCGACCCCGCCCCCTTCTTCACCCCCATCCCGGGAGATAAAGGATTCTATCTGAATGAAAATATTTCTTATCTACTTTCACCTTTGAGGAAAACGGTACATCCTGATCTAATTATTAAGAGTTAGTTTGCTCAGGTAAAAATGCTCTGTCCTTGGAGTCACCTCAGTTTTCTCTGTTCAAGGCTGGGATCAATCTTTACTGTTTTTACTGAGCAACTTGCAATTGGGCCTCAGCTCAATCAAAATTGTCTGGCCCATTTCCTATCCCTTACACACCCTCTTCACTCCTGTGCTTCCTGTCCTACAATGACCCTGAGTTCAGCAATGGCTAAGTTTTAAAATTCTCATCGGTGTGTTCAATTTCCTGCTTTGCCTCACCTCTCCCAATTTCTGTAATATTCTGCAGGTGTATGCTTAGGCCATATTTGGAGTTTCGCTCTTTCCTCTGATATGAATTCCAGTTGTCTAAATGCTGTCCCCTCCACACTTCACTTCTGCTCTGATGAAGGGTCATCTAAGACTCAAAAAGTTAGCTTGCTCTCTCTCCATGGATGCTGTCTGATCCACTGCAATCTCCAGCATTTGTTGTTTTCAGTATATGATCATCTACGCTGGTAATTTTTTTTGTTATTCTTTCAAGGCCAGGTCAGGGTCATCCCTCACTGCCCTTGAACTGAGTACGGGTCTATCATGTGCAGTTTTGATCTCCTTATCTCAGGAAAGATAGAGGGAGTGCAATGAAGGTTCTCCAGACTTGTCCTTGGAATGACGGAACTGGCCTATGAAGGGATATTGGGCAAACTGGGCCTGTATTCTCCGGAGATTAAAAAAATTAGAGGTGATCTCATTGTATGCTACAAAATACTTAAAGGTTAAAAGCAGGTGCTGGAAACCTGAAACAAACAGAGAGAATGCTAGAGAAACTCAGCAGGTTTAATATGTGATAACAAGGTGTAGAGCCGGATGAACACAGCAGGCCAGGCAGCGTCAGAGGAGCAGGAAAGCTGACGTTTCGGGTCTGGACCCTTCTTCAGAAATTACCCTTCCAACGTCAGCTTTCCTGCTCCTCTGATGCTGCCTGGCCGGCTGTGTTCATCCAGCTCTACACCTTGTTATCTCAGACTCCAGCATCGGCAGTTCCTACTATCTCTGAGGTTTAATAATTGAATGTGTTGAGTTCAGTATGACTCTTCTTCAGAACTGACATAATATAAAAAATACTTAAAGGTATAGACACGGTTGACTCACCTAAAGTTATAATGAGAGGTTGGGATAAAGAAAAAATTACAGCACAGGAACAGGCCCTTCGGTCCTCCAAGCCTGCATCGACATTCTGCCCGTCAAATCTAAAACCCCCTAACCTTCCGGGGACCGTATCCCTCTATTCCCATCCTATTAAAATGTCTCCCCTGGTTGGGGAATCTAGAACCAGGGAGTACAATCTAAAACCAAAATCTAGCAGAAAGTTTTTTTTTTACTCAGAGGGTGATGAATCTTTGGAATTCTGTAAACCAGAGGGGCGCAGAAGCTTTGAATCTATTTAAAGCAGAGGTTGATAAATGTTTGATCTTCCATGGGCGCTACGGGGATAGTGTGGGTAAAAGGATTGGAAGTGGTCGACCAGCCGCGATTACATTAAATGGCGTGGAAGGCTCGATGGGCTGAAAGGCCTATTCCTACTCCGATGTTCTTGGTGACCAGAGCAGATAATGGCAACCAGGCAACCAAGTTTGACCAGTGTGTTGCACGGTTTGAACAATACATTTCTCTGCCTTCTACTGTGCTGCTCTAACTACACATAACCATGGCCGAACCTCTCCTGCTAATCGCTAATTTGCAACTTGGCTGTCTCCCATCACATCTGCCTCTTCCAGTAAGCCATTACTCTCATGTACACAACAACTGGCTGATCACAAAATGACTTAATATCGATTGAGATGGGAATATTAAAAGATTAAACTGCATCTGGAAAGGGACTGTGAAACACACTGGTGACTTGTTCTTATAATTGTTTTTCTTCTTCGGGATGAAGTCATGGAATTCATTAATTTTTAACAACGTGGCCACACAGGACAAGATGGCACCTCAACTGTGCACAACAAGGTCACACAAACGGCAATGTGATAATGACCAGATGTGTTCATTTTCACTGGCGTTGGTTAAGGGATAAATATTATCTTGAAATCAAAGAGAGTTCTTACCTTTTCTTCCTGCAGAAATGGCCATTAGATCTTATAGCTATGGTTGAGAGAGGCTGCATCCCCATCACCAACAAGCTGGGGGTTATTATTGTCCAGAAACCAAACTGGACTAGCCATATACAGTGGCTACAAAAAACAGGTCAGACACTAAGAATCCTGCAGTGAGTAACTCACTTCCTGATTCCCCACAGCCTGCCCACCATCTACAAGGCACAAGTCATAGAATCCCTACAGCGTCGAAGCAGGCCATTTGGCCCATCAAATTCACACTACCCTTCAAAGAGCATCCCTGCCAGACCCAACCCCATCCCCCCCATCTTTTTCCTGTAACTCTGCATTTCCCATGGTTAATCCATCTCGCGTGTACATTCCTGGACACTACGGACAATTTAGCATGGCCAATCCACCCAATATGCACATCTTAAGAATGTGGGAGGAAACCCACATTGACACGGGGAGATTGTGCCAACTCCACACAGACAGTCGCCCAAGAGTGGAATCAAACCCAGGTCCCTGGCACTGTGAGGCAACAGTGCTAACCACTGAGCCACCTTGCTGTCAGAAGTGTGATGGAATACTCTCCACTTGTGCAGATGAGTGCAGCTCCAATATCACGCGAGCAGCTCAGCAACATCCAGGACAAAGCATCCAGGGAGGCAACGGCCTAGTGGTATTATCGCTGGGCTATTAATCCAGAGACCCAGCTAATGTTCTCAGGGATGCTGAAGGACTGCAGGGTCTCCAAGTGGAAAATGAGGTGCTGTTCTTCCAGCTTGTGCCGAGCTTTGCTGGAACACTGCAAAAAGCCAGAGACAGAGATGTTGGCCAGGGAACAGGGTGGTGCATTAAAGTGGTAGGCAACTGGAAGTTCAGGGTCTTTTTTGCGAGCAGAACGTAGATATTTTGTAAAGCGTTCACCCAGTTTACACTTTGCTTCCCCAATGTAGAGGAGACCAATTGTGAGCAGCGAATGCAGTAGACCAGATTCTGGGAAGTGCAGGTGAAGTGTTGCTTCACCTGGAAGGTATGTTTGGGCCCTTGGATACTGGGGAGGGAGGAGGTAAAAAGGCAGGTGTTGCACCTTCGGCAGTTGCAGGTGAAGATGCTGTGTGGCTTTGAGATGGTGTTGGGGGCGAAGGAAGAGGAGACCAGAGTGTCCCGGAGGGAATGGTCCCTGTGGAAGTCAGACAAGGGAGGGGAGGGGAATATGTGTCTGGTGGTAGGGTCTCGCTGGAGGTGGTGCAAGTGGCGGCTGATGATCTTCTGGATGTGGATGCTGGTGGGATGGTACGTAAGAACATAGTCCGACCCATCTCCCGCACTTCCCCTCTCACCCCCTCTCTTCCCTCCCGCAAGAGTAATAGGGTTCCCTTTGTCATTGCCTACAATCCCCTCACCCTATCCTCTGCATGTAAACCAACATTTTCCTAGCAACTGTTGGTTCTGAGGAAGCATCACTAAAATTGAAACGTTAACTTTGATCTCTCTTCACAGGTGCTGCCAAAGCTTTTCCAGTAACTTCTGTTTTTGTTCCTGATTTACAGCATTAGCAGTTCTTTTAGTTTTCTTTTAATGTTCTGGGGACCTGGATTTGAACCCTGCCATGGTAGATGGTGGAATTTGAATTCAGTAAAAATCTGGAATTGAGAGACTAAGTATCCATAAAACCATTGCTGATTTTTGGAAAAACCCATCTGGTTCACGAATGCCCTTTAGGGAAGGAAACTGCCATCCCTACCTGGTCTGGCCTACATGTGATTGCAGATCCAAAGCAATGTGATCTGTCCTCTGGGGAATTAGGGATAGGCAATAAATGCTGGCCTAGCCAGTGATGCTCTCACCCAGTGAATGATTTCAATAAAGCCCTGCTTGATTGTCAGCCTATTAACTACTTGAATAAACACTCACTCCCTCTACTGTCAAGGCACAGTGGCATTGGTGTGTACCATCTGTAGCAACTTGTCAAGCCTCTTTCAACATTACCGTTCAACCTTTGACTTCTAACACCCTGAAATGCAAGGGCATCAGAACAACAAGAATTTTAATTTCCCCTCCAAACCACGCACCATCTAAATTGCCATTCCTTCACTGTCACTGGGTCAAAACCCTGAAACATCCTTCATCACATCACCTTGGGTGCACCTGCACTCAAAGACTGCAGTGATTCAAAATGGCAACTCACCGCCATCTTTTCCAGGACCATTTGGGAAGGGCAATTAATGCTGACCCAGCCAATGATGCTCACGTCTCATGGATCAGAAAATTCTGAATCAGAGAAAACTTTTGTCTACCCAAGATCATTATTAATGCTAGCTGTGCAGTGGCCCAGGCGCATTCCAAAAAATTCTTTGGTGGTATGAGGGTTTTGGTGGCGAGGCCAGCATTTGTGCTTGTTCCTTAATTCCACTGAGTCGGCCATTACAGAAGCCAGTTAAGAATTAGCTATGGGCCTGGAGTCACATGCAGGCCAGATCAGGTAAGAATCAGAATTCTATCCTGAAAGAACATCACTGCACAAGAACATTTCTAAATGAATATGATGAGGCTTAACAACAATCAATGGTAGTTTCATGTTCATCGTTACTGAGGCTAGCTTTCAATTAAGGATTCCTTTTCTAGTTTAATTTAAATTCCACTATTTGGCATGGTGGGACTTAAACTCATGCCCCAGTTCATTAGGCTGGGCTCCTGGATTGTTAATCCAGTCCCACAACCAGTGAAAATGGATGGGAGTCGTTTGTTCAGCTCAAATGATTTTTTTTTTTGTTTCCTGTCTCTTCACACTTCTCTGTCCTCAAACGTCTCCCCCTCTCTTCTTCTGCCAACAACACTGTGTACATGTCTGGAGCCTGATCGCCGAAAGCCACTTCTGTGATGAAATATCTATCTTTACTTTTAAGGTGAACATTTTCAGATTATACACTGCATGATCCGATTCAGATGAGGACTTACCTCAAACGAGGACTGTTTTTGTTTAGGAGATAGTAGGAACTGCCGATGTTGGAGAATCTGAGATAACAAGGTGTAGAGCTGGATGAACACAGCAGGCCAAGCAGCATCAGAGGAGCAGGAAGGCTGACGTTTCGAGTCTGGACCCTTCTTCTGTTTTTGTTTTATTCAGATTGTTAAGTGTGAACCTCAGTCTCAGGAAATCCCTGCAATTTGAAACTGCTCACAAGGATTCGATGGTTTTCAGCAACACAGTGAGCTCCGATCAATGGGAATAATTCCTGCATTGAGTTCCCTTGCGTTTATGTGGTGCCTATAACACAGGAAAACATTCCAAGGCTCTTCACAGGACCAACAAAGTTCTATACCAAGCCGCATAAGGTGATATTAGGAGACATGTCAAAAGGTTTAGTGAAAGAGGTAGGTTTTAAGAAGCTTCTAAGCTGAAGGATGAAATGACAATGTGGTTTAGTGAGGACATTCCTGAGGTTAGGGCCGAGACCACTGAAAGCATGGCCTCCAATGGTGGACCAATTAGAATTGAGGCTCAAGAGGCTAGAGATGGAAGAATGCAGGGATAGGGAGAAGTGAGGCCATGGAGAAATGTAAACAGTAGGGCATATCAGAAGCCTAATCCAGAAATCCACTTCTGAGATGAAATATTTATTATTTTTAGGCAATCAGAGGAGAGGGTCGTGAAGTTGGAGGAGATGACAGAATTGGGGATGTGTGCAAGATCACAAGGGATTTAAGTACAAGAATGACAGCTTTGTTTTAAGCTTTAAGAGGCATTACTGTAAAGTTATGACAGGGGCAGTTCGGATGTGGAAAGTTTATATGATGTGAAAGACAGACAGCTGGCTAGGAACAGCTGAGCCGATCTGGAACAAAGAGTTAAAATAGCAGTTGGGCTAAGTTACTGCAGAGATGGCCATTGTTATAGAATGTAAAGGTGGGCAGTCCAGGTGAGGAACACATATGTGGCAACTGTACATAACATCGGGATTACTGCTTAGAGTTTTGTTCCCCTTAGTTGAGAAAGGATTTAATTGCATTGGAGGTAGTTCAGAGAATGTTCGCTAGATTCATTCCAGGGACAAAAAGATTGTTTATGAGGAGAGATTAAGCAGTTTGTGTCTATACTTTCCAAAGTTTAGATGGTTGAGAGGAGATCTAACTGAGGTATGTAAGGTGCTAAATGGGATTGCCAAAGTTTCCTCATGTGGGGCAATCTGGAACAAAAGGTCATAGTTTTAGGATACGGGATGGCAGATTGAAAACAGAGAAAAGGATAAATTCAGATAAGTTCTGAGGAAGGGTCACTGGACCTTATTCGTTAAACGCTGTTTCTTTCTTCACAGATGCTGCCAGACCTGCTGAGCTTTTCCAGTAACTTCTGTTTTTGCTCCTGAAAAGGATAAATTACTTTTTTTAAAGGTTTACGGATCTGTGGAATTCCCCACCACAGAGTGCGGTGGATACCAGGACGCCGAATAAACTTATTGAGGAGTTCGATAGATTTTTAATCAGTAATGGATTGAAGGATTATGGAGACTGGGAGAAAAGTGGCATTGAAGTAGAGATGAGATCAGCTATGATCATATCGAATGGCAGAGCAGACTTGAGGGGCTGAATGGCCTATTCCTGCTGTAATGTTCTTATAATTGTCATGATGTGGAATTGCCTCCCTCAAAAGGCAGTGGATGTAGAATCTTTAATTATTTTTAATGCAGAGGTAGATAGATTCTTGATTACCATAGGGATGAAAAGCTTCGGGGATATGTGGGAATGCAGAGTTGAGATTGAAATCAGATCAACCATGATCTTATAGGGTCATAGAGCTGTACAGCATGGAAACAGACCCTTCGGTCCAACTCGTCCATTCCGATGGGATATCCTAAATTGATCTCTTCCCATTTGCCACCATTTGGCCCGTGTCCACCTAAACCCTCCCTACTCCGATACCCATCCAGGTGCCTTTTAAATGTTGTGATTGTACCAGCCTCCACCACTTCCTCTGGCAGCTCATTTCGTACACACACCCACCCTCTGCGTGAAAAAGTTACCCTTTAGGTCCCTTTTAAATCTTTCCCTTTTCACCTTAAACGTATACTGTCTAATTTTGGATTCCATCCCCCCTGCCTCCTGCCCCCACCAACCCCGGGGAAAAGACCTTGGCTATTCACGCTATATGGCCCCTCATGATTTTGTAAACTTCTATAAGGTCACCTCTCAGCCTCTGATGTTCCAGGGAAAATAGCCTCACCCTCCAACCCTGGCAACATCCCTACAAGTCTTTTCTGAACCCTTTCTAGTTTAACAACATCTTTCCTATAGTAGGGAGACCAGAATCGAATACAGTATTCCAAAAGTGATCTAACCGATGCACTGACGAATATGCCAACAATTGGCCTATATCCCTCTAAACCCTTCCTATTCATGTAACCAACCAGATGCCTTTTAAATATTGTAATTGTACCTGCCTCTACCACTTCCTCGGTCAGCTCATTCCATATTCGCACCACCCTCTGTTTGAAAAAGTTGCCCCTTAGGTCCATTTTAAATCTTTTCCCTCTCACCTTAAACCTATGCCCTCTAGTTTTGGACTCCCCTACCCTGGGAAAAAGACCTTGGCTATCTATGCTCCTCGTGATTTTATAAACCTCATTAAGGTCACCCCTCAGCCTCCGATGCTCCAGGGAAAATAGCCCCAGCCCATTCAGCCTCTCCCTTTAGCTCAAACCCTCCAACCCCAGCAACATCTTTGTAAATTTTTTTCAGAGCACTTTCAAGTTTAACATCCTCTTTCCAATAGCAGGGAGACCAATGAGGCTCGAGTGGCCTTCTCCTGTTCCTTGTTCATTCATATGTTTGTATATTAGCTTAGGATCAAACAGACATCGTGGGTTGTGACGAGTCTGGCTCAGCCTTAGGTAGTAACTAGGTGGAGGAGTGCTGAGAGAACAGATGATATAAATATAGCTTAAAAATGGAAACGGAATGAAAATGTTAACGACAAGAAGGAGAAATATCACAATACAGTTTAATTATGTATCAGTTAGCAGCTAATTCCCTCATATCCGTATTGAACTATTCAGAGAGATAGTGTTGGCACTCAGCCATGTCGTACCCAGCTGTTAGGTATAATTTCCCAGGATAGTAAACGTCCAGATTGGCTCTTAGTTTGGCCTAATGTCTCAGCTGCCTCCCCTTCTCGTTCCTCCACCCTACCCCCCACCTTCTCCACTAACTGAACCACATCTCCTGTGGGCCAGCTTAGCATCAACCTTGTTGAAACATGTAAGATCCTGAGGGAACATGACAGGGTGGGATTTTGAGACGATGCTTCCTACTGTGGGTGAGTCTCAAATTGAGGGGGGAGGGGGCACAGTTTAAAACTAAGGGGTCTCCCAATTAAAGGTGGAGATGATTACGAATGTTTTCCGTCAGACGGTCAGTCTCTTGGGAATCCTTTTCCCCTATGAGATGTGGAGGCTGGAACGTTGAATATATCCCTGCATAAGTTAGAGAGATTTCTGATGAGCAAAGGCATCAAAAATTAGGGGCAGAACAGAGCACTTTTTCAGAGCACTTTCAAGTTTAACATCCTCTTTCCAATAGCAGGGAGACCAATGCAGGCTCGAGTGGCCTTCTCCTGTTCCTTGTTCATTCATATGTTGGAGTTATAGCTACAATCTGATCACCCATGATATTATCGAATAGCAGAAAAGATGGGAGAGGCTGAATGGCCTTCTCCAGGTATTACTTTTTAAGTTCTTGCTTCCCGATACAGGGCATCCTGGCAAACGTGGAGCCCTCACCTGGAGAAAAGGAAGGGTTTCAGAAAATCAATCTGAAAATCAAAATGATGAATTCGTATCTGTGCAAGTGTGCCGTGCAATTATGGGATGGCAGCATTAACACAAAGTGGAGGGCAAGTAGAAGCCTGAAATGAGGCAGGAAACGTCAGAAATACCCAATGGATCAAGCAGTGTCTGTGAAGAGAGCTACAAAGTTAGCATACAATCTTCATCAGAACTCAAACTTTCGTCTTACTTCATTCCCACCCAAGTGAACTTTCATGGGGAGTTATCTGTTGTCTAAGGCTGTTCGTACCTGAAAGCATTACACATGACGGTCGTCATGACAGCGCGACATGACGAGATAAATTCCTTGCATCAGGATAGAAAGAACTACTCCTGATTGGAGCTAACCAGTTCTCCAGATGAGTGATTAATCTCACTGCTAACTTCATGTAGTGAAAGGAGTAGCGTGGCCTTCCTAATGTAAACCTAAGAACTGTGGATGCTGCACTGGAAATGTTAACTCTGCTTTCTCTCCACAAATACTGCTGAGTTTCTGAATTTGCATGAGAACTTACTGTTGGGTTGTTTAAGTCATCTTGATGTGAAGATCATGTGTCTAAGATTGGTTAGGCCACAGATAGAGTATTGTGTGGGGCCCATATTCTGGGGGAGATGATGGCCTAGTAGCATTATTAACCCAGAAGCCCAGGTAATGTTTTAGGAACCTGGGTTCAAATCCCACCCTGGCAGATGATGGTATTTGAGTTTAGTAAAAATCTGGAATTGAGAGTCTAATGATGACCATGAACCCATTGTCAATTGTTGGAAAAACCCACCTGGTTCACTGTTGTCCTTTAGGGAAGAAAACTGCCATCCTTACCTGGTCTGGCCTGTGTGTGGATCCAGACTCAGCAATGTGGTTGACTCTGAACTGCCCTCTGGGCAATTAGGGATGGGCAATAAATGCTGCCTGGCCAGGGATGCCCTCATCCTGTGAATGAATAGTGGATGTTATAGGAGGGATGTGATTGCACTGGAGAGGGTGCAGAGGAGATTTACCAGGATGTTGCCTGGACTTGAGAGTTTCAGTTATGAAGAGAGATTGGACAGATTGTTGTGAAGAAGGGCCACTGGACCCGAAATGTTAAACCTGTTTTATCTCCACAGATGTTGCCAGACCTGCTGAGTTTCTCCAACGCTTTCTGCTCTTCTCTCAGATTTCCAGCATCCACAGTTCTGTGTTTTATTTGATTGGACACATTGGGATTGTTTTCCTTGGAGCAGAACAGACTGAGAGGAGCATAATTGAGATGTATAAAAGTATGAAGCACATAGATAGGAGAGACAGGAAGAATAGATTTAAGGTAAGGGGCTGAAGGTTTAAAGGTGATGCGAGGAAATTCTTTTTCACCCAGAGGGGTTGTAAAGCCTGTAAGCATGGTAGGGACAGAAACCCTCGTAACAGTTAAGAAATATTTAGATGTGCAGATGCAATGCCAAGGCATACAAGACTGTGGGCTTAGTGCTGAAAAATGGGATTTCAATTGTTAGGTGATTGGTTTTGACTGGTGTAGAACTCGATAGGGCTGAAGGGCCTTTTTCTATGCTGTAGACTCTAAACTAACAGGCTATTAAGTAATACGTAATAAGCATATCCTGTTTAACCACAACTGAGACTCTCTTCACCCTAAGACAATGGGTGGTCATACTTCACTGCATGTTATTGGCAGCTCAGTCAGCAGGAAGCATTGGTAGTAGAGAATCTACCCAAGGCACCCCAGACGGGAGGTGATGGCCTAATGGTATTATCGCTGAACTGTTAATCCAGAGACCGAGATAAGGTTCTTGGGACCTGGGTTCAAATCCCGCCATGGCAAATGGTGGAATTTGAATTCAATAAGAATATGTGGAATTAAGAATCTAATGATGACCATGAATCCATTGTCAATTGTCAGAAAAACCCATCTGGTTCACTAATGCCATTTAGGGAAGGAAACTGCCATCCTTACCTGGTCTGGCCTACATGTGGCTCCAGACCCATAGCAGACCCATAGTGGTTGACTCTTAACTGCCCTCTGGGCAATTAGGGATGGGCAATAAATTCTGCCTAGCCAGCGAAGCCCTTATCCTGTGAATGAATAAAGGGGAAAAAAAAATCGGTGCCAGCAGAAACCATCACATTCCAGAATCTGTAGGTGGTCACCAGGACCTGGTGGAGGGATGAGGTGGGAGGTAGGGACCTCATACTTTGTCTGGATTTAAGAATGAGCTGTGGTGGAAGAGGAAGTGGTGGAGGCTGGTACAATTACAATAATTAAAAGGCACCTTGATGGATCTATGTATAGGAAGGGTTTAGAGGGATATGGGATGTCTGGACAGCATGGACGAGCTGCACCAAAGGATGTGGTTCTGTGCTATATAACTCTAGCACTCTATGAGTTGGCCCATTTATGAAAGGGGAATTATGTCTGACAAATCCAATGGAGCCTTTTTTAAGGACATAAGTAGTAGAATAGATAAAGGAGGACCACTGGATGTGGTGTGTTTGGATTTTCAAAAAACCTTTGATGAAATCCCACGTCAGAGCTTATTCTGAAAGACGAAAGCAAATTGGTTGTTGGTTATATGCAGACCTGGACTGAGAATTGGTTGGGAGACAGGAAACAGAGAGCGGGAATAAATGGGTTAGTGGTCTACCATGAAGACCAGTGCTTGAACCCCAGCCTTTCACAATACGTGTTAATGATGTGGATGAGGGATACGAGGGTAATATTTTCAAGTTTGCCGATGACACAGAATTAGGTTGGATTGTGAGTAGTGAGGAGGGTGTAATGAGTGATCCTGTTTTGAAATCTTGAGGATTGCACCTATTCTGGATTGGTCAGTCAATGGTCAGAAAGCCAATCATTGAAATGTGAGCTACTGCTGCCCCCTTGCCCTGTCCTGGCCTAAGGTCTCAGCTCAGTTAAGGAATCAGCAGCTGTAATTATAGATTGATAGAGTCATGCATCACGGGAACACATCCTTCGGTCCAACTCGTTCATGCCGACCAGATATCCTGTAATAAGGACCAACTCCGAAGTTGCCTACTGTCAAAGCAAATCATTTTCTGCAGTTCTGTCTCCATCTAGTGGAAAAATGTCAACTTGCCACAGTTCACCAGACAATGTAAGTGTTGGACACACTTATATTTTTTAATTTAATGCACTTGATGTGAACATCACAGGCTGGGCCATCAGATTTATTTTTAAGTTATTCATCCACGCGATTTGGGCACTGCCGGCTAGGCCAACATTTAATTGCTAATTGCTCACAGGATAGTTGAGAGTCAACAACATTGTTGTGGGTCAGGAGTTACATTAGGCCACATCGGTAAGGACAGCAGATTTCCTTCCCTAAAGTGATCCAGATGGGTTTTTCCCCAACAATCGGTGGTCATCATTAGACTCTTATTTGCCAAAGTTTATTGAATTCATATTCCACCATCTGCCATGGCAGGATTTGAACCCAGGTCCCCAGAACATTACCTGAATCTCTGAAGTAATAGTCTAGTGACCATACCTCTGACCATTCCCTCCCCTAACTGCATGTGCTCTGCTTGAGAACCTTAAGTGGTGAAGAATATAATTGGAAATAAGTGACTCAGTTTCATGCTGCATGATTCTGCACAGATGGAGATTTATTGCTCTGCCTGGATGTCCTTGGACATGGTGTCTACTGGTCCACTTGAGGTCTACTGCATTTGGTGGGAACTGCAGAGAATGAAACGTATTCTCAATCCACAAACATTAATTTGATTAGCTTTCTTGCAAGTTTGTGTTTTTTTTTGTTGCAGTGCTTTTAAAAGAGAAGATAATTTGGCATGGAAATTGCTACAAGCAAAAGGATGAAAAAAATATAAACCGATTATGTTCAGTAAAATATGCACTGGATTGGCAGCATTCGACAGAGAAATGTAAAATAGAGGAGTTGGCCATTCAGCCCTTCAAGCCTGCTGCACCATTTTTGCTGATCATCCTGTTCCTGCTTTTTCACATGCTTTTTGAGAGAGGAAAGATTTAAAAGGGACCTAAGGAGTAACTTTTTCATGCAGAGGGTGGTGACCGTATGGAATGAACTGCCAGAGGAAATGGTGGAGGCTGGTACAATTACACCATTTAAGAGGTACCTAGATGGGTATATGAATAGGAAGGATTTGGAGGGCTGTGGGCCAAATGCTGCCAAATGGGACCAGATCTGTTTAGGATATCTCATTGGCATGGACGAGTTGGACCGAAGGGTCTGTTTCTGTGCTGTACATCTTCTATATATTTGTCTATTTGACCCCTTTAATCCCAAGTGCTATATCCAAATCCTTCTTGACTGCTTTCTGTGGCAGTAAATTCCACAGTCTTACTACTCTCTAGGTGAAGAAATATCTCCTCATCTCGGTCCTGAAGAGATTTATCCCTTATCCTTAGACTGTGACCCTGGTTCTGGTCTCCCCAGTCTTTGGGAACACCCTTCCTGCATCTGCACTGTCTGGCAGAGACAAGTACCTGCAACCTTCCAGCAATCCACACAAACTGCAAAGACCATCGGTTTCCAAGGCACTGAGTTCATCAATAACCTTTCTTCCCAAGGACATTCTCACTACGAACCAAGCTGCAAAACAGGGAATACAGCAAACCTTTTTATTAACCAGCACTTATAGGTCCAGGAATGTGCCAATATCAAATATTCTGGGTGACCAAGATGCCCACATGATAAATACACACGCTAAGTAATAGAGATGTAATGCAGGGGTTATACACATCACTGTTATACTTTACTTACTGCATAAATCACTTAAATAGTAATATAACTTTGCCTTAAATAAAACTTGCCAGCAGACAGCCTTCCCACTCACACCCTCAACTGACTGTTTGGACAAAATGGTACATCAAGGTATTTGAGAAGAAATTGACTCAAATTGAATCAACTGTTGATATTTTGTGTGGTCATTCAATTGAACAACATACAGTTACTTGGAGGTAAATAAATTTACAAACTGTAATAATTGGATGGAATAATACAGTATTTGAAGTATATAACATTGCTGGTTTATCGAGAGTGCAGGTTTATGAGGTGCTGATTAAAATAAAGCTTCTTGTAGTCACAGCCCCATTACTGGAAATCTTCAAGATTCGTCTCCAGATTATTTCCACTTAAAGGTTTTCATTATCATGACTACCATCTCAGTGGGTCGTGCCTGAATAGGAACATTGGAACAAAAGTAGGCCATTCGGTCCATCAAACCATTCAATATGATCATAGCTGATTGAACACTTTAAGACCCACACTAACTCAATCACTCTTCATGCTATTGTAAATAAGAAATCAATCAATCGCTAGGGGTAATGATGATGTAGGTGCAGTCTTCATGGACTAGTGATCTCGGGAGAGAGCCAGAATATGTTTGAATCCCACTATGGCAGAGGATTGAATTTGATTTCAACAAAATGTCTGGAATTAAAAATGTAATGACGACAATGAAACATTGTCATGAATGAAGGGAAGCTACCATCCTTACCTGGTCTGGCCTACACCTGACTTGAGACTCACAGCAATGTAATTGAGTCTTAACTAACCTCCGAATTGACCCAGCAAGAATCAAACTGCTTAAAAGCATCAAAAAATGAATGGAATGGGATGGAAATGACAACAACAGCCCTATTCATCTTGCAAAGTCTTCCTTATTAACACCTGCGGGCTCGTGCTTAAAAGCTATCTGACAGACTAGTGAAACAACGGTCTAACATAGTTATACTCACAGAATCACACAACGTTTCGGATACTGTCATCATCATCACTGGATCTGTCCTGTTCTATTGCCAGTGGCAGCACAATGGTATATAGTTGACAGGGCATCGAACAAATTATTACTCAGCACGTCCTGCTTGATAGCATTGTTACTAGACTAACTCTACGACTCTAACTCCCTCCCTAATGAAATTGTGAGTGTACCTATACCAAATGCGCAACATTGATTCAACGAGATAGATCACCACTCCTTTGTTAAAGGCCATTAGGTATAACCATAAACACTGGCCCAGGCAGTGATAATCTCATCCCATGAAAAATATAGCTTTAAAAAGTGCAGCAATCCTTAAATTTGCATCTTCCCTAACTGTAGCACCTTATTTTAAGGAGATGACCATAGTCAAATGAATTGGAAAAGCAATGGATGATTTGCATTTTTATAGCAACTTTCACATCTTCAGTTTGTCCCTTAGCAGTTTACCATTATTGAAAGACAGAATGGAGGGAAGATAAACCTCCATTGCTATAGCAACTTTCATGACCAGCAGATATTCTAAAGTCCCCTACAGCTGATGAAACTGTCCTCACTGTTCTAAAAGCACAAAAAAGTTATCTTGAAAGCCAATTGAATGTTATAATTTATTGTGAAGGGAATCGAATGCAAGTGTAATGAGGTGATAGTTCACTCATACAGGGTATTGGTGAGACCACATCTGGAGTACTGTGGAATGTATTCATTATCTTATTAAGGAAGGACGCAAATGTATTGAAAACAATCCAGAGAAGGTTTTCTGGACTAATTTCTAGAATGGGCACATTGTCTTATGCAGAAAGATTGGCCAGGCTTGGCATTATATGGTCTAGAGGAGCAAGGGGGATTTGACTGAATTGTAGTGACATGGGCATTAGTGTCTGAGCCAACATTAATTGCCCATTCAGAATTCCCCAGTGAGCAATTCAGAGTCAACAGCATGTGGTACTGGTGTCACATGTGCATCAGGTAAGGGTAGTACTTTTCCTTCCCAAAAGAACATTAGAGAACCATTAGAGATAGTAGGAACTGCCGATGCTGGATTCTGAGGTAACAAGGTGTAGAGCTGGATGAACACAGCAGGCCAGGCAGCATCAGAGGAGCAGGAAAGCTGACGTTTCGGGTCTGGACCCTTCTTCAGAAATGGGGGAGGGGAAGGGGTCTCTGAAATAGAGAGAGAGGGAGGCGATGGTAGAAGGTGGATAGAGGAGCAGATAGATGGAGAGAAGACGGACTGGTCAAGGAGGCGGGGATGAAGCCAGTACAGGTGAGTGTAGGTAGGGAGTTGGGATGGGGATTGGTCAGTGAGGTGGGAGGGGCGGGTAGGTGGGAGGGAAGATGGACAGATCAAGGAGGCGGGAATGAGATGGGCTGGTCTTGGGATGAGGTCGGGGGTGGGGAGATTTTGAAGCTTGTGAAGTCCACATTGAGACCATTGGGCTGCAGGGTTCCCAAGCGGAATAAGAGATGCTGTTCCTCCAGCCTTCGGGTGGCATTGTTATGGCACTGGAGAAGGCCCAGGATGGACATGTCATCCAAGGAGTGGGAGGGGGAGTTGAAGTGGTTCGCGACTGGGAGGTGCAGTCATTTGTAGAGAACCATTAGGTTTTTAAACAACAATTAATATGATAAGCACAAGGCTAACGTTTCAAACCAGATTTTTAATAAATTCAGCTTTCACCATCTGCCAAGAAGGGACTTGACCCAATGTCCCTCAGAACATTAAACTGGAGTTCTGCATTACCAGCCCAGTAAAATCACTACTATACCATTACCTCCCACTGTAGGCCGGAGCCATCTTTTCTCACAGAGGATCCTGAGTCTTTCTGGAAAAAGCAGAGTTTTTGAATATTTTTAAGTCAGTGGTAGATGAATTCTAAGTTATCAGGGGTAAGCAGGAAAATAGAATAATGAGATCAGCCATGATCTGATTGGATGGTGGAGCAGGTTTGAGGGGCTGAATGGCATACTCCTGTGGCTAATTAGTATATTCATATGAAATGAAGCAAATAATCTGTGCACGATAATCTACCACAAGCGGCAGAGTGTAAACAGGATTGATTCAATCCAGAGTTAACACTTCAAGTCTAATGATCTTTCTTCAGAACTGAAATTAAAATGTTAATACTGCTTTCTCTCCACAGATGCTGCCAGACCTGCTGAGTTTCTCCAGCAATTTCTGTTAATTTCAAATCACCAGCATGCACAGTTCTTCATTTCATTCTCTTAAATCCAGAAAGGGAGAGGGAGGGCAGACTGGGTCTCAATTTGATATCTTTTCTGAAAGTTGCCCTAATGGATCCCTGACTTAGAATAGACATCTTCCAACCAATTGGAACACCTCTGAAAAAGTGGGACTTGAACCTATACCTCCTACACTGGGACAGGGACGCTATCACTGTGCCACAAGAGCCCTCTTCAGAATTAGACTAACCAGCCTCATTGTTCCCCTTTATCCTATTTCCTGGAAGTTTGACTTGGACCTGCAGTATTCCTGAGCTTCTGCAGATGGCAGCATTCAGCAATTATGTTCAAGAGCCCCACCTGCGGGTCTCTGAGTGGTCTAGCAGGACCATACAATAAAGTATATTCACCTTTTCTGGTTGTATCTGTCATTTGAAATCTGAGCTCAGCTCAAAAGAACACTATTCACTTCTTTTTTCACAATTTTAAACATTTTTGAGACAATGACAATACATAACAATGATGTTCACGGTTTAACACACAGTTGATAAGCTTCACACTGAAAAGACAGAAGAGATAAAAGTTGACTGGCTATTGTCTATTTTACACTTGCAAAGTGAGCAATGGCCTGTTAAAATTCAGGGGCGAGGTGGGCAGCACTATTCAAACATCTCAATACCCAGGTAGTAGGAATTGCCGATGCTGGAGAATCTGAGATAACAAGGTGTAGAGCTGGATGAACACAGCAAGCCAAGCAGCATCAGAGAAGCAG
>NC_063332.1:9650659-9672764 GCF_021869965.1 Rhincodon typus
GTCCAATCTTTCTTCATAGCTAAAATCCCCCATATCAGGCAACATTCTGGTAAACCTTTTCTGCGCCCTCTCCAAAGCATTTACATCCTTTCAGTAGTGTGGTGACCAGAACTGTACGCAATTCATTGGTCCATTTCTCAGAGTGAATCTGCCTGATTTAACCATAAGACCATAAGGCCATATGATGTAGGAGCAGATTTATGCCATATGGCCCATCGTATCTACTCTGCCATTCGATTCTGATTGATATGTTTCTCAACTCCATTCTCCTACCTTCTCCCTGTAACCTTTGATACCTTTACTAATCAAGAACCTGTCCATCTCTGTCTTAAATACACTCACTGAATTGGTCTCCACAACCCTCTGTAACCACTCTTTGGCTGAACAAATTCCTTCTCATCTCAGTTCTAAAGGGTGATCCCTTCATTCTAAGGCTGTGCCCTTGGGTCCTAGTCTCTCTTACTAATGATAATGTCTTCTTTTCATCCACTCTATACAGGCCTCTCAGTATTCTGTAAGTTTCAGTCAGATACCCCCTCATCCTTCTAAACTCCACCAAGTGCAGTTCACAACTACCCTTCTTATGACAAGCCCTTCATCCTTGCGATGAATCTTGTAAACCTCATCTGGATGTCCTCTAATGCCAGCACGTCCTTCCTTAGATACAGGGCCCAAAACTGCTCACAATATTCCAAATGTAGTCTGAGAAGAGCCTAATACAGCTTCAGCAGTACACTTCTGCTCTTATATTCTGTCCCCATTGAAATGAATGCCAACATTGCATTTGCCTTCCTAACTGCCAACTGAACCCAAATGTTAACCAAACAGAATCCTGAACTAGGACTCCTAAGTTCCTTTGTACTTCAGATATCCTCTATTCTTCCTACCAAAGTGCATAACCTCACACTTTGCCACATTGTATTCCATCTGTCACTTCTTTGCCCACTTTCCTAGCCTCTCCAAAGCCTTCTGCAGCCCCCCTCTTCCTTAACGCTATGTGTACCTCCACGTCTTTGCGTCATCTGCAAATTTAGCAACAATGCCCTCAATTCCATTGTCCAAACATTAATATATAATGTGAACAGTTGTGATCTCAATGCATATCCCTGCAGAACTCCACTAGTCACTGGCTGTCATCCTGAAAAAGGTCCCATTATACCCCTACTCTGCTTTCTGTCAGTCAGCCAATTTAATTAAAGTTTGGCAGTTAACTGTCAATCAGCACTAACAGGTGCATTCTTCATGTCATCACCTTGACTAATCAGAGGCCACTGGCCAACTGTTTAGCACTTTCTTTTCATGTAGTCCAAATGTTTTTCCCTTTAACTGGCATTTTTGTGCATTATACTGATTAGTGCAAGATGAAAAGCTTCAACAAGATGTCTTTTCTTTGTCAGCAATGCTCATTTTTGAAGGAACATCTTATACTGTGGATAAAGGAGAGCCAGTAGAGGTACTGTGCTTGGACTTCCAGAAGACATTTTATAAAGTGCTACACCAAAGGTTATTGTCGAAAATAAGAGTTTATGATGTCATGGATAGCATGGATAGAAAATTAACAGCATCTATGAAGAGAGAAACGGACTTAACATTTCGAATCTTATTTGACTTCTGAACACAGTTCTGAGTTCTGTAGAGGATGCATAATGGACTTGAAATATTAGCTCTGTTTTTCTCTCCACAGATGCCATCGGACCTCTTGAGTTTCACCAGTATTTTCTATTTTTTTTTCAGATTTCTAGCATTCTCAGTATTTTGATTTTATTTAATGGGTAGAAGATTGGTTAACTGGCAGAAAACCGAGATTAAAGAAAAAAGATTTTTTTGGTCTGATTGACAGGCTGCGATGTATGGAATCTCACAGGGGTTGGTGTTGGGGCCTTAATTTACATGAATGACTTACCGGTGAGTGCGAAGGCATGGCAGCTAAATTTGCAGATGATACCAAGATAGGTAGGAATATACACTGTGAAGAGGGTATAAGATGGATGCTGATGGATATAGACAGGTTGAGTGTGTGGGTAAAAATCTGGCAGTGTATAATGTAAGAAAATGTGAAACTGTTTTACTTTGGAAGAAAGAATGTAAAAGCAGAGTGTTACTTAAATGGAGAACAACTACATAAATACAGGGCACTGGAGAGATTTAGATGTTCTAGTGCATGACAAAGGGTTAAGTATTCATGTACAGCATGCAATGAAGAAGATTAATAATATATGTAAATATAGACTTGTACAAGTGAGAGATGTCTTTGGTTTGTTTGTTGGATAGGTGTTTGTCTGTTTCTTCACATGCTACCATACAAAACCAACTGCTTTAGGGACAAAAACAAAGTTGCTGGAAAAGCTCAGCTGGTCTGGTAGCATCTGCGAAGGGGAAAACAGAGTTAACGTTTCGGGTCCTGTGACCCTTTCTCAGAACAGGTTTTGGTTTTTGCTTTAGGGATAAGGTATATAAAGATATTTTATGAATAAAGTATATTTTTGAAATAGAGAAAAAAAATCTGGACAATTCAGACTGGTGATGGATGGGGGTATTGGGCTTGTTAGCTGTTTCATGGTTTGCCCTCTGAAATGGTCGAGCAAGTTACTCAGTTTTATCAAAGGGGAACTAGGGATGGGTGATGAAAGCTGGCCTTGCCAGTGGCACCCACATTCCATGAGTGAATAAAAATGCCTTCCAGACTTCAGTCGTCACCCCTCACTGTTGTAAACTCTCTTTTATTACGAGAGGAATTGAATATAAAAGTAAGGATGTTGTGCTTCAGCTATATAGGGCATTGGTGAGACCACTTTCGTACACTGTGTGCAGTTTTGGTCTCCTTATTTGAGAAATGACATAATTCTGTTGGAGTCAGCTCAGAGGAGGCTTACTAGATTGACACCTGCAATGAGCAGGATGTTTTATGAGGAAATGTTGGCAAGGCTGGACTTGTTTCCATTGGAGTTTAAAAGAGTAAAGGGTGACTTGACTGAAGTGTAGAAGACTTTTTTATTCAGTCATGGGATGTGGCAAGGCCCGAAAGCAGTTTGGTTCTGTACAGTAGCATGTGAAGAAACAAACAAACACCGGACTCTATCCAAAATACAAACCAAAGACATCTCTTCCTTGTACAAGACTATAATTACATATATTTGATGCACCGAGAGGGTCTACTAACTGAGCAGAAAGACCTTTGGTAGAAAGACCTAAGACAGTGGTCTGCACCCTTGCCTGCCGCTGCTTTAAGCTTTAGTGCGTTCCTCAGCACATGGTCCTGGGCCTTGGAATATGCCAGTCTCCAACACTTGGTCAAGGTCAACTTCGTGCTCTGGAAAGCCAATAAATTTCAGGCAGACCAAAGAGCATCTTTCACCAAGTTGATGGTCCTCTAGGCACAGTCGATGTTTGTCTCAGTGTATGTCCTATGGAACAGATTGTAGAGCACAGAGTTCTGCATTACAGAACTGTTTGGAATGAACCTTGACAAAAAAAAACACTGCATCTTCCTCCAGACCTCCCTTGCAAAGGCACATTCCAGAAGGAGATATGTGATAGTCTCACCCCAGCCACCACTCCCCCACCCCCAACAACCACCTGTATCATAGTATGCAGTAGTGCAGAGAGTCTGGGCGTACCAAAAGGTTCTCACAGGTAGTGCCCTTCTCACCACCAATCAAATGATCTCTTGGTGCTTGTTGAAAAGTTCTGGTGGTGAGGCATTCTGCCAAATGACTTTGACAGTCTACTCAGGGAACAGGTTCCACCCTCTCCTTCTCCTGCAGGCTCTTGAAGACATTATATGCTGGCCACTTCCTAACCACCACGTCCTGATGGACTTATGGTCAAAGATGTTTAGCTTTGTAATTTTCTCCACAAAGGACAGGTGATAGGGAATGGTCCAACTACTTCAAGTGTTCCACTGCAACGAGGCCGGTCCCATCCATCATGACACCAGGGACAGGTAGACCCTCAGTGCATGGTGACACTTGATGCAGCCACACACAAAGGTGACCATCGGGATGAGGGCAGCATTGGGTACATTCTTCCCCCCGCGATCCAGAGTTTTGTACATGGTGTCCCTGTGGACACGGTCCATCTTAGTCCTCCAGATGAAGTGGAAGATGGCTTGGGTAACTGAATTGTCCAGGTATATTAAGTAACATTCTAAAATGTCCAGTTTTCAGACCAAGTTCATATTGTTGGTTTTGAGTGTTCATTTCTTAGTAAGGTTATGAAGGTTCTACATTGCTGCACTGTTATTACTAAATTATACTGCGAATATACTTTTTAGATCACGGTGGGCAGTAACTGTCTCTTTAAACTGATGATCTAATCTGATATGGCACTTCCTCATGCAGATCAATTTAAACTGATCTCATTCTGTGCTGAGTCAGCTGATTATATTTGGGGCTGCTGAGCCCATGTGAAAAGACCATGAAACATTGGAGGGGAAGTAAGACATTCAGCCCATTGACTCTGCTTCAACATTGAGATCATGGCTGACCTGATAACCTTCAACTCCACGTTCCTGCCTTTTCCTTACAATTCTCAGTTCATTTACTGATTAATGATCTACCTCAGCCTTGAATATACTTAACAACCCAGTCTTGATGGCCCTGAGTGGTAAAGAATTCCACAGATTCACTGACAGAAGAAATTCTTCCTCATCTCTGACTTGCATGTCTAACCCCTTACTCTGAGATAATGTCCTCTCGTCGTAGACCCTCACACAAGGGGCAACAATCTCTTTGAATTTACTCAGTCAAACCCCCTAAGAATCTTGTATTATCATCATAGAATCCCTACAGTGTGGAACCAGGCCCTTCAGCCCAACAAGTCCACACTGACCCTCAGAACATCCCACCCCGACCCATTCCCCCTATAACCCACCTAATCTACACATCCCTGAACACTACAGGCAATTTAGCACGGCCAATCCACCTAGCCTGCACATCTTAGGACTGTGGGAGGAAACCGGAGCACCCAGAGGAAACTCATGCAGACACGGGGAGAAAGTGCAAACTTCATACAGACAGTCACCTGGGGGTGGGATCGAACCCAGGTCCCTGGCGCTGTGAGGCAGCAGCGCTAACCACTGAGCCACCATGTTTTAATAAGGTCACCTCTCGTTCTTCTATACTCCAACCAGTACAGGCGAAACCCACTCAACGTCTGCTCATAAGACAATCCTTCCATACCTGAGATCAGACAAGTGAAAGTTCGCTGGACTGCCTCCAAAGCCAGTATTGAAATTCTATTCATAGATTCCAGATGTGGTCTGACTCCTGCCTGGTATAATCTCAGCAAAATCTTTCTACTTTTATATTCCATTCCCTTTGAAATGAAGGCCAACATTCTATGAAACAGATATAGTTGAGGTCACCAGATGGGAACAGGGTTTCTCTCATGACTGATTAGCCCATTGAAACTCACTATTCACACAGATGCTGGTCAGTTTGACCAATTTACCAGAACTTTTATGGAACAACAGAACCTACCAAATTTCAGCAGAGGGAGGATGGCACGGTGGCTCAGTGATTAGCACTGTTGCCTCACAGCGCCAGGGACCTGAGTTCTGTGCTATCCTCGAGTGAATGTGTGGAGTTTGCATATTCTCCCCATGTCTCCGTGGGTTTCCTCTGGGTGCTCCGGTTTCCTCCCACAGTCCAAAGATGTGCAGGTTAGGTGGATTGGCCACAGAAAATGCAGGGTTATGGGGTTGGGTTTTGGGTGGGAAGCTCTTTGAAGGGGTAATTTTTTTTATTCATTAACGGGATGAGGGCATCGCTGTTTAGGCCAACATTTATTGCCCATCCCTAATTGCCCAGACTGCAGTTAAGAGTCAACCACATTGCTGTGGATCTGGTGCCACATGTAGGCCAGACCAGGTAAGGATGGCAGTTTCCTTCCCTAAAGGGCACTACTGAACTAGATGTGTTTTTCTGATAATCGACAATGGACTCACAGTCATCAGTAAAACCGTAATTCCAGATTTTTAGTGAATTGAAATTTCACCATCTGTCATGGTGGGATTCAAACCCAGATCCCCAGGACATTGTCTGGGTCAATAGGCCAGTGACAATACCACTAGGATATCACTTCCCATGCTGTGACCAATTTATTTCTCATGCCATTCACCATAAGATATAAGAGCAGAATTAGACCATTTGGCCAATTCAATCTACTCCACCATTCCAGCATGGCTGAGATGCTTCTCAACCCCATTCTCCTGCCTTCTCCCTGTAACCTTTGCTCCCCTTAATAATCAAGCAGCTATCCATCTCTGTTTTAATTACGCTTAATAACTTAATGCTGATTTGGGACCTACCCTGTCAATCACCCTGAAGGAACTTTACACGATACAATTTGACCATCTGTCTCATAGAATATAGAAAATAGAACAGTACAGCACAGGAACAGGCGCTTTGGCCCACCATATCTGTTCCGACCATGATGTAACTCTATAAACTCATCCCATCTGCCTGCATGTTCTGTATGGCTCTATACCCTGCCTGTGCATATTTCAGTCTAAACGCCTCTTAAACATTGCTATCCTATTTGCCTCTACCCCCTCCCATGGCAGTGCTTCCCAGGCACCTACTGTGCTCTGTGAAAGAAAAGTTGCCTTGCACATTAAACTTTCCCCCTTGCACCCTAATATTTGGTACTTCCACTCTGGGAAATAGACGCTGACTATCCACACCTGTCACAATTTTATATCCTTCTACTAGGTCGCCCCCTTCAGCCTCCAAACCTTGCGAAAACCATCCAAGTTTGTCCAATCTCTCTTTCAAGCTAATCCAGGCAACACAAATCTATTTTGAACAAAAACAAAAACAAAGTTGCTGGAGAAGCTCAGCAGGTCTGGCAGCATCTGTGAAGGTAAAAACAGGGTCCCCGAAACGTTAACTCTGTTTTTACCTTCACAGATGCTGAGCTTCTCCAGCAACTTTGTTTTCGTTTTTGTTCCTGATTTACAGCATCCGCAGTTCTTCAGGTTTTTATTACAAATCTATTTTGCACCGTCTCATTACCTACATTTCTGGAACTGACCCTTGATGTTTGAACAAAAAATGTAAATTCCTTGCGGTGCCTAATGTTACTTCAAGGCTGAAGGTTTTTTTTGTTGGAGTGGCAGGGCTATTGGAAGACGTTCCCTTAGCTCTTTGTTTACATAGCTGCTCACACAGAAAGCTCACATGATCATTGGAGCTGAGCAGAGCAGGCACTGACGTGCATATTTGCACGTTCTTTTTTTTGAGTAAATGCTTCGGCAGATCGCGGGCAGAAGGACAGAAAAGCAGAGAAACACAGAGAGAAGGAAAGAGCTGAACCGACTGGGTTGGGGAGAGAAACAGAAGGGTAAAGCAGAGTGGGAAAAAGGCACATTATTAGAGAACACCACCAGCTTTCTGGTCCCTACTTGATTGACCGACTATAAAGAGAAAACATTTTAGAAGATAGGAGCAAAAAAAAAATTGTGTTTGTGGGAGAGAGACAGGAAAAAAAAGACTTAAAATGTCAGTTTCCATTGTAGAAGACGAGAGCTTACATGGTGAGTATTGCAAACTACTCCAGAGGAGCTCGTTGTTAGACCTAATGGTGCGGTTTTGTACTTAATATTGTTCAGTGTTGTTGCTGCTTTCAGTTACGAGCATCCTTGTGAGGACAGACAATTGATATCTTTGTTGCCGCGGTGACAAGACGCTTATTTGAGCATTTTTGTGCCTCATTTAAAAAAACCGTCTTTTTGATTTGCAGTTAATATTTCGATTCGGGGTGTTCAAATGTTATGGAGATTTAAATTACCAAATACATTTTCCTTCCAGTCTATCTTGCTGGTTATTTTGCATTCACGCACTTTTTCATGTGAATTGACTGGTGCGTTTTCTGAATTGTGCATGTGTTTTCCTGTGGTGAATTGAATCTGACAGGGGTGAAATGACTGGGTCGTTGTTCGGCTGTGCTACCGTTGCTTTCCGGCTGCTGGCATCTTTATGAATGGGCGAGAGGCTGACAGCAGAGCTGAAGGGGCTGGGCACTGGATAATTTAAAGCGACAGTGTTCCTTCAGGGAAAGAGCTGATACTTCTTTCCATATAGACACCACCCCTCCAATGACCTCCTGACATCCCAAAACACTCTACTTTTGAAGTTGGGGGTCGGCGAGCTCAGTTTGCAACACAGAGTGCTACCAACAGTATGGGTTCAATTATGCCATTGGCTGAGTTTACCATAAAGGACACTCCTTCCTTAACCTCTCCCCTCACCTATGGCATGGTGACCCTCTGGATAAACCACCAACAGTCGTTTCTCTGTCATGAGAGAGCAGCCCTACAGTCTAGTATGACTATGGTGACTTTACCTTTTCTTACTTCTGAAGTGCAGCAATAGAATCAGAGAATCCCTACAGTGTGGAAGCAGGCTATTTGGCCCATTGAGACAACACCAACCCTCAGAAGAGCGTCTCTCGCAGACCTACACCACCCACCCTCCCCTGTCTTTGTAGCCCTGTATTTCCCATGGCTGATCCACCTAGCCTGCACATCTTTGAATACCACAGTGCAATTTAGCATAGCCAATCCAGTTGTAATGTAGGAAATAGGTTACATTTTAGCACATATGTTAGGTCCAACAAATGAGCTGGTGGAATGACAAACAGTTTGCCTTGTAATATGTTGATCAAGGAGTAAACAATAGCCAAGTCTCGATGAGGTTCCTTTAAAGACGTCGTGCTCAGGTCTGATGGGTAGGACTTAGTGACTCAGAGGTACATGCTACTCAATTGATGCTTGGATGGGAAAGCTCGATCCAGGTTTTCTGAAATAAAGTGGTACTGCTCTGTATATACACAAGGATACAAGAGGGAGCATATGCTTCTTCCCAGAGTAGCATTTTTTTATTATTCGTTCACAGGACATGAGATTGAGAGGCAAAGTGATAGAGGTTTACAAAATAAAGAAGGATATAGACAAAGGGAATGGTAGGTGGCTTTTCAAGGTTTCAAGACTAGGGAGCATACTTTTAAGGTGAGAGGAGAAAAATTTAAAAAAGACATGAGAGGCAATTTTTTTTACGCAAAGAGTCGTTGGTGTATGGAATGAACTTCCAGAGGAAGTGGTGGACGCGGGTACAGTTACAATGTTTAAAAGCCATTTGGGTAAGTACACGAATAAGAAATGTTTGGAGGCCAAGCGCAGGCAGGTGTGACTAGTTTAGTTTGGGAACATGGTTGGGATGAGCTGGTTGGACCAAAGTGACTGTTTCCATGCTGTATGACTCTATGACATGGGTTTCGCTGGCTAATGGTCCATCCTGTATGGTCCGATATGGCTGTCCAATGAAAGGCTGAGCCTTTGCCCGTTGGTGTTTGGTAGAATGCAAGGTGATTGTGTTGAAATATATAAGATTATGTCAGTTTATTTCATGGGTGCTGAATTTTCCCCCTCCAAAAGAGAATCTAGAACAAAGGGGCATGATTTAAGAGTAAGGTATTTCCCATTTCCAATGGGGATAAGGAGGAATGTCTTCAATCAGAGAGTTGATAGTCTCTTCCCCAGTGAGCAGTCATTAAATGTATTCAAGACTGCGCTAAAAAGAGTTTTCGTCTTAAACAGAGTCAAGGGTTATGGGAGCAAGGAGGTAAGAAACTGGTATCAGGGCTACGTTTAGATCAGCCATAATCATATTAAATAGCAGAGCAGGTTTGATGGGCTGAATGTCCTTGTCCTGCTCCTGTTTCTTCTGATCCTGTTTGTGATGTGGTGATATCAGGTTTACATTGGAGAGAAAATCTTGACAGCTGCAGTGCTGTGTATGTAGAGTGTTGCACGATATTCTGTACTGATAGCAGATATTCTGTGCAACTGCTTGCAGCAGATCAGAAAACCTGTTAATCTGTCGAATGGTATGAAGTTGTATCTCTCTGAGATAACACAGTCTAATAGCTGTTAAGCAAACAGTGCGTGAGATCAGAGTTTACTGCTTCTTTAGGTTATAGGTCAGAAAGGGGGGTGTTTCGAGTTATTTTTCAAGTCTGACTGATGAACCCAGTCTTTAGTTATATATATTTTGTCTCCCGTGCCAATCCATTGCTGAGGAACCCTTCTCTGTAAAATATAATTGCTCGTTTGAAAAATTTGGGGAAATATGACAGGGAATGCATGTTGATATGCCCTGTTAATATTTATGAATATCTTAAGTGACAACTTGATGCATATACATGTGAAAAAAAACTTTGCAGGGGTTTGGAGAGAGGGGGTGGAGTGGGATTAATTGACTTGCTGTTTAACAAAGAGCTGGCATAGGCATGATGGGCTGAATAGTCAGCCTCTGTGCTATCTGTTGCCATGGTGGTTTCTACGGAGTTCTCCCTGTCAACATCATCTGAAAATACTCTTGTACTAATTTGCCTTGTCCCTATTGGTTTCTGTTTGGAGTAATAACATGAGATTGCCTTGTCGGGGCCATGTAACTTTATTTACTTCTGTGAGATCTCCTTTAACCATCTTATCTGGAGACTGTAAAGTTGCACTAATGTTTTTACTCAGTGATTTCTCTTACTCATGATTTATGATCTCTGAACTCTCCAATGCTATAGCCTTTTACAACCCTTTGCATAACTAACTCATCATTTACTGTCTGTTGTTTGCAGTTGACCTGTTCTTCAAGGTTCATCAAGCAAATATCTGAAATGAACAACAGTTTTATTGTTCAGGAACAGCGTGCAGTGGGGTATTTGTCTATCTGTTGCTCTGAATATTCTACCTGAACGGAGACATTTTATACCTGTCAGCAATAAAGTGAACAGGCTCGGGCTGTTTGCTGTAGAAAAGGGTGGGTGGGGGTGCTGTGCATGTCCCGATTTATCAGATCATGCAAGTGTTTGGTAAGATTAACGTAGAGAATATGCTCTTACTTATGGGGATACTGAAACAACCAGTCATAAATATAAGAGAGGTGCCAGTAAATCAAATAGGGAATTCAAGAGGCAACACATTGTGGAGCTGGAGGAACACAGCAGGCCAGGCAGCATCAGAGGTGCAGGAAAGGTGATGTTTCGGGTTGGGACCTTCTTCAGAAAGGGAGTAGTAAGAATGCGTACTCCATTGACATAAATACATTTAGTTGCAGTAAATAAGACGGTTGCATTTTAAAGGGGAACCTGGTGTAATGGAGCCTCCAGTGTCACGTGTCAACAGCGTGGGAAGGTGCCGAGCAGGGGAGCTCGAGCAGTTGTGGCAGAACCTCCACCAGCAGGCGGCGACAGTGAGGGAGGGCAGCTGACGATTTGAATGAAGTCTGTTTGGAAAATACACTGTCTTTGTGGGGAGCAGGGCAAATGGGAAGAAAGAGCTGAGACAAGGGATTTCTCAACCCCATGTCAACCACAGGTTTTATTCCATGTATACACTGGAAATACTTATATTTTTTCACCTTAAATTCTCTTCATTGTAATGCTAGTGCAAAACAAATCACTATTCCATGCTTTTTGGGTCTTCCGTGTGTTTGTAGTTCTAGTTAAATTTCTGGCATAGATAGCAGGATTCTGCAGCATCGAGTCATGGTGGAAGAGTTTGAAAGTTGCTTGGCCAAGATGGCAGAGGAGCTGAAACTCTCAAGGTAACTTAACTGAGGGAGGCTGAAGTGGGTTTGTTAGAGAGAGAAAAAAAACAAAGAACTGCAGATATTGGGAATCAGAAAAAAAATGGAAATAGTAGGAGAAACTCAGCAGAACTTACCAAATTTCAGCAGAGGGAGGGTGGCTCAGTGGTTCAGTGGTTAGCACTGTTGCCTCACAGTGCCAGGTCCGCTACGTTTTCCCAGCAATTTCAGTTTTTGTTTGGAATCATTAGGAGCTTAGGTAATTGTCCAACATAGACAGGAATTCTCCATGTGCTTTCCCTTGATGCTACAGAACGATAAAGCATCATTCCTGATCGGATATTCTATTTGTCAGGACTACGAGACGAGCAAGATTCAGGGGCAGACCAGAAACACCCAATAATCCAGCGATGGAAGATTGGATTGAGGATATGCAGCGGGGACCTCAGTGTGAGTGATGGAACATCTGTACAGCAAAGCCCTTGATGAAGTATGGGGAAGAGGTTAGGGATGTTCAAAGAAGTTCTCAGCAGATCTTTGATGTACCTATAAGGGGCAGGAGGAGCCTGATACAACTATGGCCAAGGTTTTATGAATGCAAGCAAGCTGACTGGGAGGAGCTTGTCTCCGTGTTCCTATAGGTGTCAAAGTTGTTCAGTCGCATCATCCTCCTGTATCCCTCTTTACGAATCAGCAGAGACAGATACTGAAGACCTGCCATGTGGAAGCAGTGAGAGGAGACTTAATAGTGACAAACCTCAATTATCTTTATTTCAAGCACAGGATCGCATCATCCCCAGATCTTGGGGAAAGAATGGACTCCTAAGATGAGGGAAGAGGGTTCTGTCAGGATGGTAATTATCAGTGTAAACCTCAGAATGAAGAGACAGGTTGAACAGATCTCTGCACAGCGAGTACAGATCCAGGAGCGAATCATGGCGGATGCTGGAATCTGCACTGGAAACAAAAGATGTTGAAGATCACAGCACAGAGCTCTGATGAAGAGTCATCTAGACTCGAAACATTAGCTTGCTTTCTCTCCGTAGCTGCTGTCTGACCCACTGTGATCTCCAGCATTTGTTGTTTCGGGTACAGATCCAGGCCTTGCTGTCCCAGCTTCACGGTAAGCCTCATGCCTAATTCCATCCAAGGGTTGCTCCAAAGAGGTGTTGGAATTGTTATAGGCAGGGCATTCCAAAGAGACTGTCCTCAAAAACCATGGCTGCTACTTTCATCATTATTCGAAGACAGACCTTCCAATGCAATGGTCTTCCTTCCTCACCAGATGCTAAACCAGTTGGGCCTCCCACAGAGAGGAACAAACTTTCTTCAGGAAGTCTAGGATAGATAAAGATAAAATATTTCCACTGGTTGGGAATTCTAAAACTAGGGTTATAGTCTGAGAATTAGGGCCAGGTCAGGAGAGTTAATAGGAAGCACTTCTACATACAAATGTCACTCAAGGTTTGGAACCCTCTTCCACAAATGACAGTAGATGCTGGATCAGTTGTTAATTTTAGAACTAGATATATTCATAGTCTTTTTTATTCATAGAATCCCTCCAGTGTGGAAACAGGCCCTTCGGCCCAACAAGACCACACCTACCCTCAGAGAGTCCTACCCAAACCCATTCCCCAAACCTACCTAATCTACACATCCCTGAACACTATGGGCAATTTAGCATGGTCAATCCACCAAACCTGCACATCTTTGGACTGTGGGAGGAAACTGGAGTACCTTGAGGAAACACATGCAGACATGGGGAGAACATGCAAACTCCACACAGACAGTTGCCCGATGGGGAATCGAACCCCCAGGTCCCTGGCATTGTGAGGCAGCAGTGCTAACCACTGAGCCACCGTGCTGCCCCTATATACTTTTGTTAAGCAAAAGCATGAAAGTATGAGCCAAAGGCAAGTATTTAGAGTTAGGCCACGGATTAACCATGATCTACTTGAATGGTGGAACAGGTTTGAGCGGTTGAATGGCCTACTCCTGTTCCTATGTGTCTAAGAAGCTCAGAGCCATAGTGACCTGCCCCACAGTGAGCATTAAGTTTGATCTTTTTTACGCTGGTTAAACCGTGAAGATGGTGACTATTTTTGTGTTTTAAAATTGTGAACTGAAATGAGAAATAACTTCTAAAAGGAACCAAGTTATGGTTTGAAAGCAACTAATTTGGTGCTTATTGGGAACGTGTTTTGTATCGCTGTGGGTTACAATAGTGTCTGCAGATGTATTGGAATTGACAGTTGGTGTACAGATGGAGTGATGGTTGGCAACAAAGAAGTTAATCGGTCTATGGACTAGTGACCAGTCAGTGACGACAAAGACCATTTACCTGCCAACACTACGTGATCAGTTCTCAGGCAACTGAACAGCTTGGGACTGGGAAGAAGATATGGAGAGAAGCTATCGGGTCTCCACCAGCCAGGAACTCTCTGCTCTCTGGAGCAAACAACTTTAAACCTGAAAAAAAAACACTTGACCTTTCCTTCAGCCGTTGCTGCAAGCTGTGACTTTCACTTAATAAGTCAGAGACCTATAAAAGAGAACCAGCCACCCTGCGCCTCTTGCAAACCAGTGTAGGCATTTGTAAAAGCAAGGCTCAGAAGGAACCTTCTGATCAGCAAGAACAAGCTCAACAGATCTTGTGAACTGCTTTCTCAGTTTTCCCTCTGTTTTGTGTTTTTCCCTTTCTCTGTTTGTATGTGTAAAGGGGATTTTCGAAGAAGATTATTAGTAGCATTGTATGCTGATGTTTATACTTGTTGATCTGCAGCTACAGTGTAATTATTTGTAATAAACAATCTTTCTTGTTCAGTGTAGAATAGTGGTCCATGCTTTCTATCAACCTATACCTAGGAGATGGGCAACTTGGGGAACTTTGCACACTTTTCAAGTGATTTAACTTCTGTGCGGGCTCCGAGAATATACTACAGGCAAGCCAGCTGTGATAGGGAAAAGGCCAAAAGCTATTATGAAATTAGTTATAACAGCACATTTGGTTTATCTGCAGAGTCATTGTGGCTCTGTGAAAGAGAAATCGTGTTTAACCAATCATTTGAAGCTCTTTGAGGAGGTAACACATTAAAGACGAAATGGTGGATGTTCTTTACTCATGGTGTTGGGTGGGGATGGTGAGTGGAAAGCTGGTAGATTGTTATCATTTATCGCAAGGAGAATTGAATACAAACTAACCTGCGAAAGGACAACAAACTTGCCATTGTTGGCAGTCTGACCTGCTTGACTCCAAACTCAAGACGTCTTTGACTCTGAGATAGTCTCGCGAGCTTGTAGCTCCAAAGCAATTAGCGTTAGACAACAAACTCTGATCTAGCCATTGATGCATGAAGGAATTAAGAAACAACAATTTCATCCAAACTTCCAGTCAGTGGAGGGTTTTGGGGCCTGGCTGATGTGGGAAAGCACATTCGCCGTGATTGCCTGCCGACCCCTCCTCCCCTGTGCAGGGCTTGAAGACGGTTATAAGGGAGAAGAAAGCTGCAGAGGCTTAAGGAGGGAGGGGGGCTGTAGGATAGGTCTGGTAGTAGGGGGACTTGCAGGGATAGAATGTACACTGTCTCTTTCCCCCTCTCTCTCCCCTTTCTCTGTCTCTCTCACTCCCTCCGCCCACTCCTCCCAACTCTGTCTGTCTCCCCTACCTCTCTCCTTTTCTCTTATTCCGTCTTCTGTCCCTTTCCACCCTCTCTCCCAGTTCTGTAGCACCTCAATCCCTCCACACTTCTCCTCCAAGCTCTCAAATTCTCTTCCAAACCTTCTGCCTCTCTATCCCCCTTTTTCTTTTATGACATTCCTTAAACCTTTACTTTTAGAAACAGTCCAGAATTTGTTTCACTCATAGGGTGGCTGGGATCTGGAACTTGCTGTTAGAAAGAAGCAGAAACCCTCAATGCATCTTTCAAGACCTGCATGTCAGTTTTCATAACCTACAGGACATAGAAAGTGTCTGTGACTCTTCCTCATATTGCCTATTGGGCCATGACCCTACCACTGAACATCTGCTATTGTTCCCTAGATTGGCACTGTCCTCATCTCCTCAGTCCTTCCACAACTTCCCATATCATAGTCCCCCAAACCTGCTTCTATCATCTTCCCATAACCTATAAACAATACTGCCATCGTTTTAGCCTGTTTCTGCCCTGTTGAGCTTATTTCTTCTGATCTTTACTCTCTATTGTTCCCCCCACCTTATCCAGTCTTTTCCCAACTCAATTTGTGGGTCTTCTGTTGCCCTACAGTATTGCAGCTATGTCTTGTTTCCTGGCCCTAGCTGCCTCCTCTGCAGTATGAGTGCCCAGTTCCTCTACACCTTCATCTCCTGCCGCTATAGTTTGAAGGCTGTGCACTTTTTCTTTTAGAACAGAGGACAAAGCATCTGCCATCCATTACCACCATCCCTGTCCTCTTCCTGGCTCAGCTCAATTTCTCAATGAACACTTTCACCATTAAGTTGTCACACTTTCTCCAAGTCCAGTGTGTGGCTGTGCTTGTAGTTATGCCTGTCTCTTTTGAGGGGTGCGCAGAACACTCCTTGTTCTGGTCCTACACAAACTCTTTCTTCAGCATGTCAATGATATTGCCAGTGCTGTGTCCAGTTTCTCTCACCTTCACCCGGTCCATCTCTGATTCTTCCCTTCCATTTTGAGGATAGGCTGTCCACCAGCATCCATTAAATACCCACTTACTCCCACAAGTACCTCTATCTCACACCCTGCTTCCTATAAGGACTTCATTCTATTCTCCCAGTTTCTCCGTGCCAACTGCCTCTGTTGCGCCGAGGCTATATTTCACAACAGTGCTTCTGACTTGACATCCTTTTTCCACAACTGCTGATTTCCCCATCCCCACCACTTCCTCACATCCACTCTGTTGAGCAAGGCCCTTAACTATGTCTGGCCCATTCCCCATACTTCTGCCCTTACCCTTTCCCCTCCCTCCCTTTGTCAATAAGGCTCCCTTTGTCCTCACTCACCATCCCACTCGACTCTACAATCAAAGGAGCATCCTCCACCATTTCCGCTACCTCCAGTAAGATGCCACCAATGGCCACACCTTCCTGACCCCTGCACTGTCAGCATTCTGCAGGGACCACTCCCTCTGGGAAACCCTGGTCCATTCCTCCATCACTCTTAACACTTTCTCAGACCACCCCCATTCCCTCCCACTGCACCTTGCCCTGCAAGGTGTAATGCTTGCTTATTCACCTTTCGCCCCTTCACTATGCAAGTCCCCAACTGCACCTTATAGTTGAAGCACTTGTGCTTCTTTCAATCTAGTCTCCTGCATTTGTTGCCCACAATGTGGCCTCCTTTATATCGATGAGACCAAACGCAAACTGGGTGATTGTTTTGTGGAATGCCATCGCTCTGTCTGCAAGCATAGCCATTTCAATTCCCCATTAGGTGGATTGGCTGTGCTAAATTGCCCATACTGTCCAGGGATGTGCAGGCTAGGTGGGGGTAGCCATGGGAAATGCAGGGTTTCAGGGATAGGGTGAGGGTTTGGGTCCGGGCGAGATGCTTTTCAGGAGGGTCATTGTGGACTTGATGGGCTGAATGGCCTGCTTCCACCCTGTAGAGATTCTATACATCTTGTTCTCATGTTAACATTTCTGTCCTTGCCTGCTTTCGTGAAGCCCAATGCCAGCCAGAGAAATAGCTCCACACCTTCCGGTTAAGCACCTTTTACAGACTTTAGGATTCGACATTAAGCTCAACAAACTTGGACCATGAATTTGGTCCTTTCCACAGCTTTCAGTGAAGCTGCCATTAACATCTCTCACCAGGACCTACTCTGGATTATAAAAGGGTCACATCCAACTTCAAACCTTAACTCTGTTGCTGTCTGCACAGGTGCTGCCAGATCTGCTGAGTTTCTCCAGCGCTTTCTGTTCCTGTGTCATTGCTGTCTTTTCAGCTGGCAACAAGACGATGGGCCAAATGGCCTGTTTCTGTGCGGTGAATATTCTGCCTCTTGTGTGTGAAGCACCTTCACAACATCAAAGGCGTGATGTTAGTGCGATGTGGTGTGAATTTTGTCCTTTTCGAAAAGAAAGATTCACCAACAGTTTCAACATCACTACCTCTCTCTTTGGCTATTTTTAAAATGTATTTATTGAAATGTTGTGTGTGTGTGTGTGAATTACATCATTGATGCAGTTGGCTATCTGCCGAGCAGTATAAATAAATTTAACAACAAGGGTGTGAGAATATTGGCTTATTCCCAATTTGAACCATTTCACTAAAGCCTGTTGATTTATCTCAGACTCATTACACACCATTGCCACTTTGGCAGTGACTGAAAAGAAATAAAACAAATCAACTTCTATCGGATCAAATTGTGTCTCGTAGAAAGATCTCAAGTGGCTTTATGCACAGCGGCAGTGGTTTTGGGGACAGTGCCTATTATTGTGTAAGCTAATGCATTTAGGCATGGCAAGGTTCCAGCAACAGTAGCTCTTCTGCACTGTAGCAGTTTATTTGAAAGAACTGCAGATTTAATGTCTTCTTTTTGCCATAACCTTGTCATTCTCTCTTTCGTGTATCCATCTGTTTCCCTTTCCAAAGCGGCTACCAGATCATCAGCTCTGACAGACATCCCCTCCCAGATCATAACAAGACACTTTGTCAATACCTGTTGTCAAGGTATGTTGGCAAGAATGCCAGCTTTGCTAGAACTGAAAGAAAGGTGATATCGAAAGGGCGGGGGCATGAGCAGGATGGTGGCGTGAGACCTGATACTTTCTCCTCATTGCCCGGTGGCTTAGTGGTTAGCACTACTGCTCCACAGCTCCAGGGACAGGTTCAATTCCAGCCTCAGGCGACCGTGCAGAGTTTTCATATTCTCCCCGTGTCTGCGTGTTTCGTTCAGGTGCTCCAGTTTTCTCCCACAGTCCATAGATGTGCAGGTCAGGAGGATTGGCCATGCTAAATTACCCATAGTGTCCAAGGATGCTAGGTGGATTCGCCATGCAGGGTTGTAGGTCTGAGTAGGTTGCTGTTCGGAGGGTCAGTGCAGACTCAATGGGCCAAATGGAGTCTATCTGCACTGTAGGGATTCTGTGATTTTATTTCATGTTCAGACCTGACTATTCCAACACTGCTCTAACCATAAGGCCATTTGGGCAAATGTTTGAGATCCTGCAATACTCCTCCATATCATTGAGGAGGTGGTTAAAGCAGTAGACAGAAAAATGTCTGTGAGTGACTTTGGGTAAGTTTCTTTCATTCATTCTGGGGATGTGGCATTGCTGGCTGGGCCCACCATTTATTATTGTTCCCTAATTGCCCTTGATGAGCTGCCTTCTCCTGGTTATGCAGGATCAGGGAACAGAGCCAGATACTTCAGGAGTGAAGTTAGGTAGCCAGAGAGTGCTAGAAGTTTGTAATTTCTTTTCGAAAAGCACAGTTGTTCATGACTAATATGACATTGAGGCGTGTTGTTTGTTAACCAAATCTGAACCAAACTTGTTCTGCATTGTTCACCTCAACAAGACACTGGCAAAGAGGTCAGATGGTACCTGTTGACCTGAAATCCTTCCCCCGCCTTCAGTCAGTGATATTTAGGGAGAAGGGCTAAACTTTGAGAACCAGAAGAATAGGCCTTCTCCAAAAAAACTTGCTTTATTGCTTTGGGGGGCAATTAGAACACGGCAAACGAAATGCTTCTACAATGGTAAATGAAAGGAGTAAATTTATTCACGGCCTGTGGGTTTGAGTGAAAATTCATGAACTGTTTGTTTCTCCTTGGAAATATCAGCTGTTTACTGACTTTTGTGGTGTGTTGTCATGTGTATTTATTCGATCAGGTGAGGTATCACATCCCTTTTGAAAGTCTTTAAAAGAAGGACTTGTATTTATTCAGTGTTCTTTTCTGTCCACAGGATGTCCCAAAGTGATTCACAGCCAATGAAGTACTGTTTAGAATACAATTGCTTATTAATGTATGAAGTGCAACAGTCAATGTGAAAACAGCAATGTGAATATGACCACATCACCTATTTTAGTGATCTAGCATGAGGGGATAAATATTGACCAAGACACAGGAGAACTCCACTGCTCTTCAAAATATTGCTGTGGGATATTTATATCCTCCCAAGAGAACATAGAGGGCGATTATTTTGTGTCTCCTCTAAGAAGCACTACCCCTGGCAGTGCAGCACTCCCTGAGTACTGCACCGAGCTCAACACCCTTCACTTTCTGCTTAAATCTCTGGGTTGGGATTAACCTGTAGCTTTCTTGAGAAAGGCTTTTGATTAAGATATGGCTGACAGTCTTGGGTAGCGAGGGGAATGAGGGGAATTCAGAGGACATGGTGAGTGGAGGGATGTGGGAGGCTTCAAGTGAAATAGGAGAAAGGGAACATAAATGATGGGAGAGCTTTACGTGGGATGAGAAGATAGTGTGGTGTCGAGACGTGTGCGAAATGTGAAGAACATTTACCATTGTGAATTGCTTTGTTAACACGTCTAAGCTTTCTAATCCTGAACTGGTGATCCAGAGGGCAAAATACTTCAAAGAACTGAATTTGAATACAGTTTAAAAGCAACGCTGGAAAGAATTGCTCTTGAGAAGGTGGTGGTGAATTGTCTTCTCTTGGTTATGGAGTTTAGGTTCAGGGAACAGACACAAAATTAAGCAAGGATACTTCGGGAGTGAAGTTAGGTAGCATAAAGTGAAGTTTTGGAGGGGTGACCTTATTGAGGTTTATAAAATCATGAGGGGTATAGATAAGTTGAATGGCAGGTGTCTTTTACCTCGGGTGGGGGCATTGAAGATTAGGGGGCATATTTTTAAGGTGAGAGGAGAAAGATACAAAAAGGACATGAGGGGCATTTTTTTAAACAGAGAATGGTTTGTGTGTGGAATGAACTTTCAGAGGAAGTGGTGGATGCGGGTGCAGTTACATTTGATTGGCACAGTGGAAACGCAGAGGATGATCGACCAGTTGTTCATGATTAATGTGACATTGATTTTTTTTTTTGTTTAACTGAATTTGCTCTGCATTGCTGATCTCAATCAGAGGCTGGGAAGCTTATTCTCCAGAGGTCAGTTGGTACCTGTTGACTTGAAACCCTTCCCATGCCATAAATCAATGATGTTAAGGGAGGAGAAGGGCTAAACATTGAGAGCCAGAAAAGCAGGTATTGAACAGGGACTCCAGAAACTACTGGATTGTTGTAAAAACTCAATAGGTTCACAATTGTCCTTCTGCTTACCCACCCTCTTCAAGGGTGCCAACCCCAACAGTGTCACCCATATCTCACTGAGCAGAATGCACTCTTGCTTATTACAGGAGTTATAGAGTCATTGAATCTTGCAGCATGGAAACAAACCCCTTAGGAAATGCAAATCACCAGATTACTAATCCATTAACATAACCAGCAGACTGTGGGGAAAGTGGCCGTAGAGTCATACAGCGCGGAAACGGACCTTTCGGTCCAACCCGTCCATGCTGACCATGTTACCAAACTAAACTAGCCCCATCTGCCTGCGCTTGGCCCGTATCCCTCCACATATTTCTTATTCATGTACTTACCTCAATGTCTTTTAAACATTGTAACGACCTGCATCCACAACTTCCTCTGGAAGTTCATTACACACACAAACTATTCTCCGTGTTAAAAAAAGTTGCCCTTCATGTCAAGGACAGTCGTGGGAAGTTGTGCGTGGAGTCTGAAGAGATAGGAGAGGTGCTAAATGAATATTTTTCGTCAGTATTCACGCAGGAAAAAGACAATGTAGTTGAGGAGAATACTGAGAATACAGGCTATTAGACTGGACGGGATTAAGGTTCATAAGGAGGAGGTGTTAGCAATTCTGGAAGGTGTGAAAATAGATAAGTCCCCTGGGCCGGATGGGATTTATCCTAGGATTCTCTGGGAAGCTAGAGAGGAGATTGCAGAGCCTTTGGCTTTGATCTTTATGTCATCATTGTCTTCAGGAATAGTGCCAGAAGACTGGAAACTAGCAAATGTTGTCCCCTTGTTCAAGAAGGGGAGTAGAGACAACCCTGGTAATTATAGACCAGTGAGCCTTACTTCGGTTGTGGGTAAAGTGTTGGAAAGGATTATAAGAGATAGGATTTATAATCATCCAGAAAGGAATAATTTGATTAGGGATAGTCAACACGGTTTTGTGAAGGGTAGGTCGTGCCTCACAAACCTTATTGAGTTCTTCGAGAAGGTGACCAAACAGGTGGATGAGGGTAAAGCGGTTGATGTGGTGTATTTGGATTTCAGTAAAGCGTTTGATAAGGTTCCCCATGGTAGGCTATTGCAGAAAATACGGAGGCATGGGATTGAGGGTGATTTAGCAGTTTGGATCAGAAATTGGCTAGCTGTAAGAAGACAGAGGGTGGTGGTTGATGGGAAATGTTCATCCTGGAGTTCAGTTACTAGTGGTGTACCTCAAGGATCTGTTTTGGGGCCACTGCTGTTTGTCATTTTTATAAATGACCTGGATGAGGGCGTAGAAGGATGGGTTAGTAAATTTGC
>NC_063332.1:9672774-9698015 GCF_021869965.1 Rhincodon typus
GATGATAATGGAATAGTTTAGGTTAGATGGGCTTCAGATTGGTTTTCACAGGTCGGCGCAACATCGAGGGCCAAAGGGCCTGTACTGCGCTGTAATGTTCTATGTTCTATGTTCTATGTTTTTCAAATCTTTCTCCTCGCAGCATAAAAAAATGCCCCGTAGCCTTGAATTCCCCACCCTAAGGAAAAGGCACCTGCCACTCACCTTATCTATGCTCCTTATGATTTTATAAACTTCTATAAGATCACCCCTCAGCCTCCTGCACTCCAGTGAAAACAGTCCCAGCCTACCCACCCTCTCCGTATAACTCAAACTGTGAGTCCACCCTAATTACCAATCCCACCTTGTTGAGGGCAGTTAGTGCTAGGCAACAAATACCTGCCAATGCTCACATCCTAGAGATGAATAATAAAAAATAATCCAGAGAGCCTTGCTAACATACGTGTGTATATGTATCAGAGTGAGAAGGAGTAGGCTATTCAGGCCTTGAGCTCACTCTGCCTCTAGTAAGGTCGTGGCCAACCTGATTATTCTGCACACCCATCAATCCTGTAACCTCTTGCTTATGAAGAAATCTTTTTAAAATTCTGCTTGCAGTATTTTTTTTGAGGAAGACAGTTTCAAAGACTCATGATGCTGTGTGAGAAAACGATTAGAGACATAGAGTTGTACAGCATGGAAACAGACCTTTTGGCCCAACTCATCCACGCAGACCAGAACGCTGTGTTTCTCTGCTGTATAAGGCTATGACTCTGAGTCAATGTCTTGGATTTTCCCCATCTCTGGCTTAAATATGCAAACCCTTATTTTTAAACAGTAGCATCTATTTCTATTCACCCTGTATGACCTCTATTACTCTTCTAAATTCCAACAGAGAGCCTGTCTAACCTTTCCTCATGAGCCAACCCATCCATTCTAGTCTGGTAAACCTTCTCTGAACTATTTCCATGGCATGTATAAACCTGTCCAGTTCACTTCCTTTGGAGAAGTAAATCTGCCATCTGTTTTGGTTGCCCTATTGTCCAAACACATAGCAATGTGGTTGACTCTTAACTGCTGTGTGAAATGGCCAAGCAAGCCTCTCAGATTGAGAGCAGTTATCAGCGACAACAACATCCCATAAAAGGAAAAGTTGGAAGGTAATTTACAAGCATGGCCCCAGGAATGAGAAACTTCAGTTATGAATTGAATTGAATTTGCTTTATTCAAGTGTACTCAAGTGAGTGCAGTGAAAAGTTTACAAGTCACCACTGATGGCACCATCTTAGGTACGAGCTACCCAGGTACAGATTCTTCAGTACAAGTTCTTAGGGAAAAAAATTAAAATATAGGAATAGAAAGGCCAACATTACAGATTGTAGGAATAAATTGGTAAATAGAGCAATGAAAAGTTCAGAATAACAGTCCTTCCAACCCAGTCCATTGCTGGCACCCAGCCTCCAGTCCACACTGGATCTTTACTCCAGACCACGCTGGAGTTCACCTTGATCTCTCAAGGCAGAGAGACCACTCTGGAATCACCTCAAGGCTGGATGTCCACGTTGAGGCCATGCCGGGCTGAAAGACCGCCATGGGCCACCGGGAGACAACGACACCGGGCCAGGACACTGCCACGTCGGGCCAGGAGACTACCACACCAGAATGGGAGGCCACTACACTGGGCTGAGAGGTCGCCACGCTGTGAGACTGCCTCATTAGGTCCACGGATAGATTGAAGAAGTTGAGATGGTTCTCCTTGGAGAGAAGAAGGCTGAGAGGGGTTTTGAAAGAGGTTATCAAAATCATGAGTGGGCTGGACAGAGCAGATAGGGAGAAACTGTCCCCACTCGTAAAAGAGAAAAGAATAAGAGTGCATAGATTTAAAGTGATGTGTGAGCAAAACAAGAGTGATGTGAGAAAAAGAACCTTTTCACTCAGTGAGGACTTAGGGTGTGGAATGCGCAGCCTGGAAGTATGATGGAGGCAGGTTCAAAGATCAATGGATGATTAGCTGAGAGAAATAGTGTGCAAGGATATGGGGGTAAAAGCAGAAGATTGGCAGAAGATAATGATGTTTGTTTTATTCACTTGTGGAGCATAGGCATTACTGGCTGGCCAGCATTTATTACCATCCCAAGTTGACCTTGAGAAGGCGGTGGTGAGCTGCCTTCTTAAGAAAAGCTGCAGGCACAATGGGCTGAATGGCCCCTTTCTACTCCATAACAATTCTGTGATTCTCTAATTGGAGACTCCGGTCACAAGGTGATCATGCCGAGCAAGTTTCAGATGTTTCTTGTAAAAATCTACAATACCATTGACAGTTTAATGGTATCACAGACTCCAAAGAATGCCACTGAGCTCATCATACTCGTGAATAATGGAATTTCATTCCCAAGCTTCCCTTGTAGCTCTGTGTGCTTTTCTTTTCAAGTATTTATCCAATTTCTTTTGAACTTTGCTGTTGATTCAACTTCTAGGAAGTACATTCCAGACTTTAATAACTCATGTTGCTTAAGACATTTCTCTTCATTTTGTCTCTGGCTCGCCTGTTAATTATCTTAAATCCCCTAATACCATCTAGTAACTGACCCTCTTGCCAATGGAAACAGCTTATTTGTGAATCTAAACCCATCATCATTTCGAATGCGTCCCTTAAGCTCTTCATTGCATCTGATGTTCCTGGCGTCATATATAATTAACTAGGAATCAGCAGAGAAATTCATCTGGTCTGTGTTGATGTCTGTGTTTTCATGTCCTTCCTCCATTTGATCTCAGCCCATCAGCGTACCCTGCTGTACCCTCCCTGACACATTTATTGAACATGCTGTTAAACGCATCTAACTTTTTTTTTCATCCAGTTGTGGGACATGGGCATTGCTGGCTGGGCCAGCACTGCTTGCCTGTCCCTAGATGCCCATGAGAAGGTGGCAGTGAGCTGCTGTCTTGAAACACTGCAGTTCATCTGCTCTGGATAGACCCACAAAGCCGTTAGGGAGTGAGTTTGAGGATTTTCAGCCAGCGACACTGAGAAACGGTGATACATTTCCAAGTCAGGATGATGTGTGGCTTGGCGGGCACTTGCAGGTGATGGCAAGATTTCTGAAGAAGGGTCTAGGCCCGAAACATCAGCCTTCCTGCTCCTCTGATGCTGCTTGGCCTGCTGTGTTCATCCAGCTCTACACCTTGTTATCTCAGATTCTCCAGCATCTGCAGTTCCTACTAACCCTGCATTATTAGTTGTATTTTTACTGATCTTAATCCAGCTCCCTGACACTGTTACTCAATAACCTGTCTCCCCCCCACTAGCACTCTGCGTTATTGACTGTATTTCTGCTGATGATGTTAATCCAGCTCCCTCACTCTGTCACTCAATAAACCCTCATCCCTAGCGCCCTGTGTTACTGACTGTATCTCTCCTGATGTTAATCCAGCTCCCTCACTCTATTACTTAGTATCCCCTGTCCCAATGCACCCTGTGTTATTCACTGTATCACTGTTGATGATATTAATCCATCTCCCTCAAGTAGTCAGAGATAGTAGGAACTGTAGTCACTCAGTAGCCCCTCTCCCCAGCACCCTGTGTTACAAACTGTATCTCTGTTGGTATTAATCCAACTCCCTCAGACAGTCCCTCTGCCTAATCAACTCAGTGCCTTGCTATGGTGCCTGAACTTCTTCATAGGCCAGTCTGCTCTCATTGTCAGAGCGACAATGCTCTTAATGACTTGTGTAGTGTTCTGTAGCCCTTGACATGCAACTAATTGTATTTTAAAGTCTGTGTTTAAAAGTACATTCGAGGATTTAACTCCGAACCTTGTTAATCACTGCAGTACCCCAGCCCAGAAACTCCTAATTTCCTTGGGATGAAATTTAGATACGATGGAGGAAGAGGAAATGGGGGATTTGGAAAGGAACTGTTGTCAAGCAGTCATTCTGATGCCCCCTCCACCTCCCTGTCCCTTTGGCGATCCTTTCCCCCTGGTGTAGCAGAGCTCCAAGATTAACTGGTGGTTTTGTCTGAGGTGACTGCCTTCATTTGTGGTTTATCTCTCTCTCTCTCTCTCTCTCTCTCTCAGGTTCATGGGTGGAACTGAACTATAACCAGCACAGCAGCCCCAGGGTCTTGGAGCACATCCCCTCATCAAGTTCCATCCACAATGGTGACATGGAGAAGATCCTGCTGGATGCACAGAATGAAACGGAAAAGAACAGTTCACGAGGCAGCTCCCACTGTGACAGGTGATCCTGGCCCATTCTGCCCCCCCCCCCCCGACCTTGGTGCTCCCTGCTGGGATGAAGTGTCAATGTATCATTCTTTCAGTGATTGGACCCGAAAAATAAATAATAGGTCAACATAAAATGAAAACAGTTTTCTAGGAACGGGAATCGGCCCTTAGAACCTGTGCCCTTCCCTTCTTTGAGATCATTGTTCAGCAACCTCCATGGGCTGGGTGTTATGTCCCAGTCTTTCTGGAGGCATGTATGAAGGTGAGAGGCAAGTCAAGAACAGAGGGTGGTCTTCCCACTGCCTTCTGCCTCACTTCTGACCAGTCTCCCATTTTACAATAGATGGGGAGGGCAGTTTGTTGGTCCTTAGGCCTGTTCAGGCCAGGAGGTGACTAAATTGACTTCAGTTAGGCCACATTTGGAATAATGCATACAGTTCTGGAGGCCACGCTACCAGAAGGATGTGGAGGTTTTGAAGAGGGTACGGAAAAGGTTTTACCCAGATGTTGCCTGGTTTGGAGGGTATTAGCTATGAGGAGAGATTGCACAAACTTGGTTTGTTCTCACTTGATGTTGGAGGCTGAGGAGCGACCTGATAGAAGTTTACAAAATTATAAGCAGCATAGATAGAATGGATAGTCGCAGTATTCTTCCCAGGGTGGAAATGTCAATTACTAGGGCACATAGGTTCGAGGTAAAAGGGGGTAAGTTTAAAGGAGATGTGAGAAGCAGGTTTTTTGCACAGAGTGTAGTAAGTGCCTGGAATGCGCTGCCAGAGGAGCTGGTGGAGACAGATACAGTAGCAACATTTAAGACAGACACATAATAGGCAGGCCTCAGAGGGATACGGACCGTATAGAGGTTAAAGTTTTTAGTTTAGAAAGGCATCATGTGTGGGCGCAGGCTTGGTGGACCGAAGAGCCTGTTCCTGAGCTGAACTGTTCTTTGTTCTTTAATGGCCACTTGAGAGTCTCATTCAGCCTGTGACAGTGCTTCATGTGGCCAGGGGAAGGCAGAGGCAGAGCGGACATAGCCCGGCAGTTTCTTCTTCATTTTTTTTTCATGGAGCATGGGTGTCACTGCCAGCATTTTTCTGCCCTCTAACTGTGTGGCTTGCTTGGGGTTGGAGTGTCACAGGTAAGCCCTTAAGAGTGATACCACTCGATAAGCTGATAATAGAACAATAGCCCACAATGTTAAAGGCGTTTCCTTACCATGAATTTGTTACCATTATGGGGAGGCGATGGCCTAGTGGTATTATCGCTGGACTGTTAATCCAGAGACCCAGATAACGTCCTGGGGACCTGGGTTCGAATCCCACCACGGCAGATGGTGGAATTTGAATTCAATAAATATCTGGAATTAAGAGTCTAATGATGACTGTGAATCCATTGCCAATTGTTGGGAAAAACCCATCTGGTTCACCATTGTCCTTCAGGGAAGGAAAGTGCCATCCTTACCTGGTCTGGCCTACATGTGACTCCAGACCCACAGCAACGTGGTTGATTCTTAACCACGCTCTGGGCAATTAGGGATGGGCCATGAATACTACCTAGCCAGTGCTGAATGAATAAAGAATAGAGGATTAGGTAACAAATAGGAGACAGAGAGTTGGAATGAGGACATTTTCAAGATGGCAATCTGTAACTAGTTGATTGCCACAGAGAGTCAGTGCAAGGGCCACCATTGCTTACAAAGATAGAGTTTTAGAGTTGTACAACACAGAAACAGACCCTTTGGTCCAACTCGTTCATGCTGGCCAGATATCCTAAATTAATCTAGTCCCATTTGCCAGCATTTGGCCCATATCCCTCTAAACGCTTCCTATTTATATACCTATCCAGATGCCATTTTAAATGTTGTAATTGTACCAGCCTCTACCACTTCCTCTGGCAGCTCATTCCATTCACGCACCACCCTCTGCGTGAAAATGTTGTCCCTTAGGTCCCTTTTATATGTTTCCACTCTCACCTTAAACCAGTTTTAAACACTCCAGTTTTGGACTCCCCTACCAGGGGAAAAATACCTTGGCTATTCATCCTCTCCATGCCCCTCATGATTTTATAAATCTCTATAAGGTCACCCTTCAGCCTCTGACACTCCAGGGAAAATAGCCCCAGCGTTTTCAGCCCCTCCCTATAGTTCAGACCCTCCAACCCTGGCAACATCTTTATAAATCTTTTCTGCACCCTTTCAAGTTTAACAACATTTTTCATGTGGCAGGAAGACCAGAATTGAATGCAGTATTCCAAAAGTGCCCTCACCATGTCCTGTACATAACATCCCAACTCCTGTACTCAATGCACTGACCAATAAAATACCTGTGACTTCGCTTTCAAGGAACTGTTCTGTCAATCCATGAACAGTTAAGTTCTGACGTTCATATTGTTACGGTAGTGGTGAGCTGCCGCCTTGAATGTTGCAGTCCATATGCTGTATGTAGACCCACAATGATGTTAAGGCAGGAATTCTCGGATTTTGACCCAACGGCAGTGGAGGAACAGCAATATATTTCTGAGTCAGGATGCTGTGTGACTTGGAGGGGAATTTGCAGGTGATGGTGTTCCCGTGTACCTCCTGCGCTTGTCCATCTAGATTGAAGTGGTCACGGGTTTGTGTCAGGATCTTCGGCAAATTTTTGCACTGGATCTTGTAGATAGCACGCACTACTGCTACTGAGCATCGGTGATGGAGGGAGTGGATGCTTATGGATGTAGCGCCAATCAAGTGAGCTGCTTTGTCCTGGATGGTGTCAAGCTTCTTGAGTGTTGTTAGAGTTGCATCCATCTAGACCAGTGGGAAGTATTCCATCACACTCCTGACTTGTGCCTTGTAGATGGTGGACAGGCTTTGGAGAGTCAGGCGCTAAGTCTATTGCTGCAGGTTTCTTAGCCCCTGACCTGCTGTCCCTACAGTGTGGAAACAGGCTAATCAGCCCAATAATTCCATACCACCCCCTCCAAAAAGCATCCCACCCAGACCCATCCCCATCCCCCTACCCTATCCCTGTAACCCTGCATTTCTCATGACTAATCCACCCAAATTTACACATCCCTGGACATTACAGGCAATCTAGCATAGCCAATCTACCTAACCAATGCATCGTTGGACTGTGGTGGTGGGTGGGGGTGGGGATGGGGGGAGTGATGCAGAGACACGGCAGAATCCAACACAGACATGGGGAGAATGTGCAAACTCCACACAGACAGTCACCCGAGGGTGGAATCAAACCTGGGCCCCTGGTGCTGTGAGGCAGCAGTGCTAACCACTGAGCCACTGTGCTCTTGTAGTCACTGTATTTGTGTGGTTAGTCCAGTTCAGTTTCTAGAATAATTTTACTGTGCTGTTACCTCCCCTGAGGTACTGTCATAAACGTATTGTCCCTCAGCTAGTAATTCAGAGACTCAGCGTAATGATAAATTTGTAATTAAAATATCTGTATACTTTGGAAGTTGTTCTTCATGGAAACATGCTTTTGATATCAGCATTGACCTACTTTTTGGGGAGACAGTTCCAAATTTTCCACTTGCATTTGTGAGAAAAAGTGCTTCCTGATGTTACTCCTAAATAGTGTGAGACTTTTAAATGGCGGAGTGGGATCTCACCACTCTAAGACCCCGTAGATCAAAGGCACAAAGTAAGCTGCAGATCCAATCTCCACTTTGTGGGGAAAATCTTTAATGACTCCCTAAGAACTGGCATATACTCACAACAGTGGTTTCTTAATGAGGCCCATCACTCACAAAGCTGTCCACTTGGTGCTCACTCTGTCAATGATATCTCCATAATTCCTATTTTCCCATGACTGACCACTTCACTCTTCCTGTCTGCAGCAGCAATGTATTGAGGATGGTGGCTTTATACTACCTTCTCACCCTGCTCTCTGCAGGGGCATTTATCCAGGTGTATGTCAGCAATGGGTATGATAGCTACACTTTGGCAAGGCAGGAGGTATGTGCATGTGTGGTATCTGCTTCACTAATGTTCTTTAGGGAAGGAAATCTGCCATCCTTTCCTGGTCTGGCCTACATGTGACTCGACCCACAGCAATGTGGTTGACAGTAAATGCCCTTTGGGCAATTGGGGATGGGCAATACATGTTGGCCTAGCCAGCGTCACCCTGTGTAATGATTGTAAGGAGGTCAGCCAGGTGGACCTCATTGATTATGATTTCCCTGATTGGGGCTGTTAATCTGGGACAATCAGGGAGCCCTGGCTGACAGATATAAACAGAAGTGTCAGAGGTTCTGTTCACCCTGAGAGCTGGCTCTGACGGAGTTGGATCAGTGTCAGACGCTCCTTGTGTAAATAAAGAGTGACTTTGTAATGGGATACCGGCCTGTGCGGAGTAATATCAGCCCACGTCCTATGAATGAATGAAAAGAAATAGGAAAGTTCCTTCCCTTGCCTGATTTTGAGCTCGGGTTGTTGGCGGACCTCCTCATAACTAGTCACATTTTAACACAAGTATAAATGCAATATATATTTTGAAAAACACAAGGAAAGGCCTTAGTATGACAAAAATTTACAAAATCTCAGAGTTGCCTGTTCTAGTAGTACACAAGTACATAATAGTACCTAGCTCTGATATTTAAATCCTCTTTTTGAACTCACTCCACCAGCACTTCTTCTAAAACATAAACGGAAATTGCTGGAAAAACTCAGCAAATCTGGGGTAGAAAGCAGACATAACATTTTCAGTCTAGTGACTCTTCATCAGAATTGGTTCTGAACCTTTCTTCTTATTGAAATCTTTTTTCCCCCCTTTTATTCATTAACTGGGTGAAGGCATTGCTGGCCTGGCAGTATTTAATTGCCCATCCCTAATTGCCTGGAGTTACATGTAGGTCAGACCAGGTAAGGATGGCAGTTTCCTTCCCTAAGGGACATTAGTGAACCAGATGGGTTTTTCCCAACAATCAACAATGGATTCATGGTCATCATCAGATTCTTAATTCTGGATATTTATTGAATTCAAATTCCACCATCTTCCATGGCAGGATTCGAACCCAGGTTCCCAGAACGTTGTCTGGGTCTCTGGATTAACAGTCCGGTGATAACACCACTAGGCCATTGCCTCCCCAGCAGGTGGTTTAAAATTATAAATCTACTCCTGCTCTTCTGAATTCCAGAGAATGTATACCAGCCCAACTGTGCATCCTCCCTTCTTAATTTAATCTTTTAACCCCCAGTGAGTCCATCCTGGGATGCAGTGAATGGGACAGAAAAATCCAAAGTGGCGAGTTGGGGCCTGGGTTGGAGGAGGGAGCTGGATAGTGTCTGAGTCAGCACTCCGCAGATGCTGGAACTGGTCCTGCATGAGTGAATTAAGCAGACAATGTGTCGGATTGCTGGCTCACTAAAACCCACAAAGTCAATAAAACCAACCAAGTGATTGCAACACCATTTGACAGCATCCTCCCTTTACAGATCGAGTCCCAGCTTGTTCTGTAGCCTGGCCTTCTCCACCCTCTGTCAAAAGAGGAATTAGTTTCATGACATTCTGCCTTGCCAAGAGAGACAAAAAATTAAAGTTGCTGATTTCGTCAACTCTACAAAGTGACTGTTGCACTGACAGCTTTCAGAACTATTAAAGGCACAGTCCCATTGTGACTTGAGATACTTATGTTTATTTTCCCCTTGTTGGGGAATTGACCAGAGATGACTGCACTCTAGATCCAGGAGACTGATTTTTAACAGCCCTTTACCCATCTTAGCCATTAACAGGAACATGTCCTGTTCTTGAAAGGACAATTTTGTTTGAAGTAGAATCCCTACAGTATGGAAGCAGCCAGTCAGACAGACAGAGAGAGAGAGAGACAATTGGTGGTGAGTTTTGCCCAAGGGTAACCACACCTTAGGTAATTGGAGATGTTGAGAATACCAGACTTGTGTGGCCACCTTAGCCAGTGTGGATTGCAACCTCATTAGAACTGACAGCACAGAACCGGGCTGTTCAGTCCATTTGTCACATGTTATTGCTGATGCTTCACATAATTTATTCTTAACCTCCCCCTGTCAACATATCCTTCATTCCTTCTTCGTGATTTTTATCCAACTTTCCCTTAAATGCATATTCACTTCATGCACTGAGAGTTCCAGTTACTCACCACTCTTTTGGTAATACAGTTGTTTCAAAATTCCCAATTAGATTTACTTACAGGGGCTATTTTATACTTACGCAGCTAGTCTTGCACTCAGTGGAAATATCTTATTAATACCTGCCTGATCAAAAACATTTAAAATAGGCAGTACAGTGGCTCAGTAGTTAGCCCTGCTGCCTCACAGCACCAGGGAACCGGGTTTGATTCCAGCCTGGAATGAATGTCTATGTGGAGTCTGTGCATTCTCCCCGTGTCTACATAGGCTCCTTCTGAGTGCTCCAGTTTCCTCCCACACTCCAAAGGTATGCAAGTTAGGTGGATTGATCATGATAAATTACACATAGTGCCCATGGATGTGCAGTCTAGGTGGATTAGCCGTGAGAATTGTGGCATTATAGTGTAGAGGTGTGGGTCTAGATGCAGTGCTTTTCAGAGGGTCAGTGTGGACTAAATGGGCCGAATGGTCTGTTTCCACACTGTGGAGATTCTGTGATTCTATGACATTATCTGATGTTGGTAGTTAAATAGCGTACTCTGAATTGGATTTTCAAGTTGAAATAAACTCTAATTGAAATAAGGGAGTATCTGTAAATGTCTGATTGTTACAAAAAGGGATCTTTAGCTTGACCGTTCTTCTCCAACACATTAACACTGACTTACAGATCATTAATGTCCTTCAACAGTCCAGTCTCTGGAATATGGGAATAGGAGTTAGCCATTTAGCCCTTATTCTTCAATGCAGTTGTGGCTTCATAGAATCACAGAATTGTTACAATGCAGAAGGAGGCCATTCAGCCTATCATCCCTGCCCCAGCTCTATTACCTAGTGCCAATCTCCCGTCTTTCGCCCATATCCCTGCACATCATTTTGATCCAGATAATCATCCAATTCCCCTCTTGAATGCCTCAATTTAACCTACCATGTTTCCAGGCAGTGCATTCTATGCTCTAACTACTCACCGTGTGAAAAAGCTTTGTCTCACATCACCCTTCCTTCATTTGCACTTCACTTTCCAGCAAGGCCCTCTCTTTCTCGGTTCGTTAATGACTAAGAACAATTATGCTTATCTCCATCATTGCTTCAAGCACCCGTTGAGGTCCTATAGCCCTTCTCACCCTTAAACAAACAATCCATTAGTTAGAAAAACCCCAAAGAACAGTGGATGCTATAAAGCAGAAACAAAATCAGAAACAGTTGGTGAAACTCAGCAGGTCTGGCCGCATCTGTGCAGAGAAAGCAGAGTTAGCATTTTGGATCCGGTGACACTTCTCCAGAACAGTTTATTAGTCTCGATTTCTAGGGCTTAAATTGTCCCAACATCCACAGCTTCATTGGAAGTGGGAGGGAGGGCAGATGCCCAACATGCGTTCCTGAGATCCACTGCTGAAAGGCCTAGCTGTAATTATACCACTTCATTCCAGACCCTACCACCACCAGGAAAGCGTGTTTCTGTCTGTATACCCTATCAATTCCTTCAAGCATCTGAGTACATCACGATGAGAGCGCTGCTTAAACTTCTAAACTGTAGGGAATATAGACTAGAAATGATACCTGTCCTCATAATTTAACCCTTATAGCCTGTAATATAATAACCAATTGGGTGCCAGTTAGCTCAGTTGGCTGGAAGGCTGGTTTGTGATACCGACAGTGTGGCTTCAATTCCCACACTATCTGAGGTTACCATGAAGGACTCTCCTTTTCAGCTTCACCCCTGCCTGAGGCATGGTGACCCTTAGGTTAAATCACTGCCAGTTGTCTCTTTCTCTGTCTCTAATGAGAGAGCAACGCTGTAGTCTGGTAGGACTACGGCAACTTTACCTTTCTAATAACTAATGTAGGAACACTATGGAGCAGGAGCTGGCCATTTGACTCTTCATGCTCAGTCTACCATTCAAAAAGTCCATGGCTGATCTGACCTTTGCCTGAACTAAACATCCCTGCCTACCCCTGAGAACCATTGACTCCCTCACCAGTCGCGAATCTATCTACCTCTTATACATTTTAATGACCTTACCTCCACCATTCGCTGGGGAAGAAAGTGCCAAAGACTCAAGGCCCCCAGAGAAAGAAAAACTCTCCTCAACTCCAGCTTAAACAGACCTGTTCTATTTAACATGTGAGCCCTAGTTCTAATCTTCTGCTGAAGACATCTTTCTGCCAGGATGAGTGGAATGTTGTGATTATCCATTGCTGTACCCGGGTACTCACTCAACCAGCAAGAGGGGACCAAGTGAGGAGAGAAGGATGGCCATATTGACGGCCTGTGGTGTTCTGATGCCATCTGACAGAATGAAAATGAAGCCTTGAGTCCATTCCATGTTACAGAGTGTTGTTTACCATGTATTTCAGCCCTCCATTACTGATGAGCCCCCAGACGTCTCACATTCCCACCGAGTTTGAGACTGGAAGCGTCGGAGATACCAACAGTACTCAGGTATGTGAGGACTCAACAAGGAGAGGGATGTCGCTCATGGCTAATTCCCATCACACTAGGGTGACTCTGAAGTAACAATGTTTCTGTATCGTTATTGACTGTCCCATTTTGAAGAATGAACTTAATTGCTCCCAATGGAGGATCTGTGCTGGCCAGAGAATGAGAAACGTCTGTTCTGGTCTGGATGGGAAAGTAGGGATACTGAACTAGTAAATGACCATTTTTAATACAATGTGATGATGGTCCTCCCTTGAGTTTGGTCAACAAATTCCCTGATTATATAGAGACATACAGATTGAAACAGGCCCTTTGGCTCAACTCATCCATGCCCACCAGGTTTCCTAAACTGCACTAGTCCCATTAGCTTGCATTTGGCCCATATTCCTCTAAATCTTTCCTGTCCATGTACCTGCCTCAATGTCTTTTAAATGTTTTCATTGTACCTGCCTCTATCACTTCCTTTGTTGGCTCGTATAAGCTAAAGGAAACCCCAGCTCTGTGGGGAAGAAGTTCCAGAACTTGACTGGGAGATTTTAAATGCTATTGCGTTGGGATGTCTTAGATGCCAGATGAGAGGGGAAAGATATAAAAGGGACCTAAGGGACAACTTTTCATGCACAGGGTAGTGTGTGTATGGAATGAGCTTCCAGAGGAAGTGGTGGAGGCTGGTACAATTACACCATTTAAAAGGCATTTGGATGGGTATATGAATAGGAAGGGTTTAGAGGGATATGCGACAAATGCTGGAAAATGGAACTAGGTTAATTTAGGATATCTGGTCGGCATGGAAGAGTTGGATCGAAGGGTCTGTTTCTGCGCTAGACAACTTGTTGACCAAAGTAGGAATTTGTTCGTTCAGCATCAAAATTATGGCAGGTACTAGCCGTAGGGCTGTGACTCAATGGGAAGTGGTTTTTCTCTTTGGTTTGTCCCTTTTCAATTATTCTTTCCCCTCTGTTTTTCTTTGTCTTTGTTCCTCCATTGTTTACCTGTTTGTTTTTCTCCCCTTGGCATTCATTCCCATTTGCAATCTGCACACATCCTCTTACCACACCATTACCTGCCCCAGATTGGTGGACAGAAAGTGGCTGCTCGAGTCATCTAGGAATGTGTGCAATCTGTTGTTTATTTTTCCAAATATTGTAGAGTATCTCCACAGTTGTTTCAATCTCTTTGTTTTATTTTGCTTTTCCATCGGAACTTCAAATCTGACCATCTGGAAAATCTCAGGATATTCCTTCCCGTGATCATACTTTCACTAGGAATGCATTGGATTAAGGTTGACCTCTTCCTGTGGTGATCAGTCCTGTCATTGCGTCTTTTCGCAGTCTGATGAAGAGAGCCAGGAGAGGAATGGAGAGATTGAGAAATTACTGAGGAACAATGCGGAGTGGATCTGGTACTGGTCCAGTCGACCAGAAAATGTACCTCCAAAGTGAGTGGCAATTCTGTACATTTTTCTTATTCACTTGTGGGATATAGGCATCACTGCCAGGGCCAGCATTTATTGCCTAGCCCTGTCTGCCCTTTGGGTGCTGATGATGAGCTGCTTTCTTGAAACGCTACAGTCTATGAGCTGTAGATAGACCCACCATATTGTTTCACCCAGCAACACTGGCAATAATGAATGGCTTGGAGGGGAACTTGCAGCTGGTGGTGTTCCCATGTATCTGCTGCCCTTGTCCTTCTAGTTGGCAGTGGAAGGGGGCTTGGAAGGTGCTGTCTCAGGAGCTTTGGTGAATTTCTCTTACTGCTGTGTTCTTAGATGCGGTAATCCTGTGGTTACAGCACAACGCCCCGGGCGACTGTCTGTGTGGAGTTTGCACGTTTCCCCCCCCCCCCCCGTCTGCGCGGGTTTCCTCCAGGTGCTCTGCTTACCTCCTACAGTCCAAAGGTGTGCAGGCTAGGTGGATTGGCCATGCTAAATTGCCCATGGTGTCCAGGGATGTGAAGATTAGGCAGGTTACAGGGAAAAGGGGTAGGGGAATGGGTCTGGGTGGGATGCCCTTCAGAGGGTTGGTGTGGACTTGTAGGGCTGAAGGACCTATTTCCACACTGTAGGGATTCTATGAGAACTGGAAGGGCCTGAGGTCCAAATCACACCAGGTTAAACTGTGAAATTCAATTCACTAAATTTGTGAACCCCTTGGCTGGTATCTGAATAGAAATGAGGAAGAAGCTGGTGAACTTTTAAACGATTCTTGGATAGGCACATGGAGGATAGTAAAACGTAGGGGATGCCAGGGTAGTTTGATCTTAGTAGGATAATCAGGCAGAACAACATTGTGGGCCGAAGGGCCTGCGCTGTGCTGTACTGTTCTATGTTCTATGTCTTAAAACTCTACTGGTTAACAAATGTCGTTTGATAAAGGCAGTCTGCCAACCCTTTGATCTTAACTCCAGTCTCTAGGGTCACTATATGAAACAGGAGTTGTAGTAGGTCATTTCATCTCTTGAGCCATTTCCACCATTCATTAAAATCATGGCTGATCTTCTAATTCAACTCCACTTCCGCCTGCTACTCCCATAATCCTTAATTGAAGAGTAATCCAGAAGCTCAGGCTAGTACTCTGGGCCGTAGGATCAAATCTTACCACAGCAGATGGTGATATTTAAATTCAATTAATACATTCTGTAATTAGATGCCAGTCTTAATAATGGCAACTATAAAGCTATCATTTGCCAGGCGGCACGGTGGCTCAGTGGTTAGCACTGCTGCCTCACAGCACCAGGGACCCAGGTTCAATTCTACCCTTGGGTGACTGTCTGTGTGGAGTTTGCACATTCTCCCTGTGTCTGTGTGGGTTTCCTTTGTGAGCTCTGATTTCCTCCCACAGTCCAAAGATGTGCAGTATAAGTGGAATGGCCAAGCTAAAATGGCCTATGGTGTGCAAGCTAAATGAGCTACCTATGGGAGTAGTGCAGAGTTACAGCGTTGGGGTGGGTTTCAGTGGGGTGCTGTTTGGAGGGTCACTGTGGACTTGATGGGCCAAATGGCCTGCTCCCACACTATAGGGACTGTTTATTGTTGTAGAATCTCATCTGGTTCACGAATGTCCTGCAGGGGAGGAATTTGCCATCCTTACCTGGTCTGGCCTTCATGTGACTCCAGACCTACAGCAACGTAGTTGGCTCTTTACTGCTCTTTGGGCAGTTAGGGATGGGCAATAAATGCTGACCTTGTCACCAAAGTCAAGTCATTTTTTAAAAATCCCCAAGTAACCGCAGATCTACCATTCTCCATCTTGACTCTGCTCAATGTCTGAGTGCCTGCAGAAATATAAATCAAGAAACAGGAGCAGGAGTAGACCATTCAGCCCATTAAACCTGCATCACCATTTAACTAGATCATGTCTGAGCTCTTTACCTCAGTGCCATTTTTCCACATTATTCCCGTACCCCTCGAAGTCATTAACATTCGAAAACCTATCAATTATTCTCTGGGGTAGAGAATTCAAAATGGCCAACCTCTTATTCTGAGATGGTGACCCCATTCCCCAGCCATTGGAACCAATCTCTACTCAGCTACCTTGTTACTTTTGTCCAGGATCAGAAGTTGGCCATTCAACTAATGAGCCTGAAGCAAGACTGCTCAGAAACCAATGGGCCAGTTCGAATGTAAGGAGAACTCTCAGTGGCCCCAATGGATGATCATTTGGTTATGATCAAGTTGCACTGCTATTCTGCCAGAAATTACTTAATGCAGAACAAACCAATGAGCGCTTCATCAAAAAGATAACGTTGTTGAGGCTCAGGGTGAGTACATTTTCTAAGCTGTGCGTTGACTGGATGGAAGTGACAAGTGGTTCTTGTTATATTTTTGCTGCTCTTAGGGAATTTGCCTTCAAGCATCCAAAATATTGTTCGAGCCTGAGTGTACGGAAGACAGGCGTGATGAAGAAAGGAGGGATCTTCAGTTCCGAGTTTGTAATGTTCCTCCTCCCATCTCTCCTGATCACTCACCTGTTAACGCTGGGAGTGGGGTACGTCCATGATTAATGTCGACATTATCTTGCACTCCTATCGCACGTAGCACTTACATAAAAGCCAGGTCTTGTGACGCAGTTTGTAAAGTCCCAACCTCTCGACCAGAAGGCTATTATTAAGCTGGAGAGGGTTCCGGAGAGATCTACCAGGATGTTGCCAGGTATGCGAGGTTTGAGTTATAAAGAAAGGCTGGATGGGCTGGGATGTGTTTCACTGCAGCGTAGGAGGTTGAGAGTCAACCTTATAGAGGTTTATAAAGTAATGAGAGGTTTAGTTAATGGTAGATATCTTTTCCCTAGGATGGGGGATTTCAAGACTAGAGGGTACATTTTTAAGTTGAGAGGACGGAGTTTCAAAAAAGACATGAGGGGCAAACTTGATACACAGATGATGATTTGTGTGGAATGAACTTCCTGAGGAAGTGGTGGATGCGGGCACAATTGCAACATTTAAAAGATATTTGGATAATACATGAATAGGAAAGGGTTAGAGGGATGAGGGCCAGGAACAGGTAGGTGGGTTTAGTTTAATTTGAGATTATGTTCAGCATGAACTGGTTGGGCCGAAGGGTCTGTTTCCGTGCTGTACGACTCAATGACTGTGTGAGTCCGGGGTCAAGTTCGACCTCAGAACTTGGTTTGCATGGAGGGGCAGGTGCAGGTGTCTTAAAGTAGCTGAACAGTTTGATTCTCAATCTGTAAATCCTTCCGAAAGGCCTTGAGCTGGTCAAAAGAACTGGAGCATTCCCCAGTCAGCCAGAACTGTGACAATGCAACAGCGTCTCCGTGTTAGAAGACTCCTCACACAGGTTTCTGTCATGAACAAGTATAACCCTTGTTCCAAAAGGCTGTCACATACACGGATACACACACACACACACTTATATGTATGCATACACACACACACAAACACACCAAGCACTCAACACACACACATACCCGTATACATGCAAACATATTTTTACAGACTGCTACCATTTGATCATTTCATTACACAGTCTCAGGAATTTGAACCCACCGTTGTTAGTCTTGACAAATTGTTGTATTGAATCTGTAACACAGAAACAAGTCATGCAGTCTCACTGATCAATGCACACATTTACGCTCCATGTGAACCTCATCTCAACCTCTCAGCATTTGTTTCTGTTATTTTCTCCTTCTTGTGCTTGTCTAGCCTTCCCTCAAATCAGAACATCAGCCTGAGGAGCAGAAGTAGACCATTCAGCCCATCAAGTCTGCTCCACCGTTCAATGAGATCATGGCTGATCTGATCATCCTCACATCCTGCCGTTTCCCCAAAACCCTTGATTCTCTTACTGATGAACGATCTATCTCAACCTTGAATAGACTTAAAGACTCAGCCTTGACAGCTGTCTGCAGTAAGGAATTCCACAGATTCACTACCCTCTGAGAAGAAATTCTCCTCTATCTTGAATGTGCGACCCCTTATTCTGAAATTGTGTCCTCTACCATGTAGCTGTGCTATTTACTTCACTCCTGTGGGCTGGCCTCTTCAGGTGCCTACCTCTGTGTGGGGGAAAAGGGGCTCATTTTTCCTGAAATGCCCCTTGAATGTATTGGTGCCAACTTTATACATATGGTCCCCAGGGTGTTCCATTGATTACATTTGGAGACATGTTCAGGAATTGTACGAAGAGGGAAATTTTTCATTGCCCCACCCCTCGCAACTCCCCACCCTTCCCGTCCAGGATGTCGCCCACGAGAAAGCCGACTGTGCCGTTTAATGCGTGGGGTGGTTTTAAATGACCCAGGGTGACCCACAGTTGGCAGTGGGAAATCCCCTGACGCTGTTTGATTCTGTTCTGTGTGTCCTGCTGTAGAATATACATCGGCAAGCGATTGGCTGCGTCGTCGGCGAGTACCTTATAAAAAAAACCTCCAGGAAGATTGGATCGCGCCCGATAAATGGCGGAGGTTTGACATCGAACTCCTCACTCGTCCCTCGGTTCAACGGATATCGGCAGCAGCTGTGATGGAAGTTACAGTGATTCGAAGCGTTTTCTCAGTTACCCCGTTTCGACCCACTGTGACTTCTTGTTTGTTCCCTCCTCCCCTGTAATTGTCCTCATTGTGTACAAGCTATCCTCAGCAGCGCGGGTAGTTGGCTTTAGACTGCGCTGCTGTTCCTCAGCTCTTGCTGGTGCAGGCGGAATCTATCTTAGTAACACGTGTCTTGCACTCGGACCGTCTGCCGCAGGATTTGTGTAGAGCCTGTGTGCGCGCCTGTGCACCCAGGTGAACATATGGCCATGTGTGTGCACTTCCCTCCTGTATCCAAGTCCTGGAAAACCTGTTTCCCCAGACCCTGAGTCATTTTATCCGAGAGTTACAAATGTCAGTTGGTCCCTCTCCACGTCAACACCAACGCATCTTGACAATGCCTCTGTTTGCCTTGCACTGCCAAGAAAAAGAAATCAGCTTCACTTTCACCACAGCTCAGTATTCCAGAATGTCAGCCGACTTGTTTGGAAATCCATGATGCTGTCACGGTAGCGGCTAGGAAAGCAGGTTAATGATTATACATTTCTTTTTAAAAAAAAACAAAAATGCGACAAAAAGCAGTTTCAAGGGCAATTGGGGATGAGCAATAAATGCTGTTGCAGTCCTGCAACCGAATAGAAGTTAAAGTATAAAATCAGAAAGTTCAAGTTGAGCCATTTGGAAGTGAACCCGAGAAAAATGATCATCTCGCGTAGGTCGGAGAGAATAGTGGAGGGTTTCAGGTTAATAGTCCACCTGCAGACCATTGATGCAGAGGTTAGATTTTATTGCTGTATCTCCCTGCTGTAGAATGGGAGTTTGGCTGATAATAGAATGGTTTGTATAATCAATCAAGGATGCTCTGTAACTCTTTTAGCAGCAAAGTGAAAGTGGATTGCCGCACTGAAGCCAGATAGTATACTTCTAAGCACTGCTGATTGATTGGCCGATGAACCCAAAATGGCTGAACCCTGACCATGAATTAAACCTTAAGATCTATAAAGCTTCATGGTACAACCCTGCTGTGACCATGAAACCCATTCCTAGTCAACCCCACGTTGGAGGTCAGCTCCTGGGACCGTGGTAATTCTGATACAGCTGTGAAATCTGTCACATTGTGTCATTCCATTTTAAAACTCACTAGGGTCACTTGCTTCTTTTCCTTGCTCTGCTCAAGGCACTTCGTCGTGGGCACAGTAACAAGTGGCTGGATAGGGTCAGGACCATGTTACACTCCACGTTTTTGATTTGGGGACTAAAGTGATTCCTGGCTCCCACAGAAGGCATTCCCAAGTGAGTGACTTTAAGCAGTTGGAGTAAGTCTCTTTGTTTCGACTCAGAGCTCACCCTCCCCGGTTTACGGAAGACCATTTGATCGACTCAGGGACTACATTTTTCCTCATCCCTTAACAACGAAGGGTCTGCTGCTTTAGTGGCAGTGCTTCTAGCTGGAATTGAAACTGCGAGCTGATAGAAAAGAAATCCTTTGTTTAGGCTCTTTCACAACCTAGGGCACCTTAGAGCTACTTTTGTAGTCATTGTACTAATGTGGGAAACCGATTGCGCACAGCAAGATCTCACAAAGAGCAATGAGATAGTGTCTGCGATGTGCTTTTTAGCGGTTTTGTTTAGGGATTAATATTGACCAGAGTGCAATACTCCCTGATCTTTGAAATGATGCCACAAAACCGACTGCTTCCCAAACAACACCTCTGAAAGTGTGGCACTCCCTCATTACCGCACTGGTGTGTCTGCCGAGATCTGACACTCAAGTCTCTGGGGTGGGTCTTGAACGCACCACCTTCCGGATCAGAGGTAAGGGTGCACCGTTACCTACTGAACCGCAACTAAAAAGGTATCTAACCAACAACCTTAGCCCCCTGCTTCTGTCACCACAACCCAGGGCCTGAGCAGATTTCACTTAGTCCCTGAGGATGATAGCTGTGTAGTATTTCCTGCATGCCTAGTATAGGGGGTCATTTGGCAAAGTTGGCTCACTGGCTGGGTTGCAATGCAGAGTGATGCCAACAGCATGGGTTTGATTCCTGCACCAGCTGAGGTGCCCATGTAGGTCTTTTATTCTCAACCTTGCCTGAGATGTGGTGACCCTCATGTTAAACTCACCACTCAGTTGTGTGTCTCTCTCTCTCTCTTTCTCTGTCATGAGAGAACAATCCTATGGTCCACTGACATTATAGCAACTGCAACAATACTTGGCTGATAGCTGTCTGGTGTTTCCTGTATTCCTACTGGCTTCATGATGTGGAGGTGCTGGTGTTGGACTGGCGTGGGCAAGGTCAGAAATCACATGAGACCAGGTTATAGTCTAACAGGTTTATTTGAAAACACAAGCTTTCAGTGCCTCAGTCCTTCAGTTGTTAATGAGAGAGATAGTATCAGACACAGAATTTATAAGTAAACGATCAAAGGTTCACACCATTGAGGATGTACTAAACAAACCTAAGATGCTGTTAAATCTTTAATCAGTTAGCATGTTTTAATTGCTTAATATGTATATGTAAATCCCCAAATTCCTTTCAAGTCACTGTCATGAGAGAACTAAAGGTTTTATCAGTGTAAAGAAGAGGTCAGACAATGCATGATCGGTGTGAGACCTTGTTTCGAAACAGTGTTTTAGTTTGGAGTCAGACAGGTTTTATTTCTAAAGTAGGAATTTATAAAATACCATATTGACTGACTGTCTATAAATTGTGTGCTTTTTGAACAAAATAAAATGTATCTGCAAAATAAATTCCATAGATTCACGTGTGTGTGTGTGAGAGCAAGTAAGTGAGTGAGGGGGAGAGTGAGTGCGTGCGCGCGCGTGCGCGAAGTGGGGAGAGTGTGTGTGTGTGTGTATATGCGTGTGCGAGAGAAGGGGGAGAGTATGTGTGTGTGTGTGTGTGAATGTATAGTGTGGTGGGGGTCACCTGTAGTGCACCTCCTAACTGATTAAAGATTTAACAGCATCTTAGGTTTGTTTAGTACATCCTCATTAATGGTGTGAACCTTTGATCTTTTACTTATAAATTCTGTGTCTGATACTACCTCTCTCACTAACACTTGAAGAAGGACTGAGGCACCGAAAGCTTGTGTTTTCAAATAAACCTCTTGGACTATAACCTAGTGTCGAGTGATTTCTGACTACTGGCATCAGGGAGACCTCCAGGTAATGGCGATGACCTACCTCCATGACAAAGATGGTCAAGCTCAACATGAAGCAGCCGTCAAACTTTCATGTGTGTATAACTCCACATCCTTCAACTATTCTGAAATGAACAATAGTCATTGAATTTAGCTCAAACCAATTTTTTTGCATCAATTAAACAAGTATAATTATATCATCATTAAAATATTTTCAGTGAACCTGGCATTTGACTACTGTCCACCACCGTGAGTATTTACAGGTATTAGATGAGGGTTATTTGACTCATTTTAGCTCAGAATTCTCCTAAGAATTCATTTGTAAAATGCCAGCATGACTTTTACCTCCAGTACTGTATCCGAGAGACACTTTTTATTTGAGACATTTCTAAGTTGCTCTTAAATCAGCATTTTACTAAGATTGATCCTATGTTATCTGGTCCCATTCCCAATACCGCAGTTTCTGCCTTTTGCAATATGGCTTGCTCCAATTTCTGAGGCGTTGCCATCCATCTGCATTTGAAAACTGAAAGGTCCAAGTATCTCCAGTCTCTTATTTCTTAAAAAGAACAGCTGTCCCATAACTAGCGTTCAGTCTATGTGCCCAGAGTCTGCACTGCATCTGAAGTGTGAAGATTTTCACCGTCTCTCTTTAACAAAGACCTCGACCTAATTAATTTAGGAATGAAATCAGGAAGAGTTTTATCCACTTTATACACATTAGTGACTGGACTTGGGAAAAATTTCCAAAGCTCTTCAGGATGAAAAATGCTTGAGCAAAATAGTGGGATCTTCAATATCTAAGCTCCAATCATTTGATTACTCACCAGAAACCTCATTGGATGAGGGCACTCCATTATGGTGTATGAGCAGAGATCCCTTTTTAATTATTAATGACTGGAATTAAGTTTTGCAATTAAAAGATCTGTAAATATGCTTCAGCTTATAACCCCCCAGTGTAAAAAGTAATTAAACCTGAGCAGTGAAAGACTTCTGTTGATTACTTTGTTTCGTCATCAGATTATTTCCCACGTTTGTCATTTCTTGGGTCGGAGCAGATCCTCCTCACCCATTTTGTCAACCGAATTCTCAGCAAAATGCTTCCTTTAGCTTTGTTTTTTCTTCACGTTTGTCCTGAACTTGCGACTCTTACTCTTGACCAAAGTCATTTCATTACAATAGGGGTCACCGAGCAGCATGCAGTCTTGTTCTCGCTCAGCACAAAGGGTAACTGAACAGTCAAGCAGGAGTAGCAATCCCTGCGAATTTAATTTTGAATATCCCCAAGGATCGACCATTCAGCACGCCCCCTCCCCCCGAGCATGTTTCGCCATTCAGTAAGTTGTGTGCGGATCTGATCGTCACATTGGCTCCACTTTCCTGCCTGCTCCCATTGTTTCCCAGCCTTCTGTCATCATGGAAGGAAACAAGCAGTCAGCATATGTCAGCACCTCAGACTGAGGTGGCTCGGTGGTTAGCACTGCTGCCTCACAGCAGCAGGGTCGTGGCTTCAATTCCACCCTTGGGTGACTGTCTGTGTGGAGTTTGCATGTTCTCTCTGGGTCTGTGTGGGTCTCCTCCAGGTGCTCTGGTTCTGCCCACCACCCAACGTTGTGCAGTTTAGGTGGAATGGCCTCAATGGGCTGATTGGCCTGCTTCTACACTGTAGGGTTTCTATGATTTATTTTCAAGTCACTCATTATTCTGACTTATCACTGTACCTGCATGATGAAAATTCTAGAACACTACAGATGTCGAGAAAGCATCTAAGTTGGCTGACAAGAACATTATCAGGAACAAAAACAGAAGTTGCTGGAAAAGCTGTGCAGGTCTGGCAGCATCTGTGAAGAAAAAAATCAGAGTTAATGTTTCGGGTCCGGTCACCCTTCCATAGAACTGTTCTTCCTAAGAACATTATCAGGTTGGCTTTTGACGCCAAGCCTCAGTGAGATTTCAAAGGAGCTCCATTTACAGAGGAATTAGGAGTGGGAGTAGGAGACTCAGCCTTTCGAGCCCGCTCTGCCATTTCGCATGATGATGGCTGATCTTATCCTGATCTCAACTCCACATCACCAGCACTGCCACCTTTACCTGGTCTGGTCTACGTGTGACTCCTGACCCACAGCAATGTGGTTGACTCTCACTGCCTTCTGGGCTATTAGGGACAGGCAACAAATGCTGGCTTAGCCTTAATTCCCATGAATAAATGTTTAAAAATGCCATGAGGCTGTGGGTTCATGTTGGCAGTGAAGGAGGTGGAGTGGTCCAGGGTGCCCTGGAGGGAACAGTTCCAGTGGAAGGTTGACAAGGGAGGGGAGGAGAATATGTGTCTGGTGGTGTCATCCTACTGGAGGTGGCGGAAATGACAGCTAATGATCCTCTGGATGTGGATGCTGGTGGGATGGTAGGTAAGGACAAGGGGAACCCTATCGCTGTTGTGGGAGGGAATAGAGGAGGTGAGGGCCAAAGTGCGGGAGATGGGTCAGACCCGGCTGAAGGCCCTGTCAACAATGATGCTGGAGAATCCTCGGTTGAAGAAGAAGGTGGACATTTCAGAGGCCATTTGTCGAAGTTGGCATCATTAGAACATCGGATGCAATAGGGATGCAAGAACTTGGAGAATGGAACAGTTTTTTTACAGGAAGCAAGTTGTGAGGATGTATTGTCAAGATAATTGGGAGTCAGTGGGTTTGTAGTAGTTGTTAATGGCCGGCCTATCCCTTAGAAATGGAAGCAGCCATGTTGAGAAATGGAGACAATAAGGTGCAGGGCTGGATGAACACAGCAGGCCAAGCAGCATCATAGGAGCAGAAAGGCTGACGTTTCAGGGGTTAGGTTTTATTGGTGCATACTCGAGGGGCCTGTTCTGTACTGTATGATTATATAATTCCATGAAACAAAACATCTGTATCTTTATAGTCCAACCCCCTTGTAATAAATGACAGCATTCCATTTGCCTTTATAATCTTTGGCTGTGCCTGGGAACTAGCTGCTTGTGATTTCTGTACAAGGCTACGCAGATCCCTCTACCTCTGAGTTCTACAATCTCTCCCCATTTAAATAATCTGCTTCTTTTTTTCTTTCTCCTACCAAAATGAACAAGTTCATTTACAAATCATACATCTGCCAAATGTTTGCCCACTCGCTCAACCTATCTGTACCACTTTGCAGAAATGTGATGACCTCTTCATAACTTATTTTCCTATTTGCAGCAGCAGCAGATTTAGCAAATATGCGTTTAGTCCCTTCATCCAAGTCATTGATATAAATTGTAAACTAGTGAAGCCCCAACACTGATCCCTGTGGCACTTCACTCATCATATCCTGCCAACTCAAAAATGACTCTTTTTTTGCCTACCTCTGCT
>NC_063332.1:9703015-9736001 GCF_021869965.1 Rhincodon typus
GGGGGGGGGGGGGAAGGTGTACAGAATTACCACAGAGGGAGAGAGAAGAGAGAGAAAAAAAGGAAGGACAAAGAAAGAAAGCAAAAGAGAACTGGTGAGCAGAGTATAGCTCCGAATGGAGTGACTTACCCTGCTGTAATTTTGCCAGGTGAGGAGAAGGGAAGGGACGGAGGGACCACACAGTATTGAGGGTGGATGATGGCAATGCTTGAGAGACCTGATTGAGAGAGATTGTGTTGATGGGTGGGTGTAGATTTGGACATCTCTAATCATAGCGAGAAGGTTGAAGCAGGAATGAGGCATTACAGACCATTTGGCTGCCCCTGAGTAGCCATCAGAGGTGGACACCCTGGCTGGTCTTTCCCTTCCGAGCCCAGAGACTCTGAGCTCAATGAATTCCATAAGAGTCTGTGATTGAAAAGATTCACAAAGAAGCTATTTACATTCCCAATTTATGGCAGGGACTGAGGTGACTGCAGTCAACTCCCTTGGCAAAAAAGGGAGCTGCTTATTGTGTTCATCTGGGATGAGATGCCAATGCAGGGAGTGGGGCAAAATGAAACATGTTATGAAGAAAATAAAAACTGAAAGAACTGCAGATGCTGTAAATCAGGAACAAAAACAGAAGTTGCTGGAAAAGCTCAGCAGGTCTGGCAGCATCTGTGAAGGAAAAAACAGAGTTAACATTTCGGGTGTGGTGACCCTTCCTCAGAACATGTTCCGCATGTTATGAAGGAGTTGTTTGAGTTTGTCAGTGCTTCTGTGACTGAGTGGCACAATTGGTTTAATTGTGAGGCCTTCAGTCCAGTCTTAGAGTCAGAGCTGGACAGCACAGAAACAGACCCTTCGGCCCAACTCATCCATGCTGACCAGATACCCTAAATTAGTTTCAACCCATTTGCCAGTATTTGGCCCATATCCCTCTAAACTCTTCCTTGTCATATGCCTATCCAAACGCCTCTTAAATGTTGTAATTGTACCATCCTCCACCATTTCCTCTGGCAGCTCATTCCATACACACACACCACCCTTTGCAGGAAGAATTTGCCCCTCAGGTCCCTTTTAAATCTTTCCCCTCTCACCTTAAAACCTATGCCCTCTAGTTTTGGAGTCCCCTAGTCTGCTTAAAAGACCTTGGCTATTTACCCTATACATGCCCGTCATGATTTCGTAAACCTCTGTAAAGTCACCCCCTCAGCCTCCGACGCTCCAGGGTAAAAAGCCCCAGTTTATTCAGCCTCTCTCTATAGCTCAAACTGTCCAAATCGAGCAACATCCTTGTAAATCTTTTCTGAACCCTTTCAAGTTTAATAACATCCTTCCTATAGCAGGGAGTCCAGAATTGAATGCAGTATTCTAAACATGACCTCACCAACTCCCTGTACAGCCTCTTGTTCTGTGTCCCAAGTTATTTATCCTCAACGAAGAGAGTCAGAGCAGTAGGGATGGCCAATAAATGCTGGATGCTTTGGTTTCCTCCCACCATCCAAAGATGTGCAGGTTATGTGGATTGGCCACGCTAAATGTGGGGTTATGGGGATAGGGTGGAAGAGAGGGTCTGGGTGGGATGCTCTTCAGCACGTTGGGGTAGACTCAATGGGCTGAATGGCCTCTATGATCTCATGAATAAATAAGAAGAAAGAGTTAGGGTAAGAATCAAATACCCTATTGGCAAGGCGTGGGGTGAAGGGAAGGGCTGTAGGGTGATGTTGCTAATTACTGGGATTCAGACTTTTATAGTGGCCCAGGCTCAGGCAGCACCATCAAACAGCCCTCCCTCTCTGAAGTGTTCGCCTTATGGCTGAACGTGCTCGCAAACAGCCGACAAGATGGTCACCCGTCTGCCAGAGAAGGTTCTAACACTTCACTTCCTCTTGTCCTGGAGTGACCACACGATTGCGAGGAACCATTTTGTTCGGTCTGCCAAGGTGTATGCTGGGTAATGGTGGTCCGGGCCCTCCCCAAGCCACATTCACACTCTCCCATGGGCACTGCATTCAGTCACTGCACATGTATTCCCTTGCTTTTGGTCGAGTGAAGGTGGGGCTAAGTCTGAGTTTTTTCAGCTTGTGATTTCCCTGCTGTACAAGTTCCTGCTGCTTTATTTGTGTGAGACAGGTTACTCTAATGGACCATTACAATTTGAATGTTATTATTTTATTACTTTCCTTCTCTCACTTTACTTCTGAAGATGGGGAAATATTGGAAGCGAATACTTTTGCCATATCCATGTAATACTGATGGAAAGCTCCAAGCAACTGTATTTCCAGTTTAATTATCTGACCATTCTTTCATTCGACTAGCCATGTGCACACTGTTTCAAAATAAAGTAAAACCAATATCGAAAATAAATTACATCTTGCCTCTCGATCATGTGACTTGAGACAGTGCATCTGTGTGTGTGTGTCTGTGTGTGAGAGACAGTGAGTGAGAGAAAGTGACTGTGTGTGAGAGTGTCTGTATGTGAGCATGTGTGAGAGAGAATGAGTCTGTGCGAGAGAGCGAGTGCGTGCTTGCGTGTGAAAAAGAGATTGTGTGTGAGAGATTGTGTATGGGAGACAGTGAGTGTGTGTTCGAGAGAGATTGAATACATGTGAGTGTGGTTGAGAGTGAGTATTTGTGCATGTGAAAGTGTGCGCTTATGAATATGTGAGAAAGTGCACGTGTTTGTGAGAGACAGGGGATGTGAGAGAGATTGTGTGTGTGTACATGTGCATGAGAGAGAGAGACCATGTGAGAGAGATTATGTGACAGAGAGTGTAAGAGACAGTGTGACAGAGTGATTGTGTGTTTGTGTACGTGAAGGAGTGATTATATATGGGAACGAATGTATTTGCAAGTTTGAGACAGTGTGATTGGCTGAATTTTAAGATTATTTGGCTGTCAGTTTTATTAAGTGTTTTGAAGGGATTCTTACCAGAAGGTTTAATGAAATCGCTCACCGTATGTTATTAAACCCACCTCATTAACTACCCATTCCATCCAATTCTAATCACATTTTACCATGCACCATTCTCAGAAGAACTGTTTACACAGATGCTGCCAGACCTGCTGAGTTCTTGCAGCACTCTCTGTTGCAAGTTCAGATTTCCAGCATCCAGTATTTTGCTTTTTTTTAAGGGAGCATTCCCTCAATTCTGCACTGAAGAGTCAATATAGATGATTCAACCTCTGACCTTGATGAGCAGAGGCAATAATCTGATGGGACAGATCATTGTCACAGGTAGACAGGGTGGAGAAGAAGGTGCTTGGCACACTTGCCTTCATTCATCAGAGCATTGAGTATAGGAGTTGAGACATGTTACAGATGTACAAGATATTGGTAAGGCCGCATTTGGAGTACTGCGTACAATTCTGGTCACCCTGTGATAGAAAGGATACTATTAAACTGGAAGGGGTGTGAAAAAGATTTGTCAGGATGTTATCGAGACTGGAGGGTTTGAGTTATAAGGAGGTGGGGATAGGCTGGGACTATTTTCCCTGGAGCATAGCAGGCTCAGGGGTGACCTTATAGAGGTTTATAAAATCATGAGGGGCATGGATAGGGTGAATAGTCAAGGTCTTTTTCCAAGGGTGAGGGAGTCTAAAACTAGAGGGCATAGGTTTAAGGTGAGAGGGGAAAGATTTAAAAATGACTTAAGGACAGCCTTTTCACACAGAGGGTGGTGCATGTATGGAATGAGCTGCCAGAGGAAGTGGTGGAGGCTGGTACAATTACAACATTTAAAAGGCATCTGGATGGGTATATGAATACGAAGGGTTTAGAAGGGTAAATATGGGGCAAATGCAGGCAAATGGGACTAGATTAATTTAGGATGTCTGGTCAGCATGGACGAGTTGGGCCAAAGGGCCTGTTTCCATGCTGTACAACTCTATGATCTGAAAAGGAAACCATCCATCTTTAGTTTCGAAGTCAGGTGGATTCTGCAATGTAATTACAATTCACTTCACTGGTCAGTACAGCAGCCTGCATGGTCCTTTATTAATTTTAGATTACGGGATTAACATAAGGACACAGGAACTAAGAGAAAGAGGAGGCAATTCAGCCCCTCTAACCTGCTCTGCCATTTAATATGATTATGTACATTCTGAGTTTTCATTGTCCTACCAAAGGTCCTTAGCTCTGGAATTCCCTCCATTAACCTGCTTGTATTATAGAATCATAGATTTGTACAGCATGGAAACAGACCCTTGGTTCAACTCGTTGATGCCGACTAGATGTCCTAAATTAATCTAGTCCCATTTGCCAGCATTTGGCTCAATTCCCTCTCAACCCTTTCTTTTCATGTACCCATCCAGAAGCCGTTCAAATGCTGTGACAAACACTTTGCTGATCAGGCTGCAATCCTGACCCTCCCGGCTGTGAATAGTTCCAATAATGAGGTCTGTCCAAGGTCAGCTGTGAAATTTCACTGTTTGCTTTTCCTGGACCGAACTCTGATTTCCAGAGATGCTTGTAATTTCACAGTCAGTCAGCTGTGAGAGTTCACTGCTTGGCCTTTTTTTGTGGAATTCTGGGATCCATTCTCCAACCTCCCATGTGGTCTGTCCTGAAACTATGACTCCTCTTCTCTCCCTCCTCTTTAATTAAACTGGTGATCTTGTTCTAATATGTCCTTATGTGGCTTGACAGCAAATTTTATTTGTAAACACACACCTCCTGATGCCTAACTACGTTAAAGATTCTAAATAAATGCAAGTTGTTAGTTGACTCCAATGTCCCATGCCAGACTGATTCCTGGGATGGCAGGATTGACAGATGAAAAGACACTGGATCGGTTAGAACGATATTCACTGGGGTTTAGAATAATGGAAGCAGGAATCTCAGAAGTCTACAAAATTCTAACTGGACTAGACAGGGTGAGTGCAGAAAGGTTGCTCCCAATGATCAGGGAGTCCAGAACCAGGGGTCACAGTCTGATACAGGGTAGTCCATTTAGGATTGAGATGAGGAGAAATTTCTTCACCCAAGTGGTTGAGGCTGAAACGTTGAACGTTTTCAAGAAGGAGTTAGATACAGTTCTTAGGGCTAAAGGGATCAGAAGGTATGGGGAGAAAAAAGAAACTGAGTACACAATGCTGAGTTGATCCATGAACATATTAAATGGCACAGTAGGCTTAAAGGGCTGAGTGGCCTACTCCAATTCTTATCTTTCTATGTCTCTGGTGCTTGTCACTGTCTCTGTTGCAGCAAGAAACAATTTGGGCAGTTGGCCTTAACTGTTCTCTTCGAGCAAAGTCCAAATACTGAGGTGAGAGATTAGCTGAATGTAACAGATGCTACTAGGCAAGAGAGTGCAAATATTGTCATCTCACTCACTTAGAACGCTGTGGGCAGTGCCCGGGACTTGCTGCTCTGTGCACCTGCCAAGTGAAGCTTTGGGTACAACTGGATATTTGAAGAATATAACATGGTGATGGTCAATATGGATGTAATGCCCGATTACTGCTGTTAAACAGCAGGAGGCCATACAACAGTACAGAAAGCACATTGGTTAGTACCGACCCTATCCCATATCCGTACAGGCACTGCAACCACATCATCGTGAACGTGTGTATGGGAGCAAAGAATTCTGCATCTAGGATTGCTGACGACACTATGTTAAGTGGTGCAGTGAATAGTCCAGATGGGAGCAGGAAACCGCAAAGAGGGATTGATAGAACAAATAACCAGGCAGATGGTAGCTAAATGTGGGGAATTGTGAGGCCAATTCAAGCATTTCAGGCTTATAAAAGATACTCCAGAATGCTGTCTCTGTGCTGAGAAACTTGGAATCATAAGGAGGCCAGTGGCTCATGGGAAGGTACGAAAACACGATCAACAAGGCTAATGGAAGGTACAGCATTTGTGAAGAGAAAGCAGAGATAACGTTTCGGGTCCAGTGACTGTTCTGAAGAAGGATCACTGGACCTGAAACGTCAGCTCTGCTTCCTCCCCACATATGTTGCCAGACCTGCAGAGCTTTTACAGCAATTTTTGTTTATGTTTCCAACTTCTTTCAGTTGTTTATGTTTGTTGTTTATGTTTTGTTTAGGCTAATGGAAAATGTTGGCTTTATCCCAAGGGAATTGGTATACAAAGTCAATGATGAGATACTTCAGTGGTGTAGAACCTTCATTAGACTGCTCATAGGGTATAGCTTTTAGCTCTGGGCAGAACACCTCAGGGAGGTTGATTTTTATTCAGTCATGGGGTGTGAATATCGCGTCAAGAACAAAATTTATTGCCTGTCCCTAGTTGCCCTTAAGAAGGAGGCGGTGAGTTGCCTTCTTGAACCGCTACCGTCCACAGGTAGAGCCATAATGCCCTTAGGGAGGAAGTTCCAGGATTTTGACCCAGCGACAGCGAAGGAACAGCGATTTATTTCCAAGTCAGGGTGGTGAGTGGCTTGGAGGCAAACTTGCAGGTGGTGGTGTTCCCATGTCTCTGCTGCCATTGTCCTTTTGGATGGAGGTGGTTGTGGGTTTGGAAGGTGCTATCTATGGATCTTTGATGAGTTTCTGCAGTTCGTCTTGTAGATAGCACACACAGATATTCCTATGGAACAGAAGTATATTTCTGTGCCTAATAGACGATATTGGGAGAGTTTGCAGTATCAGAACCATGTTGCATTTCAAAGATTTAAATTGTCAGGATAGGTTGTGTAAATGTACCTAATGGATATTTTCAAATCAACCAGTTCAGTGATGTTATTCCATACCTCTGGCGCAGATGGACTTGAGATCACTGATGGTCAGGTTACACTACTGAGCAGGCAAAAGGGGCTGAATGTTCCTATGTACAAAGAGTCAACATTGTCAAGGATTTGAACTCAGTCTGCTGCTCACCCAATAAGATACACGACCTGGGGGATTACAGGAAGGTTGTGGGGTTTTCAAAGGCAAGGCAGGGAGGAAATCTTCACTGAAAGGGTTATTGAGTTGCTAAAAAAAGGTGGAACACATAGAAAATAGGAGCTGGAGCGGGCCATTCAGCCCTTCAAACCTGCTCCAAGATGGTCATGGATGATCATCCAACTCAATACCTTGTTTCCATTATCCTTTAACGCAGGAACAGAAAGGAGATCAAACTGCCAGGAATGGTTTGAAAGACAACTGGATGTTTTCAGAGACAGAATGGGCTGAGTGACGTTATTAGGGAGATGTTAGAACTGTGCTCCTTGGAGAAGGAAGGATTGAGAGGTAATGGTCTTTAAATAGATAAGGGTTTGGGTGAAAGAGGAGAGGACATAGCCCTGACATAGTTGAGCAAAGGAGCAATGGGAACATGAGGATAAACCTATTCCTGCAGCGAGTGGTCAGGATCTGGAATGCATTGCCTGAGAGTGTGGCTTCAGAAGAGAATTGGATTGTTATTTGAAAAGGAAAAATGTATAGGACCATGGGGAAAAGTAAGGATGGGTTTGGGCGAGAGGGTATAGAGGCACAAGGAGAATTACACCCTACGTAGAGCTGGTCTGACTGCTCTCCTTCTGGATTTGGGGCCATTTGTGGATTCTGTGACATAATGAGATGTGTTGCATGGCGCTTGGTGTGCTAATGTTTTGTAACAACAGCCTGGTTGGGAATTTCTCTGGGTGTGCTCTCAATCCACCTTCATTAGAAAAATCTTGGACATCTGTAAGCAGACAGTCCATTGAAAAGTCAGGAAAGGTGACAGTTCTGTTTCAGATACATCACCGTCTTTAGGGTTGGCTGAGTGAGCTGTTTAAAAATGATAACACTGCCATCTGCTGGCCTTCTCCTCCCTTTACATAAAATAAAAACCGAAAGAACTGTGGATGCTGTAAATCAGGAGCAAAGACAGAAGCTGCTGGAAAAGCTCAGCAGGTCTGGCAGCATCAGTGATCGGTCTGGTGATCGGTAGGTTCTGAGGAAGGGTCACCGGACCCGAAACGTTAATTCTGACTTTCTCTTCACAGATGCTGTCAGACCTGCTGAGCTTTTCCAGCAACTTCTGTTTTTGTTTCTCCTTTTACACATTCCCTTTATTTCCCACAGGCAAGTTGTGCCGAATAACTTTGAGTAACGTTCACAAATCGTGAGTTTTTATAGGCTTTGTTAGTAAGTTTGCAGATGACACCAAAATTGGTGGTATAGTGGAGAGTGAAAAAAGGTTATCTAAGATTACAAGGAGATCTTCATCAACTGGGCCAATGGGCTATAGAGTGGCAGATGGAGTTTAATTTGGATAAATGCACAGTACTTCATTTTGGTAAAACAAACCAGGGAAGGATTTATACAATTAACGGTTGGGCCCTGAGTAGTGTTGCGGATTAGAGAGACCGAGGGGTTCAGGTACATTGGTCTTTGAAATTTGGATCACAGGTAGATGGGGTTGTCAAGAAAGTATTTAGCACACTTGCCTTCATTGCTCAGACCTTTGAGTATAGGAGTTGGGAGGCAATATAAGGCTCTGGTCAAAGGGCATATGGAATATTGTGAGCAGTTTTGGGCCTGTATCTATGGAAGGATGTGCTGGAGGGGGTCCAGAGGAGGTTTACAAGAATGATCCTGGGGATGAAGGGCTTGTCATATGAGGAAAGGTTGAGGAAGCTGGCTCTGTACTTGGTGGAGTTTAGAGTGGAGAGTCTGAAACATACAGAAGCTTACAGACCTGGATAAAGTGAACGTTGGTAAGATGTTTCCACTGATAGGGGAGAGTGGGACATAGCCTCAGAATAAAGGCACGATCCTATAGAACAGAAGTGAGGAGGAATTTCTTCATCCAGAGGATGGTTAATTTGTGCAGGTCAAGTCATTGAGTGTATTTAAGACAGAGCTAGATAGGTTCTTGATTGGTAAGGGGATTAAAAGTTACGGGGAAAAGGCAGTAGGATAGGATTGAGAAGCATATCAGCCATGATCGAAAGGTGGAGCAAACCCAATGGGCTAAATGATCTGATTCTGCTCCTACACGTTATGGGTTGAGGAGGGTTTGGGGGGTAGGGCTCGAGTCAATTCGGGTGGTTTCATCTACCAGGCATTGTCACGTCAGTGTTCGGGGTGGGTTCTAGTGCTGTGGTACGGTGTGGCGATGGGATATAAGTGAGGTGGGGAGGGCTGGGGGTAACAGTGGAGAATCAGGGGTTCAGATTAATAGTTAGCCTAGAATCAGAGCAGGTTTCTGATTCCCTCATCTTTCCTGGGTGACTCTGAAGTTTGGGGAGTTGGTGCCTTCTTCATATTGCTCTGATTTTAAGGAGCTATTCCCGAGGGTTCAATTTGCTGGGGAACTGCCCAACAGAATTTTCAATTTGTTGAATGTGGCAGATGGGGCGTCAATCCCATGGGCTGTAATTCCTGGGTAATGTCACGCTTCTTGATTATCGTAGGAGCTGGACTAATCCAGGTAGCTAGAGATTAATTCCATAGAGAAAGAACTTGCATTTACATTATCCGTGCATGACCTTCAGATGTTCCAAAATGTGTTACAGCATCCTGGTGGGGGACCTGGGCTCAGGGCATTGGCTTTCCTGCTCCTCTGGTGCTGCCTGGCCTGCTGTGTTCCTCCAGCTTCACACTGTATCAACTTGGGAGTATTGCGCACAGTTCTTGTCATCACACTTATAGAAGGATGTAAATGCTTTGGAGAGGGTACAGAAAAGGTTTTTACCAGAATATTGCTTGGAATGGGGGATTTTAGTGATGAAGAAATATTGAACAGACTGGAATAACAAGGTGTAGAGCTGGATGAACACAGCAGGCCAGGCAGCGTCAGAGGAGCAGGAAAGCTGACGTTTCGGGTCTGGGGAAGGGGAAGGAGGCGCTGAAATAAATAGAGAGAGGGAGATGTGTTGATAGAAGGCATTGAATAGATTGGGTTTGTTTTCACTGGAATGCAGGAGGCTGAGGGGCGAACTGACAGAAGTTTATAACATTGTGGATGGCATGGACTGAGTGGAAAGTACGAGACTTTTTCCCAGGGTGGAGGGGTCAATTACTAGGGGGCACAGGTTCAAGGTGTGGGGTGTTGGGGGGGTTAGTTTAAAGGAGATGTGCAAGGCAAGGTTTTCACACAAAGGGTGGTGAGAGCCTGGAGCACGTTGCCAGAGGAGATGGTGGGAGCAGACACAGTAGCAGCATTCAGGAAGCACCTGGACAAATACATGGAAAGGAAGGGAATAGAGGGATACGGATCCTGTAAGTGAAGACAGTTTTAGTATGGAAGGGCAAACTGTATCGCTACAGGCTTGGAGGGCTGAAGGGCCTGTTCCTGTGCTGTATTGTTCTTTCTTGAATGACTTACATTGGGATATTCCAACACCTTCCTGAATTTTGCCTTGGAGGTGGGGGAAGAGGTTTTATGGACTCCAAAGAGGAGTTACTCACCACAGAATTCCCACTCTGTGGCCTGCTCCGTTGCCATGGAATTTATATGTCACATCGAGTTAACTTTATAATCAATGAGCACGCCCTGAAGAATTTTTTTTAAAATTGGATTTGTGGGACGTGGGTGTCACTATCTGGGCCAGCATTTATTGTCCGTCCCTAAATGCCTTTGAGAAAGTGGTAGGGAACAGCATTCTTGAACTGCTGCAGTCCATGTGCTGTAGGTAGACCCCCACTGCCATTAGGGTGGCTGTTCCAAGATGTCGACCCAGTGACAGTGAAGGAACGGGGCAACATATTTCCATCTCAGGACGGTGAGTGGCTTGGAGGAGAACTTGCAGAAGGTGATGTTCCCAGGTATCTGCTACCCTTGTCATTCTAGGTGGAAATAGTGGTTGGTTTGGAAGGTGCTGTCTGAGGATCCCTGGTGACTTGATGGGCTTGGAGGAGGAGGACTATTCAAGACTATTGATCAAACGCATCAATGGGCTGAAAAATGGTAGATGGAGTTCAAATTTGGATAAATGCGGGGTATTACATTTTGGTACAACAGGGCCAGGACTTATACAATTAATGGTGCGGCATTGGTTAGTGTTATAGAAGAGAGGGACCTAGAGGTTCAGGTACTTAATTCTTTGAAGTTTGTGTTACAGGGTGGTTAAAAGGTGTTTATCACGCTCGCCTTCATTGCTCAGTACTTTGAGTTTGAGAGTTGGAAAGTCATGTTAGATGACATTAGAATGTTGGTGAGGCCTCTTCTGGAATACTGGGTCCAGTTCTAGTCACCCAGTGGTAGGAAGGACATTAAGCTGGAGAAGGTTCGGAAGGGATTTACCAGGATGCTGCCAGTATGGAAGGTTTGAGTTATAAAGATAGAGACACGATAGTAACACACATTCTTATTTACATTAAAAGATGAGTTGACTGGGTTGATCCCTGTCATGTCCCTCCTGACAGAAAAATCCATCAATCCAGAATACCCTTTTTATCGTGATCACCAGAGCTCACAGTCTTTTTGTTATCTAGCCACAGTATTTGCAATGGTACAGTGCAAAAAGATGTTAGACTGAGTCACGCTTAACGAAAACAGACAGGTATATTTGTTTTAAAAAACTTCTCAGAGCAGTGCGGAAATCAATTTTAATACATGACGACAAAAAGTGGGGGGGTGCAGATGTATGGAGGTCATGCACTGGTCCTGTTGTGAGGTAACACATTCTACCAGCCTGACCATGTGACACCCTGAGCATTGCTTTGAGATTGGCAAAGCATCTTCTGGTCTGGACGGAGTGTGCGGTCAGCTGTGGGAGGGAGTGACTAGTCTCTTGTTCTTTGGTGGTGGAGGAGGCGGTGGAGACTTAGGGCCTTTGGTGTCATCTGGCGTTGGCAGACAGGCAGCCTGTTGGGAAGGAAATGCCAAGAGAAAGTCAACAAAGAGTTGTTGAGCAGAGTGAGGTGCAGCAAAAGTCCCGTCTTGTCACCACTGGCAAGATTGTGTTGGCAGTTTGGGGGTGATTTACCCAGCCAAAGTTCTGGGGACCCTGATTCGAATCCCACCATGGCAGATGGTGGAATCTGAATTCAATAAAAAAAAGTCTGGAATTAAGAATCTACCAATGACTGTGAAACTGTTGCCGATTGTCTGAAAAACCCACTAATGTCCTTCAGGGAAGGAAGCTGCCATCCTCACCTGGTCTGGCCTACATGTGACTCCAGACCCACAGCAAAGTGGTTGATTCTTAACTACCCTCTGGGCAATTAGGGATGGGCAATACATGCTGCCCAGCCAGCAATGCCCTCATTCTGTGAATGAATAAAAGGGAAAATGAAAAAGACCTGTCTTTCTCTCTCCACAGCGGCACAGTCAATCATATGTCTCTGGTTTGTCCCTCAGTGGGTGAAATTTCCACTTTGTCCCCACTTTCCTTTCACCCCCTAAGCCTCACAATCTTCCAGGTTCTTGATCAAAGTGAAGCTCCATTGCTGGTTTGTCAAGTGTTTGGCTGGTACTTGATGCTTCAGTCCTCCCTTAGAATGATGATGTGGCATTCTCGTTTAACTTCAAATCTTTAAAAGAAAACAATTTTCTCCCTTTTCTTTGAAACCCAAATCTACCGACTTTGGGCAAACCGCAGATTGGTCAATGACCAATGCCAACTAATCAGGTCATAAGGCTAATCACTTTCAAAACTGGCATGAATAACAGTGTGACACAAGGTGTCCAATGACTCGATCACAGTGACAGGGAGGTTAGAGGTTACAAGGCCCCAGAGCTGGCCACCAAAGGGCCTCTGTATTGCTAAGCTGGTTTTCATTGCATGTGGTTTAGCCCCATAAAATGAGCACCACTGTATCAAGTCCAGACCCCATCATTTTCATTTAATTGTGTGTTTACGCTAAGTATAGCTACTGAGAAGTTGTGAAGGGAGCTAGATCATATGAAGAAGGAAAAAGATTAAGGCCACTTGGCATTTCGAGCCTGCTCTGCCATTCAGTAAGACCACAGCTGACCTGAATTTAACCTCAACATGACATTTTTTAATTCATTCACAGGTTGTGGGCATTGCTGGCTGGGCCAGCATTTCTTGCCCACCCCTAATTGCTCAGAGGGTAGTTAAGCATCGATCACATTACTGTGGGGCCTGGAAACACATGGGGGTCAGACAAGGTAAGGATGGCAACTTATCCGTCATAAAGGACATTCGTGATCCAGTTGATTTCTTCCCCTCAACTATTCACAATGACTCCATGGCCTTTATTGACTCTTAATTCTAGACATTTTTTTTATTGAACTTAAATTGTCTAGGTGGGATTTGAATTTGAGTTCCCATAACATTACCTGGTCTCTGGATCACTGGTCTAACAAAAACATCACTAGAACATTGGCTCCCTTGTAACCTCCTCGAAATCTTTCATCCCCTTGGTGATCAAGAATTGGTCTACCTCTGCATTAAAAATATTTCAATATTCTGCATTTTGAGGAACATTGATGAACATCAGATAGCACAGAACAGGAGCCTGGATTGTCGGGCTCCAAGTAAGTGTCTTCTCTTATCATCCTCTGGGTAAGGTGATGGTGAAGTCACCACAGTCCCAGTGGGCTTCCTCATCATTAGAGAGAGATGACTGGTGGTGGTTTGACTTAAGGGTCACCTTGGCTCAAGGCTGAGGTGGGATCTTCATGGTGACGTCAGTTGGTATGGGAATTGAATCTGTGCGGTTGGTGTCATTCTGCATCGCAAACCAGCTAAGTTTGCTAACCGACTGCTTCCTCTGTATGTGGTCATGTTCAATTCAGCGACTTTTTGTTCACTCTCGAGAGTGCGTTTCTCACAGTTCTACTATGATGTCAACTTAATTACAATGTTCAATGTCAAGCTAAACGTGCAGCCCAAAGTGTCCCATGACAAACCTGCAGTTAAGTGCACAGATTCTTTTTTTTAACGTGAATACAGTTTTGACTCACCTTATTCTGGAACTGCTCATTAGCTGACCCCTGGTGGATGGGGAGACTCAGAGGGTCGCCCTGATCCTGGCTGAAATTCTCCAGGAGCAGAGGGTTAATTTTCTTTGGCAATGGGGGAGGCCTGGCACTCTTTACCCGTCCACCGAAACCATTGAGTACAGTAAAGGCCTGTCCTGTAGAGCACACAGAGAGCACCAGTGGGTGTTAGCAATCAGAAGCCTTACCTAGAGGACGCAAACGTTTGGGCACTATGACAGAATGCTGGAAAAACTTAGCAGGTCTGGCGGCATCTGGCGAGAAACAGAGCTAATGTTTTGAGTCTGGTTTTGCTGTTGAAGAAAAGTCATATTGGACTCAAACATTAACTCTGCTTCTCTCTCCACAGACCCTGCCGGACCTGCTGAGTTTCTCCAGCACTTTCTGTTTTTATTTCAGATCTCAGCATCTGCAGTATTTTGCTTTCATTTGACTGTTCGGTCACTTGAGTTTTACTGGTCCTGTCTCATTCTCCACTTTTGTCCCTGCACTGTTTTGGGCCGGCGATAGCAGGGGTAATAAACAAAATATTGGTTAGGCCACAGCTGGAGTATGGTCGCCGCACTAGAGCATTGCGTGGAGGGGGTCCAGAGGAGATTCATCAGGACGTTGCCTGGAATGGACCATTTCAGCGATGAAGAAAAGCTGGATAAGGTCATAAGATATAGGAGCAGAATTAGGGATGGGCAATAAATGCTGGCCTAGCCAGTAGCACCCTCATTCCATGAATGAATGAAAAAGAATTAGGCTATTTGGCCCATCGATAAGCTTGGGTTGGTTTCTTTGGAGCAGAGAAGGTTCAGCAGAAACCTGATTAAGGTGTAAAAGATTACAAAAAGATCTTGAACAATTGAGTCAATGGGCTGAGGAGTGGCAGATGGAGTTCAATTTGGATAAATTCAGGGTGTTGCATTTTGGTAAAACAAACAAGGGCAGGACTTATACAATTAAAAATATGCCTTGGGTAGCGTTGTAGAACAGAGAGACCTAGGGGTTCAGGAATATATTTTTTTGAAGCTTGCATCACATGTAGACCAGGTGATTATAAAGGCGTTTAGCACACTTGCCTTCACTGCTCAGTCCTTTGAGCAGAGGAGTTGGGGCATCATGTTGAGATTGTACAGGATGTTGGTGAGGCCTCTTCTGGAGTACTGTGTCCAGTTCTCGTTGTCCTATTATAGGAAGGATATTATTAAGCTGGAGAGGGTTCAGAAAAGATTTACCAGGATGTTGCCAGGAATGGAGGGTTTGAGTTATAAGGAGAAAGTATATAAGCTGGGACGTTTTTTCACTGGAGCATAAGAGATGACCTTATAGAGGTTTATAACATAATGAGGGATTTAAATAAAGTGAATGGCAGTTGTCTTTTCCCTAGGGTGGGGGATTTAAAGGCTAGGGGGCATATTTTTAGGGTGAGAGGAGAGAGATTTGAAAAAAGACATAAGGGGCAACCTTTTTACACAAACGGTGTGTGGAATGAACTTCCAGAGGAAATGATTAATTGGTACAGTACAGTGTTTTAAAGATATTTGGATAAGAAATGTTTGGAGGGATATGGGTCAAGCGCAGGCAGGTGGGGATGGTTTAGTTTGGGATGATGCTTGGCATGGACTAGTTGGACCGGAGGGTCTATTTCCATGCTGTATGACTCTATGACTCTATGAGGGGCATTGTCAGAAAGCAGCTATTCCCCTTAGTCGAAGGGTCCATAACAGGGGGCATAGTTTGAAAGCTAAGGGCAAAAGGTTTAGAGAGTATCTGAAGAATTTCTTTTTCTTGAGAGTGGTGGGAGTCTGGAATGCCTTGCCTGGAAATGTAGTTGAGGTGGGAAACCTCACAACCTTTTAAAAGTACTTGATGAGCATTTGAAATGTTATAATATTCAAAGCTATGGGTTAAGTGCTGGAATGTAGAACCAGTGTACATTTAGAGTAGTTTCTGTTGGTTAAGACTCGATGGGCTGAAAGGCCTCTTTTGTTCTGTATGATTCTTTCAAGGAGGGAAGGAGAAGGAAGTTTCCTGTCGGATCACAGGATGCTCCATCAAAAGCGGCTGTCAAAATCCAGATCAACACACTGCTGAAAATAATTTGAAAAGGGAAGTGATGGGATGGAATGAATGAAACACAGGAGATGGAGTAAATAATTTAACCCCTTGTGCCTTTTTGGCCAGTTGATAAGAGCAGGGCAGGTTTGCATGAAATCAACATGCGTTCCCTTGCCACACATTCCCCAATACCTTTGTAGGGTGCCGCATTGCAGGTCTAGCCACTGGTTAGAAATTACAGGAAAGAAAGAGATTATCATTCTAGGAAAGTCCTCCCTTACTGAGGCAGAGTACAATTCAAGACAGCCTTTTGATCAAAAAGACCAAGGTCACTGCCCTTTGTGTAATCTGTACTGGCAGTGGGTACAGCAGTGACTGGTGGGGCTCAGTTGGTCACTTCTCTCATCCTCAAGTGCAGCAGGTTGTGGATTTATGTCCTGCCACAGGGCTTTGAGAATAAGAATACAGCTGATCCTCTCCCATGCAGTACGCAGGAGGTGCTGCATTGTTGGTGGTGCCATTGTTTAGATGAGAGGGGGTCATATATTGGACTGAAAACTGTGTTACTCTGTCTACAGATATTACTGAGCCCACATGGTGTATCCATCCACTGTGGCTCCAATGACTGTCTCACTTAAATGAATTTCGATATAACCAGTCACTTATTGAAACTGCACTCATATCATCGTGATGCCCAATAGCACATCCTATGGCACCACCTTGAAGAGCAAGTAGAGGTTTCCCTGGCTAATATTAATCGCTTAACCAACATCTTGAAACAGGTCACCTAGTTATTATCAGATTGCTGTTTATGGGAGCTGGCTGCATGTCAATGAGTTGGTGTGTTTTCTCCATTATAGGAGTGACTACGCTTAAAATGCTCTTCGCTGTCCTCAAGGTGATTTGGGATTTCCTGAGGTTGTGAAAGGCGCTATATAAATACATGCTGTTTTTTATATTTCCACTTGCTTCAGGCCAGTCTGTACTGGCTTTTCGTTATTTGTTCACGGGATGTGGGTGTTGCTGGTTGGGCCAATATTTATTGCCCACCCCTAAATGCTGTGGAGAAGGTGGTAGTATGCTGCCATCTTGAACTGCTGCAATCTTTTGGGCTCAACCCCTTAGTTCAGACCAGCCAAGTTAGCTGCATTTTGAAAAGGGAAGAAGGTAGGTTTGCTATATTATGGTTAACTGGCCAGAGAGCCTCCTTTCCTGAAGGGGAGCCCTTATCCAAGAGGTTTCACACTGGGAGATCAGAATGAGAGGGTGTGCTGAGTTGCCCATTTGTGGAGCAGAGGAGTTGAGAGATGAAGGAAGGGAACAGGGCGCAGCATGTGAAAACACCTTGATGCAGCACCTTACCTGCTGGACTTGCAATGTTTTCATCAGCAGGCTGTTCTGAATTGGGATTGCTTTCCACCATTCTCGTGTTGCCCACCAAGTGTGACAATCGTGAAGGCTCCTGGAAACAGATGGGAATTAACATCATCGAAAGGTCGTCGTGAGTAATCGGCTCTGGTGGGATTTGGCTTAAAGACCCCCACCTTTCCCAGAATAGTGACATTCTCCCTCGAGTGCGCACACACACACTGGACTGGATTTCACACAAGTTGCAAGGAACCCTCATAACATTTAAGAAGTATTTAGATGCACATTTGGCGATGCTAAGACATACAAGTCTATGGGCCTATTGCTGGAAAATAGGATTAGAATTCCGAGGTGGTAGTTTTTGACTGATGGGCTGAATGGCCTTTTTTTTCTGTAGATTTCTATGACTCTATGAACATGGAGCTACCTAAAAATGACGGCCTGATCTGATTCTGAAATTCCCAGCTTGTCGTTCCTGGCCGCAGTGATTCTCACTGACATACGACAGGACCAGTGAGTCTGTACCCTGTATCCTAGATCTACCTGGCTCCTATGTAGAGGTAAGCATTTCCTGGTCACCACAATCTCTCCCTCTCCAATTACCCCACTGAAAATACCCATGGAATAAGGCCACATTCTCAAATAACTTACGGTTGACAGTCCCAGAGGAGTCATGAACCACTGTCTGCATTCAGGAATCTTTTGAACAAAAGCCTCAAAAAGTCTTTTCTATGCTCCCCATGTGCACGCATACCACCTCAATGACAGCTTATGCCCCCTCATCCATTTCCATGGAACTTTATAGTCCTATGCCAACTCAAAGACAATTCATGGCCTCCCATCCATGCCTGATGACCTCTCATACCCTCCATTCTAATCCATGGCCTTTCCATAGCCTTTTAATCAGTGTACATTACATATAGAGCCAGTGAATCTTACATGTGTGAAACTACTTTGGGGAAAAGAAAAACATTCATTTTGAGAAATAAATGGTGTTTCTACAAGCTGATAAAAGCGTAAATGAAATAGTTTCATTAAAGGATAAATAACAGAAGCATTAAGCACTTGACAAGGGAAAGCAATGACATTGTAGCATTTTGTTGGACAAATAACCCAGAAAGCTAGGTAATGGTCTGAGGAACCAAGTTTCAAACCCACCATGATAAATAATGAAATTTCAATTTAAAAAAATCTGAATGATGACCATCAAACAATAGTCGTTAAAAACTCTTCTAGTTAACTAATGCCTTTTTGAGGAAGGAAATCTGATGCACCCAGACTGGCCCTCCATGTGACATTCCAGACCCACAGCAATGTGGTTGACTTTTTACTGCCCTTCAAAATAGCTCAGCGAACTACTCAATTTCTTAAAAACACCATGTGATACCAAGGAATGAAACAAGGTGGACCACCCAGCATCGACTTCAGCGCTAGAAGTGCAAAAATGGCAGAAACAGCCCTGTTGACCCTGCAAAGTCCTCTTTACTAACATCTGGGGGTTAGTGCCAAAATTGGGAGAGCTGTCTCACTGGCTAGACAAACATCAGCCTGACATAGTTATACTCATGGAATCATACCTTACAGACAATATCCCAGACACGGTTATGTTTTGTCTCACTGGCAAGACAGACCCAGCAGAGGTAACAGTACAGTATTAGACAGTCGGGAGGGAGCTGTCCTGGGAGCTCACATTGACACCAGGCCACAAGAAGTCTCATGGCATCATGTCAAACGTGAACAAGGATACCTCCTGCCAATTACCACGTACGGTCCTCCCTCAGCTGAGAAATCAGTACTCCTCCATGTTCACCAACACTTGGAGGAAGCACTGAGAGTGGTCAGGGCACAGAATGTACTCTGGGTCGGGGATCTTCAGTGTCGACCATCAAGAGTGACTCAGCAGTCACACTACTTATTGAACTGGTAATGTCCTAAAGGACATAGTTGCTAAACTGGGTCTCCAGATAGGGATTAAGGAACCAACAAGAGGGAAAGACATATTTGACTTCTTGACATTTAGCACCTGCCTCAGATATTAGTAGGGAGGACTTTGCAGGGATGACAGGGCTGAGTTGTAATTTCTGGTGCCTAGGTCAATGCCAAGTGATCTGATTGGTTTCATGCCTTTTTTTTGAGACTTTTTAGTCATTTGAGCAGCTTGCTAGGCCATTTCAGAGGGCAGTTAAGAGTCAACAACATTGCTGTGGGTCTGGAGTCACATGTTGGCCAGACCAGGTAAGGATGGCAGGTTTCTCTTCTTCAAGGGCGTTCATGAACCAACGGGATATGACTAACTTTTGATTTCAGATTATACTAATAGAATTCAAATTCTAATGGCTGTGATGATAGGATTTGAACACATTATCTTCCAGGGTCTCTCAACTGTCCCTCAGGGAGTGGTGGAATATAGTTAAAGAACCTTTGGCCCGTCATTTCCAGGTAAGTCAAAAATAACAACCTAACTAATCAAATCCCGTTTTCCAGCACTTGACACAGAGCCTTGTGTACATCCAAATGTTTCTTAAATGGGTTAGTAAATTTGCGGATGACACCAAAATCAGTGGAGTTGTGGATAGTGCGGAAGGATGTTACAGGTTACAGAGGGACATAGATAAGCTGCAGAGCTGGGCTGAGAGGTGGAAAATGGAGTTTAATGTGGAAAAGTGTGAGGTGATTCACTTTGGAAGGAGTAACAGGAATACAGTGTACTGGGCTAATGGTAAGATTCTTGGTAGTGTGGATGAGCAGAGAGATCTCGGTGTCCATGTGCATAGATCACTGAAAGTTGCCACCCAGGTTGATAGGGTTGTTAAGAAGGCGTACGGTGTGTTAGGTTTTATTGGTAGAGGGATTGAGTTTCGGAGCCATGAGGTCATGTTGCAGCTGTACAAAACTCTGGTGCGGCCGCACTTGGAGTATTGAGTACAGTTCTGGTCACCGCATTATAGGAAGGATGTGGAAGCATTGGAAAGGGTGCAGAAGAGATTTACCAGGATATTATTGCCTGGTATGGAGGGAAGGTCTTATGAGGAAAGGCTGAGGGACTTGAGGCTGTTTTCGTTACAGAGAAGAAGGTTAAGAGGTGACGTAATAGAGACATACAAGATGATCAGAGGATTAGATAGGGTGGACAGTGGGAGCCTTTTTCCTCAGATGGTGATGGCTAGCACGAGGGGACATAGCTTTAAATTGAGGGGTGATAGATATAGGACAGATGTCAGAGGTAGGTTCTTTACTCAAAGAGTAGTAAGGGCGTGGAATGCCCTGCCTGTAAAAGTAGTAGACTCGCCAGCTTTAAGGGCATTTAAATGGTCATTGGATAAACATATGGATGATAATGGAATAGTTTAGGTTAGATGGGCTTCAGATTGGTTTCACAGGTCGGCACAACATCGAGGGCCGAAGGGCCTGTACTGCGCTGTAATGTTCTATGTCCTATGTTCTAAGAGTTTCTGTCTCTAACACCCTAACAGGCAGTGAGTTCCAGATGCCCACTACCCTCTGGGTGAAAAAGTTCTTCATTACATTTTTTCATTGGAGCGAAGAAGGATGAGAGGTAACTTGATAGAGGTGTACAAGTTGATGAGAGGCATAGGTAGTCAGAGACTTTTTCCAAGGGCGGAAATGACTATTACAAGGGGGCATAATTTTAAGGTGATTGGAGGAAGGTGTAGGGGAGATGTCAGAGGTAGGTTCTTCACACAGAGAGTGGTGGGTGTGTGGAATGCGCTGCCGGCAGTGGTTGTGGAGTCAGATACTTTAGAGACTTTTAAGCGACTCTTGGATAGACACATGGAGGATAGTAAAATGTAGGGTATGCAGGGTAGATTGATCTTAGTAGGATAATAGGTCGGCACAACATCATGAGCTGAAGGTCCTGTACTGTGCTGTACTATTCTATGTTCTATATTAAACTTTCCGCCTCTTACCTTAAATCTATGTTCCCTGATCATTGATCCCTCCATCCAGAGATGGTAAACTCACAGAAGCAGCACTTTGGTCAAGGGCCATAAGTGAATAAGAACTCACTTCAAGGGGACCCTCAGGAAAAGTTGAAAGTGACTGATCTGCATGTGTGCATTTGATTGTAAACGTTCAGTTCGTTATTTGCAATGTTTAATGGGGATCAGAGAAATGTAGCCATGACACGTTCATTGCATTGTAGAAGTTCACAACCTTCATGTTAGGTCATTGACAGATAAAAGACAATTTCCCCAAAATATGGCTTATATGCTTCTCAACCCAATTCTTCTGCCTTCTCCCTGTAACTCTTGATCCCCTTACTAATCAAAAACCTATCTATCTCTGCTTTAGATACACTCAAGGGACTGCTGTGGAAATGAGTTCCACGGATACTGGTTCACCTCAAACCAGGAAGACAGGGATTTTACCCAATGGAATGTGATTGCCATATAGTGAGGTACCTCGGTGATGTCTGGAGGAGGAGGAGCAGCCACAGATAACTTTCTGGAGGCGAACAGCCCGCTGACTCTGTTCTCCTTCCTGGTGAACTTCTTCTCCTCAAAATCTTTCAACCCACTGTCCTGCGATTTCTCCTGGGAACGGGAGCTCTGCTTCTTTGGCAATGGTGGCTCGGCCGCACTGTTAGGAACAATAACAGCGGCTTGCATTTAGATAGCGCCTCTCATAACCTCAAGACAAAGCACGAGACAACCAGCGATATACTTTTCTGAAATATGGGTTACTGTTGTAAGGCAACTGTCAATCAGCACAGATACATTCCTACAAACACCGATCTTTTTTATCTCGCTAATTTTAGTCTGAGGATGAACACAAGTCAGCATTTTTCAAATAATCCTTTCATGGGATTCGGGTGTCTCTGACTCAGCCAACATCTGTTGCCCATCCCTAATTGCACTTGAGAAGGTGGTGGTGAGATGCCTTTTTGAATCTCTGCAGTCCATGAGGTGCAGATACACCCAACAGTGCAGCTAGCATTCCATGATCTAACAGGGGTGAGCAGAGAAATGCTGGCCTAGCCAGCAATGTCCACGTCACTGATAGTAGGAACCGCAGATGCTGGAGAATCCGAGACAACAAGGTGCAGGGCTGGATGAACACAACAGGCCAAGCAGCATCATAGGAGCAGAAAGGCTGACTTTTCGGGCCCAGACCCTTCATCAGAAAAGGGGGAGGGGAAGGGAGTTCTGAAATAAATAGGGAGAGAGAGTGGGAGGCGGATAGAAGATGGATGGAGGAGAGGATAGGTGGAGAGGAAACAAACAGGTCGAAGAGGCGGGGATGGAGCCAGTAAAGGTGAGTGTAGGTGGGGAGTTAGGGAGGGGATAGGTCAGTCCAGGGAGGACGGACAGGTCAAGGGGGTGGGATGAGGTTAGTCGGTAGGAGATGGGGGTGCGGCTTGAGGTGGGAGGAGGGGATAGGTGGGAGGAAGAACAGGTTAGGGAGGCGGGTATGAGCTGGACTGGTTTTGGAATGCGGTAGGGGGAGGGGAGATTTTGAAGCTTGTGAAATCCACATTGATACCATTGGGCTGCAGGGTTCCCAAGCGGAATATGAGTTGCTGTTCCGCAACTCATCCCTCACACCCCGTCCACGCAATAAGCCGCAACTCATCCCTCACACCCCGTCCACGCAATAAGAACCAAAAAAGAATCCCCCTCGTCCTCACGTACCACCCCACCAACCTCCGGATCCAACGCATCATCCTTCGACACTTCCGCCATCTGCAATCCGACCCCACCACCAAAGACATCTTTCACTCCCCACCCTTATCTGCTTTCCGGAGGGACCACTCTCTCCGTGACTCCCTTGTCCACTCCACACTCCCCTCCAGCCCCACCACACCCGGCACTTTTCCCTGCAACCGCAGGAAGAGCTACACTTGCCCCCATACCTCCTCCCTCACCCCCATCCCAGGCCCCAAGAAGACTTTCCACATCAAGCAGATGTTCACCTGCACATCTGCCAATGTGGTATACTGCATCCACTGTACCCGGTGTGGCTTCCTCTACATCGGGGAAACCAAGCGGAGGCTCGGAGACCGCTTTGCAGAACACCTACGCTCGGTTCGCAATAAACAACTGCACCTCCCAGTTGCAAACCATTTCAACTCCCCCTCCCATTCCTCAGACGACATGTCCATCCTGGGCCTCCTGCAATGCCACAACGATGCCACCCGAAGGTTGCAGGAATAGCAACTCATATTCCGCTTGGGAACGCTGCAGCCCAATGGTATCAATGTGGATTTCACAAGCTTCAAAATCTCCCCTCCCCCTACCGTATCCCAAAACCAGTCCAGCTCATCCCCGCCTCCCTAACCTGTTCTTCCTCCCACCTATCCCCTCCTCCCACCTCAAGCCGCACCCCCATCTCCTACCGACTAACCTCATCCCGCCCCCTTGACCTGTCCGTCCTCCCTGGACTGACCTATCCCCTCCCTAACTCCCCACCTACACTCACCTTTACTGGCTCCATCCCCGCCTCTTCGACCTGTTTGTTTTCTCTCCACCTATCCTCTCCTCTATCCATCTTCTATCCGCCTCCCACTCGCTCCCTATTTATTTCAGAACCCCCTTCCCCTCCCCCTTTTCTGATGAAGGGTCTAGGCCCGAAACGTCAGCCTTTCTGCTCCTATGATGCTGCTTGGCCTGCTAAGTTCATCCAGCCCTGCACCTTGATGTCCACGTCACTGTGTGCCAATAGTTGGGAGAGAGGATGTGTCAGATGATAGCAAAGTATTGAACATGTGGGTTGCTTTGACCTGGAACTTCTTGAGAGTTTATAGGAGCTGTGTGCATCCAGGCAAATGTGGAGTATTCCAACAAACTCCTGACTTGTGCATCGTAGATGGTGAACAGGCACTGGGAGACAGGAGATAAGTTATTCACTGCTGGATTCCCAGCCTCCAACATTTTCTTGCAGGCGCTGTATTTATATGTGGCTAGTCCAGTTCAGTTTCTGACCAGTGGTAACCCCTGGGATGTGGATAGAGGATTCAGTAATGGTGAGGTCATTGGGTTTCAGAAGTTTGATGTAATGTCAAGGGACAGGAATATATATTGGTACTTTTAGGGTTCAGCTTGTGATTGATTGCTGCACTTATTCTTAGTTATTACGCATCATTAAGGAGGGCCCAGGCCATTGGGTGTGACATCATTCAACTTGAAGACAATAAGACCATAAGACATAGTAGTAGAATAAGGCCATTTGGCCCATCAATTCTGCTCCACCATTCAATAATGGCTTATATGTTTCTCAACCCAATTCTTCTGCCTTCTCCCTGTAACCCTTGATCCCCTTACTAATCAAGAACTTATCTATCTCTGTCTTAAATACACTCAAGGACTTCTGTGGCAATGAATTCCACAGATTTATCACTCTCTGGCTGAAGAAATTCTGCATCATTTTATTTCTCATGGGTCATCCCTTCACTCTGAGGCTGCGCCTCAGTCCTAGTAACTCCTACAAGTGAAAACATATTTTCCACGTCCAATCTATCCAGTCCTTTCAGTATTCTGTACATTTCAATCAGATCCCTCATCATCCTTCTAAACTCCATTGAGTACAGACCCAGAGTCCTTGACCTCTCCCCATATTGAAAGCCCTTCATTCCCGGATCATTCTTGCAAACCTCCTCTGGACTCCCCTCAACACCAACATATCATTCCTGAGATACAGGGCTCAAAAGTGCTTGCAATATTTTAAATATGGTCTCGTATAGCCTCAGTAGTACATCTCTACACTTGTATTCTAGCCCTCTTGAAATGAATGCTAACATTGCATTTGCCTGCCTAACTGCCAACTGAACTTGCATGTTAACCTTAGGAGAATCCTAAACTGGGACTCCCAAGTCACTTTTGTGCTTCAGATTTCCAAAGCCTTTGCCCATTTAGAAAACAGTCTACATCTCTACTCTTCCTACCAAAGAGCATAACCTTAAGCTTTCCCATATTGTAATCCATCTGCTACTTCTTTGCCCACTCTCCTAGCCTGTCCAAGTCCTTCTGCAGACTCCCCGCTTCCTCAACACTACCTGTCCCTCCACCTGTCTTTGTGTCAACTGCAAACTTAACAGCAATGCCCTCAGTCCTTTCATCCAGATCTTTAATGTATAACATGAATGGTTATGCTCCCAACATGGGCTCCTGCAGAAGTCCGCCTGTCACTGGCTGCCACCCTGAAAAAGACCCCTTTATCCCCACTCTCTGCTTTCTGTCAACCAATCCTCTACACTTCATAAAGTAAGTCCTTGTCTGCGAAACATCTGGGGTCGTACTGAGGATGTGAAAGGCTGTGAACAATTAACAATTCTTTCTTGCCTTACCTCTCTCCAGGCACCTTGGGTGATTCTTTATCAGAGCTTGAAGAACTCAGGGAACTCAAGGAGATCACAGACAGTGGCCGAAATGATCGGATCATGGAGCGAGGGCGACTTCCTCCACCTCCTCCTCCTCGCCTCTCCTCAAAAAGGGACTGGAAGAAGAGTAACACAAAGAGAAGAGATTACTTTCTCAAGCTTTTTCAGGATCTCAGCCTCCTTTTGACAATGTGATTCTTCTTTGGTTTATTTAAGGAATCAAGCACTGGAGGGGTCCAGATTAAAATAAGCCTGATTCAAGCAACTCACACTCAGGATTAAATTAAGGATCTCATTCCAAGAAGTTTCAAGCCAATGAAACATTTTTTTTTTTTCAAACAAACATTACAGAAGTGAAACATGAATAAACATCCAAGACTATATTAGTACTGAGAAGGTGTAACCTTCAGGAAAGGTTGAACAGACTGAGGCTCTTTGTAGGGAAGGCTGAAGGGTGAACTGTTGTACATGTGTTCAGATATAAGCATAGAGCACATTTGTTAAAAGAATTGTGAACTAAACTATGGACATTAGGGACAGAGCAGGAAGCGATTTAAGCGTGACTATCGTGGAGTAAGTCATTTGACACACTCAATGTCATGTGAGCTGGTGTCACTTTTGCGATCTTATTGATAATTGTTGCCTTATAATTGCAGAGATCTTTCAAATGACGGAGGTGATCCACAGGATAGGTGTTGAGAAACATTCCCTACTTGGGTATTGCTCAAATCTTAGGGTCAAAAATATCAGACAGACATTAATAAATCCAATAGGAGGTTATTCAAGACACTAAAGGATTCAGAAGCAATTTCTTTACCTCAAAAGTGGTGAGAAGGTGGAACTAACTACGATGTGAAATGGTTGAGGCAAACAGCAGAGGTGCATTTAAGAGGAAACTAGATGAACACATGAGGGAAAAGGAATAGAAGGATATGTTGACAATGTAGGATGATAAAGGTTGGGAAGAGACTCTTTGGACCATAAAAACTAAACTTAATTAGTTTGTACAGTTTTGAATTACTTGTTACTTTGGTTAGACCCTCGGCACGCGACTCTTATACCTATCGTGTTATTCCAGTCATTTGGTTTGTCTCCAGCACAACTTTACTTTTATTTTTTTCTAATTGTGTTTCTGCCTCATTTAATCAGATTATAGGTCATCCCTTTGTTTGTTATTGAGCTGTTGACACTCTATTCACACCATCTAACATTTCAGATCATCTGCAGGGACTTATTATTCGACACTCCACACACACCATTTGTGTGATCTTTGATCTCCTTGGCCTTGATCTCTCTGCTTATAAATTCTTTGCCTTTGTGCTTCTCTCTCACTTCACCTGATGAAGGGGCTATGCTCCAAAAGCTTCTGATTTCTGATAGAATCCCTACAGTGTGGAAATGGGCTCTTCGGCCCAAAAAGTCCACACCAACCCTCAAAGCATCCTGCTTAGCCCCCCTATAACCCACACATCCTTGAACACTATGGGCAATCTAACATGGCCATTCCATCTAGCCGACAGATCTTTGGACTGTGGGAAGAAACCGGAGCACCCGGAGGAAACCCACACAGACACGGGGAGAACTTGCAAACTCCACACAGACAATCGCCCAAAGGTGGAATTAAACCTGGGTCCCTAGTGCTGTGAAGCAGCAGTGCAAACCATTGAGCCACCGTGCTGTCCAATTTTTTTTTTCAAAGTTGGGACCATTTGGACTATAACCTGGTGTCCTGTGACTTCTGACCTTGTCCACCCCAATCCAACACTGGCACCTCCCACATCATGTATTGTATCTTTGTCAATGTATATAATTCTGTTATCCCGAATGACTGGCTGTTGATATTGAGGATAGGACTGCGTTGGTCACAGGGAATAATTTTAAAATGGTTATACTCAAGTTATCTACCTGCCTTACATCTTATTGCATTTGTCTTTCTTTTTTTAATCAATCAGTTTCCCCTATGAGAAACACATAGGCATTTCCTGACCAAGATCCAAGTGTACACAAAGATCTGTTGGGTTTTATTTTGTGGCTTTAATGAAACACATTCCATGCGCTCATCATCTCTTAAAGAACTTCCTGACATCAGTCCCAACTTTTGACTTTTGAACCAATTTGAACTTATGACCCAGTCCCTTCACTCAGCCCATAAGACCATCAGAAATAGGAACATGAGAAGGCCATTCAGCACTTCACAGCCACCTGCCTCTGATTTCCTCACTGATCAAGAAGCTTTCGATCTCAGCCTTAAACATAGACGAGCCCCACATCTCTCTGTGGCAAAGAGTTCCAAAGACTACCATCCTCTGAGAGAAGAAATTCTTCTTCATCCCTGTCTTAAATTGGTGTCCTTTTATTCTGAGACTAGTCCTAGATTGCTCCTAGACTCTCCCATGAGGGGAAACATCCCCTGCAACAGTGCCCCCATTCCCCCTCTCACAATTTGAATGACTCCATGGACTCACCAGGTCTCGCACTCCATACTCATTCTCCACCTTCGTTTTGAGCTGGGTAAAGCACTCCTCCATCCGATCGTGGAAAGGTTTCAGAGCTTCAGTGACCTTCTTCCCATGAACTCTGATCCCTTCCTCCAGCAATGGGATCTTCAAAGGAGAGAACAAGAGATAAATGACAATCTTCGAATGGCACCAAACTTCTTGTTTATTGTCCAGGGTTTAGAAAGTTGAAAACAGATATTATATTCTCCTTTTAAAGCCCCTAGGTTCACCATACTTGGGGGACTGTGAACAGTTCCAGTCTCCATACCTACACAGAAAACAAATTGAAGAGGCACTGGAGAAAGTGCAAAAATGGATTTACCAAAATTTTTATCTTAATTCACTTGTGGCACTGGACATCATTGGCTGGGCCAGCGTTTATTTACCATCCTTAGTTGCCCTTGAGGAGGTTAAGATTACAGGGAGAGGGTGCAGAGGAGATTTGCCTGGGCAAAAGAGTTTCAGTTATGAAGAGAGATTGAATAGACTGGCGCTGTTTTCATTAGAACAGAGGAGATTGAGAGGGTAATGATTGAGATGTATAAAGTTATGAGAGGCATAGGCAGGGTAGACAGGAAGAAAGTTTGCCTCTTGATGGAGAGATCAATGACCAGGCAGCACGGATTTAAGGTAAAGGGCAGAAGGCTTGGAGGAGATGCGGGCAAAACATTTCTCACCCAGAGGATGGTGGCAATCTGGAACTCACTGCCTGTAAAGGTAGTAGAGGTAGAAACCCTCATAACATTTGACAAGTATTGAGACGTGCACTTGCAATGCCAAGGCACACAAGGTGATGAGCCAAGTGCTGGAAGATGGGATTAGAATAGATGTTTCTGATTGGCAGGGACGTGATGGAGTGAAGGGCCTTTTTCTATTATTTCAGAGATAGCAGGAACTGCAGATGCTGGAGAATCTGAGATAACAAGGTGTAGAGCTGGATGAACACAGAAGGATCTAGGCCCGAAATGTCAGCCTTCCTGCTCCTCTGATGCTGCTTGGCCTGCTGTGTTCATCCAGCTCTACACCTTGTTATCCACTTTTTCTATTATATAGTTTTCTCTGAATTTACGGAACATGACCCAAGCTGTTTTTGAGCTGGCAAAGTTTCTTGTAGTAAATTGTAGACAGAGCTGCAAGTCTTGATCTTAAAACTCACATTGTCTTGTGAGCAACTTCCTTCAGATCTTGGATCGACCCCTATCTCTGAATCCACCTCTGGTTTCCAAGGTATCCCTGGCTCCTCCATTCTGGCCTCATGTACGTCTCCAGATGTGCTAACTCCACTAATGGTATTTTACTGTCCTGCTCCTAAGTTTTGGAATCCACTCCCTGACTCTTTAGGTCACTCCCTCGCACCCGGCAGGATCTGCTCTCATAAAGGTAGAGTATTGTGCAAATCCGAAATAGGGACAGAATGTGATGAGCAAAATCAAAAGGTCTCCAGAAAGAGAAATAGTGTCGGATCTGACTCTTCTTCAGAGCTCAAGGGGCTGGGAAATGGTATGTTATAGTCACATTTTTGGATCATTGGAATGCCTTCTGGGATAGAAGTGACCTTTGTAAGAAGGACAAATTGCACCTGAATTGGAAGGGGCCTAATATACTGGCAGGGAGATTTGCTAGAGCTGCTTGGGAGGATTTAAACTAGTAAGAGAAGGAGGGTATGTGTGGAGGTGGGACCTAGGGAGACAGTGAGGAAAGAGATCAGTCTGACCCTGGTACAGTTGGGAAAAGGAGTAAGTCAAACAGACAGGGCAGGCAGGAACAAAGTAGAAAATGAGGTAGGACTGATAAACTAAAATGCATTTATTTCAATGCAAGAGGCCTTACAGGTAAGGCAGATGAACTCAGGGCCATGGTTAGGAATATGGGAATTACAGTGATGTGGCTCAGGGATAGACAGGACTGGCAACTTAATGTTCCCTGGTATAGGAATGCTATAGGAAGGATCGAGAGGTGGGGGGCAAGAAAGGAGGGGGTGTTGTGCTTTTGATTAGGGATAACATTACAGCTGTATTTAGGGAGATATTCCTGGGAATATGTCCTGGGAAATTATTTGGTGGAGCTGAGAAATAAGAAAGGGATGATCACCTTATTGAGACTGTACTATAGACCTCCAAATAGTGGGAAATTGAGAAACAAATTTGTAAGGAGATCTCAGTTATCTGTAAAAATAATAGGGTGGTTATGTTAGGGGATTTTAACTTTGCCATCATAGTGTGAGATTGCCATAATGTTAAGGGCATGGATGGAGAGGAAATTGTTAAGTGTGTACAAGAAAATTTTCTGATTCAGTATGTGGATGTACCTACTAGAGAAGGTACAAAACTTGACCTACCTTTGGGAAATAAGGCAGGGCAGGTGACTGAGATATCAGTGGGGAAACACTCTGGGTCCAGGGACCATAATTGTGATAGTTTTAAAATAGTGACGGAAAAGGATAGACCAGATCTAAAAGTTAAAGCTCTAAATTGGAGGAAGGCTAATTTTGACGTTATTAGGCAAGAACTTTCAAAAGTTGATGCGGGTGGATGTTTGCAGGTAAAGGGATGGCTGGAAAATGGAAAACATTCAAAAATGAGATAATGAGACACAGTATGCTCCTGTTAGGGTGAAGGGCAAGGCTGGTAGGTGTAGGGAATGCTAGATGACTAGAAAAATTGAGATTTTGGTCAGGAATAAGAAGGAAGCATAGGTCAGGTATAGACAGCAGAATTCAAGTGAATCCCTAGAGGAGTATAAAGGCAGTAGGAATATACTTATAAAGGAAATCAGTAGGACAAAAAGGGGACATGAGATAGCTTTGGCAGATAGGGTTAAGGAGAATCCATAGGGATTCTACAAATACATTAAGGACAGAAGAGTAACTAGGCAGGGTATTGGGCCTCTTAAAGGTCAGAAAGGCTGCCTATGCGTGGAATGGCAGGAGATGGGGGAGATAGTAAATAAATATTTTACATCAGTGTTTACTGTTGAGAAGGATATGGAAGATAGTGAACGTGGGGAAATAAATAGTGACATCTTAAAAACTGTCCATATTACAGAGGATGAGGTGCTGGACGCCTTAAAATAGATAAAGGTGGATAAATCCCTGAGACCTGATCAGGTGTACCCTAGAACTCTGTGGGAAGCTAGGGAAGTGATTGCTGGGCCCCTTGTTGAGATATTTGTATTATCAACAGCCACAGGTGAGGTGCCTGAAGACTGGAGGTTGGTTACTGTGGTGCTCCTATTTAAGAAAGGTAGGAAGAAAAAGCCAGGGAACTATAGACCAGTGAGCCTGACATCAGTGGTGGGCAAGTTATTGGAGGGAATCCTGAGGGACAGAATTTACATGTATTTGAAAGGGCAAGGACTGATTAGGGATAGTCAACATGGCTTTGTGCGTGGGAAATTATGTCTCACGAACTTGATTGAGGTTTTTGAAGAAGTAACAAGGAGGATTGATGAGGGCTGAGCAGTGGATGTGATCTATATGGACTTCAGTAAGGCGTTTGACAAGGTTCCTCATGGTAGACCAGTTAGCAAGGTTAGATCACATGGAATAGAGGAAGAACTAGCTTTTTGGATACAGAGCTGTCTTGAAGGTTGAAGACAAAGTGTGGTAGTGGAGGGATGCTTTTCAGACTGGAGGCCTGTGACCAGCAGTATGCCCCAAGGATCAGTGCTGGGTCCACTGCTTTTCTTCATTTATATAAATGATGTGAATATGAACATAGGAGGTATGATTAGTAAGTTTGCAGGTGACACCAACATTGGAGGTATAGTTGACAGTGAAGATGGTTACTTCAGAGTACAACGGGATCTTGATCAGATGGGCCAATGGGCCAACAGGTGGCAGATGGAGTTTAATTTAGATAAATGTGAGCTGGTGCATTTTGTTTGGGTAAATCAGGGCAGGACTTAGACAGTTAATGGTAGGGTCCTGGGGAGTGTTGCTGAACAAAGAGACCTTGGAGTGCAGGCTCAATGTTCCTTGAAACTGGAGTCACAGCTGGATAGGATAGTGAAGAAGGCATTTGGTATGCTTGCCGTTATTGGTCAGTGCATTGAGTATAGGAGTTGGGAGATCATCTTGCGGCTGTACAGGACATTGGTTAGGCCACTATTGGAATACTGCATGAAATTCTGGTCTCCCTGCCAATAGAAAGGGTGTTTTGAAACTTGAAAGGTTTCAGAAAAGATTTACAAAGATATTGCCAGGGTTGGAGGGTTTGAGCTATAGGGAGAGGCTGAATAGGCTGGGGCTATTTTCCCTCGAGCATCGGAGGCTGAGGGTGACCTTATAGAGGTTTATAAAATCATGAGGGGCATGGATAGGATGAATAGACAAGGTCTTATCCTCAGAATGGGAGAGTCCAAAACTAGAGGGCACAGGTGTAAGGTGAGAGGGGAAAGATTTAAAAGGGATCGAAGAGGCAACTTTTTCAGGCAGAGGGTGGTATGTGTATGGAATGAGCTGCCAGAGGAAGTGGTGGAGCCTGGTACAATTACAACATTTAAAAGGTATCTGGGGATGGGTTCATGAATAGGAAGGGTTTAGAGGGATAAGGGCCAAATGCTGGCAAATGGGACTGGATTTATTTGGGTTATCTGTTTGGCACGGACGAGTTGGACCACAGGGTCTGTTTCTGTGCTATATTTCTCTATGACTCTATGACTGTATTTGATGGAGGGGAGAAGAAAAGAGTGGGAAAGATGGGGATCATGGCCAGAGCTCTCGCTGTCTAGAGTCCATCACTTTCCAGCTCACCTTGTTTCTAAAGAAAAGTCATCTTGGACTCAAAAAGCAAACTTTGTTCGTTTTCCACATGTACACCTTGACCTGCTGAGCACCTGTTCTAATATCCTTCTATCGGATGATTCTCCAACAAACTATGTTGAAAATAAGAGATAGTAGGA
>NC_063332.1:9736401-9753364 GCF_021869965.1 Rhincodon typus
ATGTTTCGGGTCTGGGCCTTTTTCTGAAGAAGGGTCCAGACCCGAAAAGTCAGCTTTCCTGCTCCTCTGATGCTGCTTGGCCTGCTGTGTTCATCCAGCTCTACACCTTGTTATCTCAAGTGCTGGACAAACCCGTTTCCAAAGAAGAGTTGAATTGGACTCAAAATATTAATTAAGATGGCATCAGACCCGCTGAGTATTTCCAGCATTTTCTGTTTTTATTTTATTCTCCTTGTGGTTGCCTTTGTTCATTACTTGGTGGAATTTCCACACAGAAGTGCATGATTGCAATTTAATTATTCACGTGATGCGCACATTGCTGGCAATTCCTCAGGCTCAACTATCGAGGATTCCTGTGGTTCAATGGTAGTGTCCCAAATTCTGAATCAGAACACCTGGGTTCAAGCACGTACCTGCTCCAGAGGCATATAATAAATACATCATAACATCTGTCTGAACAGGTTAATTTTAAAAGAAAAAATCAACCGTATTGCTGTGGGTTTGGAGTCACACATAATCCCACAGTAAATGAGGGTGGTAAATGCTTTCTCTAAATAACATTGGTGATCCAGCTGTGATTTTACAATTTGATCGTTTCATGGACAACATTGCTGGCAGCAAACTTTTATTCCAGGTTTTAGTGCAATTACATTTAAATTCACCATCTACCTGTGGTAAACTATAAATCTTTATGTCAGAAGTGCTAATCACCAGATTACTAATCCGGTAACATAACCAGCAGACTGTGAGGAAAGTGATCATGGAGAAATAGAGTCATACAGCATGGAAATAGACCCTTTATTCCAACCAGTCCACAGCGAACGTGTACCCAAACTAAATTCATCCTACCTACCTCCACTTAGCCCAAATATCCCCTCAAACATTTCCTATTCATGGATTTATCCAAATGTCTTTTAAATGCTGCTGTAACTGTACCCACATCTACCACTTCCTCTGGCAGTTCATTCCACACACAAATCACTCTCTGTGTAAAAAAGTTGCCCCTCAAGTCCTTTTTAAGTCATTCTCCTCTCACCTTAAAAATATGCCTCCTAGTTTTGAACTCCCCCACCCTAGGGAAAAAGATCCTTGTCATTAACCTTATCTATGCCTTTCATGATTTTATAAACCTCAATAAGGTCACCCCTCAACCTCCTATGCTCCAGTGAAAAAAGTCCCAGCCTTTCCAGTCTAGTTTTACATCTCAAACTCTCCATTCCAGGCAACATCCTGGTAAACCTTTTCTGAACCCTCTCCAGTTGTATAATATCCTTCCTATAACAGGGTGACCAGAACTGCACACATGTTGGCGTAATACTTATGTTACTGGACTAACAACACAAAACTGTAGGCCAATGCCTTGCAGACATGGGCTCAATTCACATTGCGGCAGGTGCTGAAATGTGAATTCAATAAAATTTGGAATTAAAACAGCAAGTTTGTAGACACCGATGATTGTCACAAAACAAAACATGTCTGGTTCACTAATATCCTGCCTTCCTAACCTGGTCTGGCCTACATGAGACTCTAGACTCACAGCCTCTGGGCAATAGAAAACGCTGGCCTAGCTAGTGAAGCCGCCTCCTGTAAATGAATGAAAAAAAAATTACCAGGCCTTCAATCAGGCTGCAGAATAAGCTTGTTAGTGCAGTGGAAGTGTCCCTACCTCTGAACCAGGAGATCCAGGTTCAAGTCCCACCTGCTCCAGGGGTGTTCCACAACATCTCTGAACAGGTTGATTTGAAAATGTCTCTTAACTGTCTGTACCTATATCTACAGGGACATCTCCTTGGGTAGTGCTTCCCAACTGTTCTGTATGATCAAGGACTCAGATATTGGCAATGAAGTGTCACCAGTGGGTCAAGATTCAAGCCCCATAAATGGGAACAGGATCTTAGCTGCCAATCCATTGCAACACTGATGGACTAATGTACTTTGGGAGGTTCCGTCTTTCCAATGAAATTTCACACTAAGGCTCCAAGTGGATGGAAAAGACCCCTGGACAGTATTTGAAGGAAGAGCGAGGGCATTCTTTCCATTGTCCGATCAACATCATTATCCTCCAAAAGATAACTGTACTTAAACAGAACTCAAGTCTGTACTTTTAGTGAGAGCTTCATCTCAGTTAGTAACCATTCCATAAAGCTGGTAATCATGACTACCTCCCCATACTTTTACAACCAAAGCAAACTCAACTAACTCTGAATTAATACATCCATCACTGTTCCCTCATTCCAGTAGGTCTCAGGCATTCCTCTGATAATGTTAGATAGCCACAAATAATTATGCTTCCTCTAACATCACAAAACATGGTCAGGTTGGTGTGGGGATTGTTTACAGGAGATATCACATCTATGAGGGACAGATGGGAGGAACCACAAGGTCTTTGCAGGTGCACCATTATTCCTCATACAAGAGAAACCGATTATCTGTTCATTGCCACACTGCTGTTTGATGGAACATTGCTGTACGTGATCCAGCTACCTCGTTTCCTGCATCCCAACAGGCCACACTTCAAAAAACAGGAACAAAAACAAAACTGCTGGAAAAGCCCAGCAGGTCTGGCAGCATCTGTGAAGGAAAAAACAGAGTTAACGTTTCGGGTGCGGTGACCCTTCCTCAGACCCTTCAAAAAAATGCTGTTGGCTCCACGGTCCTTTGGAACATCCTGAGGACTGGCAAGAGACCAGGAAAAAAGTGAAGACTTTCTTTCCTTTATGTAGCCACACTGCAGTTATCGGACAACTCACTGTTTCATATTTGGCGAATCCACCCATGACAGCAGGGTCCACAATCCCATTCAGAAGCATAGAGAGAGGGTTGATGGAAAGGTTGGGATCACTATGGTGTTGGTTGATCATGGTTAGTATCTTATCATTGCTGGCCTGCATCGTTTCAATGGCATTCTCCAATGGGCTAACAAAAGTCTGTGAAATACAAAAGCCACAAATTAACGCAATGTACTCCATTTTTCATACGCAAACAAGCCTCACACTTGTGATTAAGCGTTCAAAATTCGGTATGTTTAATAGCTGTGAGGGTGGCACTCCAGGCAAAATAGTTTTTACATAGTGATAATAACATATATAGAGTCATACAGCATGAAAACAGACCCTTTGGTCCAAGCAGCACATGAAAGACATGATCCCAAACTAAACTAGTCCCACCTGCCTGCTCCTGCCCCAAATCCCTCCAAACCTTTCCTATTCATGTACTTATCAAACGTAACAGTGCCCACATCCACCACTTCCTCAAAAAGTTCATTTCACACATGAACCACCCTCTGTGTAAAAAATTGCCTCTCATATCTTTTTAAAATCTTTCTCCTCTCACCTTAAAAATATGTCTGCTAGTCTTGATACCCCTCATCCTGGGGAAAAGACACCAATTCATCCTATCTATACCCCTCATGATTTTATGAAGCTTTATAAGGTTGCCCCTCAACAGCCTACGCTCCAGTGAAAGAAGTCCCAGCCTATCCATCCTTTCTTCATAACTCAAACCTTTCATACCCAGCAACATCCTGGTAAATCTCTTCTGAACCTTCTCTAGTTTAATAATATCCAGCATGTACAACCTCAACATGACTTCCCAACTCCCATACTCAAAGTACTGAACAACGAAGGCAAGCATGCTAAATGCCTTTTTAACCACCCTGTCTATATGTAATGCAAACTTCAAAGAACTATGACCCTGAGCCCCTAAGCCCCTCTGTTCTACAATATATGGCCATTCAGCCCATCAGGTCCATGCTGGCTCTCTCTACGGCAATACACCCTCTGTAAAGTAATGCTTTGTGAGCTAGATATTCAGCACCATCCATGACCTAGCATGTAATGCAAACTGTTGTTTTAGTCGCTGTTTCTGACTACTCACCATTGATGTTTGCACAACTTCAAACCAGCGGAGAATGCCAGGCATCTTGTATGCCGTAGTGAATGTGGTCCTCTCAATCCACATGGACTGTTTGAAAGAGAAGAGTATGACAAAATCAATCCTGATCTCCAGTTTGGCACTCCAGTCAAACAAGTCATTAATATCTCACAGACAATGCTGAGTAGCACAGGACGAAGGACTTCGGTTATATGGGTAGGTCAGAGAAACAGGAGTTGCTAGTATTTTCGCTCAGTCATCGGATGTTGGGCATCCCTAATGGCCCTTGAAAACGTGAACAGCTATAATCCATCTCCCATCATTACACACGCAGTGCCAACTTTACTGGGGTACTCTGCTGAGTGGTTTGTGACTATGTTTCAGGTGCAATTTAAGAGTGAACCACATCACTGTGGCTCTTCCATCACATCACTGAATCCCTACACTTCAGATAGAGGCCATTCAGCCATCAAGTCCACACTGACCCCTTTGAAGAGCATCCCACTCAGCCACACACCACCAGCCTATTCCCATAACCCCGCATTTCCCATGTCCAATCCACCTAACCTGCCCAACTTCAGACTGTGGCAGGAAACCGGAGCACCCGGAAGAAACCTGCACAGACACAGGGAGAATGTGCAAACTCCACACAGACAGTCGCCTGAGGCTGGGATCAAACCCAGGTCCCTGGCGCTGCAGTGCTAACCACCGAGCCAGAGACATTAGCCTGTAGGCACAAGTAAGGATGGCAGTTTCCTTCACCTAAAAAGTGAAACTGATGAGCTTTTACCATAACCTGGTTGCTTCATGGCCACTATTGCTCTGTCCGATTAATTATTTTAGGATTTATTAATTATTTGAATTTGAATTAACACATCAAACATAGAATCCCTACAGTGTGGAATCAGGCCATTCGGTCCATCGAATCCATGCCAACTGGTGATGAATTAGTAGGCTCTAGACTTACATCCTGCGAACATTAGCCCAAGTTGTTGAGTCATATTTCTAACAATGTTACCATCATGATATTGTCCTCTAGAACCTCAGAGAAGACAGGATCAGAGGCAGACCTGGAGAGTGGAGCTAACTGGGTAGCTCTTTTGGAAGCCAGTAAGGACACGGTAGGTCAATTGCCCAACTTCTGTCAAGTACAATTCTATTTCGCTTCGAAGAGACTTTCAGAAATGATGAAAATCATGAGGTATCTGGGCAAAGTATTCAGGGAGAAACTATTCATAGAAGGGTTGGGCACCAATTGAAGGCAATTACTAAGAGAAGCAATGGTGACATAGGGAAGATCTTTTGTTGACAGTGAGTGGCTTGAATTTGAGTGCAGTGCCTGAGAGTTTAGTGGAAATATTCGAATCATGGATCTCAAAACCTGAAAAAAACAATGGGACAAGCCACCGAGAACCAGAACAGACACAAAATGGACTGACTGACCTCCTTCTCATCTACCTAACTATTCGAGAACTTTGCTTATTCCTCCTGCTTTAGTTGCTCCATCTTTTTTTCCACTATTTCACCAAAATCTACCACAACTCTCAATCCAGATCAGGCAGGAAAGTGGAGTTGAATCAATCCTTCGTTTGCCCTGTTGCTATTAAAATGAGCTCGGTAATATCTCGGGGAGAAAGCAGGAGCTTAGATCTGCCTTAAGGCCTGAGGCCTATAGGAACTTGTCATTAATGAGGGATGGCTCCACTTCTCTTCATGACCTTATTTGAAGAGAGTGGAACCTCTGTCCTCACAAGAACACCTGAGACTTTCAATTCAAGGCTACGGTTTGGTGTTTTCAATTGCTGTCCTCATAATAACAAAATTTCAGGCTTAAGACCAAGGATTCCCAATGCAAAGTGTTCAGCAATCCCCTGAATGGATGGATGATGCCAGCACAAAGGATCTTGAGGTTTGTTTATCTCAGTTGGCTGGAAGGTTGGTTTGTGCCAGCATGGGCTCAATTCATATGCTGGCAGGGGTCAACATGAAGGTCCCACTTCCTTAATCTCACCCCTCACCTGAAGTGTGGTAACCCTCAGATTCAACCATCACCAGTTATCTCTCAAATGAGAGACAGCGACTATAAAACCATAAGAAATAGAATAGGAGTAGGCCATTTGGCCCCTCGAGCCTGCTCTGCCATTCGATAGGATCATGGTTGATCCAGTCTTCCTAATGTCCACTGTCCTGCCCTTTCCCCATAACCCTTCATTCCCCTCCTGATCAAGAATCTATCTATCTCAGCCCTAAATAGATACAAGGACTCTGCTCCCACAGCTCTCTGTGACAAGGAGTTCCCAAGACACACAACTCTCTGAGATAAGAAATTCGTCCTCATCTCAGTCTCAAATTGGTGCCCCTTTATTCTCAGTCTATGCCCTCCAGTCCTAGACTCCCCCATGAGGGGAAACATCCTCTCAGCATTTACCCTGTCAAGCATCTTAAGAATCCTATATGTTTCAATGAGATCACCTCTCATTCTTCTAAACTCCCCTGAGTAGATTCTCAAATCGTTTTGCAACATGGGACTGTGGTGACTTCGCCTTTTCTTTTTGCAAGTGACCACAACAAAATACTAACAAGAAAACAGTGCCTTAAGCAGGAACAAATAGAGCTGTGGTATTCTTTACTCCTTCACAAACACTGTGCATGGGCATTGCTGGGTCAGCTAGCATTTGTTTCCTATCCATAATTGTTCAGAGGGCAGTTAACAGTAAACCCCATTGTGGGTCTGGAGTCAAATGTAGGCCTGACTAGTTAAGGACAGCAGATTTCTATCACTAAAGGGCATTAGTGATGCTTTTACAATAACTGAAAGAGCTACACAGTCATTGTGAGGCCAACTCTTTATTTATTTCACTTTTTTTTTTAAATGAAACTAATTTTCCAGCATTAACCATGTTGGGATTTTAACCCAGATCCCCAGAACTTTGGTGTAGAGATTCTGTCCAGTCACATTACCACAACCCCACTGCATCCCCAATCAAGAGTTGGTTTTCACATCTTAGTTTCAAGAAGGGCCAGGTTTATAGTCGCAAACTTCTGCTGGAGAACTTATTTGCATTTATAATAACTGCCCAATAATTTTCTGAAAGCAAGCTCCCAAAATCAATAACTTTAATTTCTAGTGATGTTAATTAAGAGATAAATACTGACTTGAACTTCGGGCAAAACATTCCCTTGATTTTTCATCTGCCTCAGATGCTTTTATCTCCCTGAGACATCAGCTGGAGCTGCTTGACACAACACCTCTAACAACAGTGCTCAGACAATATCAGCAAAATCTAAATGATCTGCTCATCCCGGAGCCTGGGCTCTTGGCAGGGGCAGTAGGCCCGGAGCCTGGGCTCCTGGCAGGGCCAGTAGGCCCGGAGCCTGGGCTCTTGGCAGGGGCAGTAGGCCCACAGCCTGGGCTCTTGGTAGGGGCAGTAGGCCTGGAGCCTGGACTCTTGGTGGTGTCCGCAAGGTGAGGGAGGCAGAGCCAGGGTCTCCTGGGGCATCAGCGTTATCATTGCTGATCCTGGAGCAGGACCCCTTGATGACCAGAACACCTTGCAGAGACCTTACAGAAGCCCTGAAGCTGTGCTTGACCCCCCGCAACTTGAACAGAAGATGAACTTTTTTTTAAGTAATTTCTTTTTATCCTTATTGTAACTCAACATGGCACCAGAGTGGCAACAAAACACTTTTCACTGTGTCTTCAAGATATATGTGACAATAAATAAATCATTCATTCATTCATTAATGCATCACTGTTGTGGGAGCTGGCTGTGTACAAACTGACTGCCACTTTCCCCACATTACAACAAGGACTACACTTCAGAAGGTACTGCATTGGCTCTGAAGAGCTCCGCGAGGTCCTCAGGTCATGACGAAAGGTACTTTATAATTACAAGTTTGTCCCTGAAGTTAGACACTCCAGAAGGAATGTGTGAAGTTATAAGTTGCAGAAACAAGAGTGAACCACTGGGTGGAGCACATGCACTGTTATAGAGGTCTGAAAGCAGCGTTGATTTCCTTTTGACTTATAGGGGAGGCAATGGCTTCGTGGTATTATTGTTATACTGTCAATCCAGAGAAAACAGATAATATTCTGGGGATCTGGGTTCAAATCTGGGCGGCACGGTGGCACAGTGGCACAGTGGTTAGCACGGCTGCCTCACAGCACCAGGGACCCAGGTTCGATTCTAGCCTCGGGTGTCTGTCTGTCTGTGTGGAGTTTGCACGTTCTCCCCGTGTCTGCGTGGGTTTCCTCTGGGTGCTCCGGCTTCCTCCCACAGTCCAAAGATGTGCAGGTTAGGTGGACTGGCCATGCTAAATTGCCCATAGTGTTCAGGGATGTGTAGTTTTGGTGGGTTATAGGGGGATGGGTCTGGGTGGGATGCACTGAGGTTTGGTGTGGACTTGTTGGGCCGAAGGGCCTGTTTCCACACTAGGGATTCTAAATCAAATCTCACCACGGCAAATGGTGGAATTGAATTCAATAAAATATCTGGAATTAAGAGTCTAATGATGACCATGAATTCATTGCTGAATGGGTGGGGGGGGGACCTCATCTGGTTCACTAATGTCCTTTAGGGAAAGAAACTGCCATCCTTACCTGGTCTGGCCTACATGTGACTCCAGACCCACAGCAATGTGGCTGACTCTGAACTGCTCTCTGGGTAATAAATGCTGCCTAGTCAGTGATGCCCTTACCCCATTAATAAATAAAGGGGGAAAAACAAATCTCAATGTTTTGGGGATAAGTTAACTCAATTGGCAAGATGACTTGGAATATGATACAGAACAGAGCCGAGAGTACAGGTTTAATCCTTACACTGGCTCCTGGCGACCTGACCCCATATTTAGGGTGGGTTTTCCCCCTGTGCTACGCATAACCAAGTTTTTGTCTTTAATGGAGAAATGACTGTGGCTCCGTGCATACAACTGCATTGCAGTAGGACCTGGTGGGAGATGGTTAGTACAGTGAATAAGGTGGGTGTAGTATCTCAGCAACTGCATTCATCCAATTTTGGACGCTTCCTGATGTTAATCATTCATCCAAATAGCAGCTATACTTTCGGCTGCCTAGTCCCTAAATTGGGGAATTTTCTCCTCACTACCACCCTTCCTCCCCACTTAAAACCTTCTCCTTCAAACCTACCAAGCTTATGGTCATCTGCCCAAATAACTTTTCACGTCACCCTTGTTAAATTTCCATTTGTACTCTCCCTCGAAATGCATTTGAGATGGTGTGGCAATGCTAAAGGTGCTATATAAATGGAAGTTGCTTTTGTTGTTGGGCTGTGGTCAAAATCAACACAATTCTCTTTCGCACTTTCCACTCGACCTAGACCTTTAGCAAACTTTTAGAATTATCTCATGAACTATCCACAGAGGTGGAACTGTGACTAGGGAAAGCTCCTCTGGATTTTCTTTAAGGTTAGACATGTGTAAGTTTTCTTTATTCGCACAGGTGCTGGCTGGGCCAGCATTTATTGTCCATCCCTAGTTGCCCCCCTTGAGAAGGTAGTGGTGAGCTGCCTTCTTGAACCGCTGCAGTCCATGTGCCGTGGGTTGACCCACAATGCCCTTCGGGAGGGAATTTGACCCAGTGACAGTGAAGGAACAGCTATATATTTCCAAGTCAGGATGGTGAGCGGCTGAGAGGGGAACCTGCAGGTGGTGGTGTTCCTATGTATCTGCTGCTTTTGTACTTGTTGGTTAGCTCAGTTCGCTAGATGGCAGTCTTGTGGGTTCAATTCCAACCCCAGCTAAGGTTACCATGGTGATCCCTCCTCCTCAACCTCTCCCCTTGCCTGGGGTGTGGTGACCCTCAGGTTAAAACATCACCAGTCATCTCTCTGATAAGACAATGGTGATTTTACCTTACTTCTAGACAGCTGACAGTTTGAAAGATGCTATCGAAGGATCTTTGGTGAATTTCTGCAGTTGCTCTTGTAGATAGGGACTGGATACTTGTGGATGTGGTGCCAATCCAGTAGACTGCTTTGTCCTGGATGGTGTCAGGCTTCTTGAGTGTTATTGGAGCTGCACTTATCCAGGCAAGTGGGGAATATTCCATTATATTCCTGACTTGTGCCTTGTAGATAGTGGACAGGCTTTGAGGAGTCACTCACTGCATTATTCCTAGCTTCTGACCTGTTCTTGTAGCCACTATGCTTATGTGGCAAGTCCAGTTGGGTTTTTGGTCAATTTTAACCCCAGGATGTTGATCATTATTCCAATCTCCCTTACAGATAAGAGGAACCTCCCTTTGAACACATCTCCCTGACGAGTGGGAGGCACGTTCATAACTAATTGCCTATTGGTTCAGTCAAATATGAGGCCCTCCTCACCTCTGTCCTGATGTTCAGGTTCACCTGATGTAGCGACTTCACCTGACAACACGGCAGCGCTCCAAAAGCTTGTGATTTCAAATAAGCCTGTTGGACGATAACCTGGGGTCATGTGACTTCTGACTTTGTCCACCCCCAGTCCAACACCGGCACCTCTACCTCTTTGTTAATGTTGTTAGGGCAGGAGGGAGCGAGGGCCTACTGATATCTGAGGTCTTCAATGGGTTGGTAACTGAGGTGGCTGGAGTAGGGTTTGCTTATTTAAGCTGATGGAAATAGATTCTCTATCAACTGTGGAACCATCTCACCAGCAATATCCAGAATGGTCTTACTGGCCGTGTTAAAAAAAAACGAGTTTGGTGAGGGTGAAGGTGGTATCCCATAATGAGACAGCAGCTTCGATGCTTTCAGGAACAAATATGCGCCGCTGTCAAATCATTATAAATACTTAATGATCCAATGCTAACACTCTGAAAACTGGTGTTTCCCACTTGCTCTCGAGACTATTAAAACTGCTGTCTTCATTCTTTTCCAGCTTCTTGCAAGATTATTAGCTGCGAGAGTGGTGGGCGTTAGAGGCCAACATATTTAAATACTTTCACTTTACACCATGGATTATTAACATTTACTTATTGCGATTTTTCACACGTCTGTCTCCTCTCTGCCACCCCCAAAATTTTATTCTGTCAACTCTGGCACCTTGTGGTGGGCGCTCCCTTCCTATGAGGACGGGTCGTGCCGAGTCAGGACAGAAGTTGACAGGCAGCATCAGGATAGGTGGTAGACCCAGCCGGCAGTGAAAGAGTTAACGCTGAGGGCCTTGCTCACGAAACTAATTAACTGCTCTTCGGCAGGTGCCAGAAAAATATTCCCGGGAATCTGTAAACAGCACGGAGTGAAAATCATTAACAGAAGTGCATTTTCATGAGGGCCAAGTGTTTCAGAGAGCATCCCTGGTGTGATGGTGTTCAGTGGAAAGCTGCCGAATGTGATAGAATCAAAGTGTTTGATCAGCGGAACAGCAGTGTAGGCTCTGTTCTCTTAATGAGCTCAGTTGTTGCAGCATTGGAAAACAAACAGAATAGATGTGGAATGTACCCACATAAGATGCAAATCAGCCTCAAAGGGCCAAAGTAATCATGAAAGTGTAAGAGTGTTTGGAGTAGTTCGAGGTTTAGGACATTCAGCCCCCCAGTCTGTTCCACCCTTCAAAATTATGTTGGATTTGCTACATCAAGCTTACTTTTCTCCTCCTTTATTCATTAATGGGATGAGGACGTTGCTGGCTAGGCAGCATTTATTGCTCATCCCTAAAGACCCAGAGGGTAGTTCAGAGTCAACCACATTGCTGTGGGTCTGGAGTCACATGTAGACCAGGCCAGGTAACGATGGCAGTTTCCTTCCTTAAACGACATTAGTGAACTGGATGGGCTGTTCCCCCTGACAATTGACAATGGATTCATGGTCATTATTAGATTCTTAATGCCAGATATTTTATTGAATTCAAATTTGACCATCTGCTGTAGCAAGATTCGAACCCAGGTCCCCAGAATATCGCTGGATTAACAGTCCAGTGATAATACCACTAGGCCATTGCCTCCCCTAGCTGACTTTCTGACTTATTAAAATTCCTTTATTGATGGGATGAGAGCCTGGCTAATATTGCCCCTTCCCTTAAGGGTGGTGGTGAGCTGCATTCTTGAACTGCTGCAATCTCTGGCTTTTAGGAAACAGTGTTGCAAGAAAGGGGGTTTTGGGGGTTTGACCCAGTGACACTGAAGGAACATCAACACAGTTCCAAATCAGGGCTTGGGGGGAACTTGTAGGTGGTGATGTTTCTAGGTGGAACATGTCATGGGTTTGGATGGTGCTGTCAGAGGAGCCTTGGCAAGTTACTGCAGTGTATCTTGTAGCCACTGTGTATCAGCAGCGAAGAGAGTGAATGTTAAGGGTGGTGAGAATCACTTAAACAGATCTAGCAACTCAAGACTGGGCATCCATGGGTGCTGTGGGCCATCAACATCTTCTAGTGTTCTTGGAGCTGCACTCATCCAGGATGACAGGGAGTATTCCAGTATATTCCAGTATATTTCTATTCATTTGTGGGACGTATGCGTCGCTGGCTGGCCAGCGCTTCTTGCCCATCCCTAGTTGCCCTTGAGAAGGTGGGGGTGAGCTGCCTTCTTGAACTGCTGCAGTCCACCAGCTGTGGGTTGACCCACAATGCTATTAGAGAGGGAATTCCAGGATTTTGACCCAGCGACAGTGAAGGAACGGCAATATGTGTCCAAGTTTTGGACAGCGTTGGGGTGTCAGGAGTTGAGTTAGTCGCTAGATGGACAAAAGACCTGAATTCCAGAGGTGAGGCGAGAGTGACAGTCCTTGGCATCAAAGCTGCATTTGACTGAGTGTGGCATCAAGGAGCCCTGGCAAAACTAGAATCGTACTGGGGGCAAACTCTCCACTGGTTGGAGTCATACCTGGCACATAGGAAGATGGCCATGATTGTTGGAGGTCAATCATCTCAGATCCAGGACATCTCTGCAGGAGTTCCTCAGGGTAGTGTCTTAGGCCCAACCATCTTCAGCTGCTTCATCAATGCCCTTCGCTCCTTTGTAAGGTCAGAAGTGGGGATGTTCACCGATGATTGCACAATGTTCAGAGCCATTCACAATTCCTCAGATACTGAAGCAGTCCATGTTCACATGCAACAAGATCTGGACAATATCCAAGCTTCGGCTGACAAGTGGCAAGCAACATTTGTGCCTCACAAATGCCAGGCTATGACCATCACCAATAAGAGGAAATCTAACCACCGCCCCTTGACATTCAATGGTGCTAGTGTCATTGAATCACTTACCATTAACATCCTGGAGGTTATCATTGACCAGAAACTCAACTGGACTCACCAAATAAACTCAATGACTACAAGAGCAGGCCAGAAGCTAGGAAAACTGTGAGGGGTAACTCCCTCCTGACTCCTCAAAGCCTGTCCACCATCTACAACACACAAGTCAGGAGTGTGATGGAATACTCCCCACTTGCCTGGATGGGTGCAGCCCCAACAACACTCAAGAAATTTGACATCATCCAGGACAAAGCAGCCCGCTTGATTGGCACTAAATCCACAAGCATCCACTCACTCCACCACCGACACTCTGTAGCAACAATGTGTACTGTACAACAATGTCTATCTATAAGATGCACTGCAGAAATTCACAAAAAATCTGTACATAGCACATTCCAAACCCATGAGCACCTCCATCTAGAAGGAGAAGAGCAGCAGATACATGGGAACACCACCTGTAAGTTCTCCTCCAAGCCACTCTGACTTGGAAATATATCGCCATTCCTTCACGGTCACTGGGTCAAAATCCTGGATCTCCATCCCGAATGGCATTGTGGGTCAACACACAGCACATGGACGGCAGTGGTTTAGGAAGGCAGCTCACAACTATCTTGCCAAGAACAATGAGGCACAGGCTATTGATACTGACCCGGCCAGAAGTGCCCACATCTCATGAATTTGAAAAAATTGGCTGTTCGATACAACCTTCTCAAAGGGAATTGGGTATGGGCAATAAATGGAAATTATGCTAGCATCGTAAGAGCAAATAAAATACACTGTCGAAATGGATGAAATGTGGTAATCAATTTGAACTCCACCAATTGGTAATGAAATAACAGCTGTAAAAACTTAGCTCAAAGCAGGAACTCTGATCCCCTTTCTTCTGATGAAGCATTAGGCACCAGACAGCTAAGACATCAGGGGCTTACTTATTAACTGCCTACAGGTTAAGAAGTTGGGCTAGATTGGTCATCTGAATACAACATTCACGCCCCACTCCAGAGATTTAAGCTCAGAATTCAGGCAGTTGCTTCCCTGAAGTACTGAAGGAATTGAATTCGAGACCCGCCTACTCTCGCAAACCCATTTCAAAACATCGGCCATTCTGTAGATGAGTGAAGGAATTCTCCTCTGTGCCCAGCACCCACATTTATCCCTCAAGCAAAGTCATTTGTGGGATCTTGCTGTCCTCAGATGGATTGTTGCATGTTATGGCAGTGAAAAGACCACACTGCCTTTTAGAAAAACAAGCTGTATAAATGTCAACTTTATCGTTAATTGACGAAGATGGATGGATGATACATAGAAACATGTAAACATGGTTCTCCCAAATTAGATACAATGCAAATAATCAGTGGCTCTCATGGGCTACGCCAAATTATGATTCAGAGGTACTGGATAAAGAGGTACTTACAGCAAATTCATTCTCTGGGTCCTTCGGCCCTCTCCTGATTGGTCTAGAGTAGCTGAATTTTGAAACGTTATTAGCTTTGAAGAAGCTGAGGGGTGAAAGGGACAAAAAAAAGGACTTGTGAGACAAAAGCAAGAGATGCCTCTGAACATTCTGACTCTCAGCTGAATTGTGCTTCCTCAGTTTTAACACACTCGGTCTGCCATCTGTTTACGGTTGTTTTTGATTCTTCCCCCTTAAAAAAATTGTGTGTTGGAGTGCAGAAACCACATTTAATATTTACAGTTTCAGTCATTAAACTAGAAAGAATGCAGAAAAGATTCACTAGGATACTACCTGGAGTGGAAGGTTTGAGTTATAAAGGTTGGATAGACTGAGACTTTTTTCCCTGGAGCATAGGAGACTGAGAGGTCACCTTATAGAAGTTTATAAAATCATGAGAGGCGTAGATAAGGTAGATAGCCAACAGTTTTCCCCATGGTAGCAGAGTCTAAAACTAGAGGACATAGGTTTAAGGTGAAAGGAGAGAGATACAAAAGGGTCCAGAGGTGCAACATTTTCACACAGAGGGTGATGAGTGTCTGGAATGGACTGCCAGAGGAAGTGGTGGAAGCGAATACAACTTTGTCATTTAAGAAACATTTAAACTGGTACATGGATGGGATAGCTTTGGAGGGATATGGAATTAACGCAGGCAAACAGGACTAGTTTAATTGTGAAAACTGGGCAGCATGGACAAGCTGGGTTGAAGGGCCTGTTTCCATTGACTCTATGACCAATGAGCCTACGGGAGCCTAATTCATCCTTAATTTTAGACAAAGGTACAATGACCTGACTCAACTTTCCACTTTTAGGCTCCAGCTTTCCATCCTTTTCCTGACTTCTCCCGTGACCCCATGGGAAAGTGGGAGCACAGACACAGCAGGAAGTGTCTTTCCCCCAGTGATCCAGGCATCCTGAGTGTGCCGCAGTATTAACCAACCCCACCTGCTATTCCCGTTGAGAATAATGTGTGGAGAACTTACCCCACAATCTGCTCCGGGACATTCTTGTTGTGAAACTGTGGCTGTTCTCCCAGGATTGGTTGCACGGTGAAGCAATGAACAACTGTTGGGGGTTGCGGTGAAGGAAAAGAACACGAGAGGCAGTACTGTTGTGGCTACACCAAGGGAAAGGGTAGAAAGTCAATTTGAAAGGTTGGGGATCCCGATTAAGCAAGGTGGACGCGAATGGGGCTTTCAGTAGCTGCTACAGCTCTGCAGCATAAAATATCTGAGGTCTTTGACATACTAGTAACATTGTCTCCTCACATTCAGAAGGTTCTAGTTAGATCTGAGCAAACCCTCCAGCACATATCTGAGGGAGTGCAGCACTGTCAGAGGTGCTGTATTTTTGGAGAGGTTTTGACCTGAAGCCCCATCTGACCTCTCAGAGGGATGTGAGAACAACCTCGAGGGGCTGAACAGCCTACTGCTGTTCTTATATTCCTATAAACTATCACACTTCTTTGGAGAAGAGCTTGGGAGTTCTCCCCAGTGCATTAACGTAGTAAATATTCCCTGATCTGCTTCCCAAGCATTTAAATTCTTGCATAATAGGATAATAGGTCGGCACAACATCGTGCGGTGAAGGGCCTGTACTGTGCTGTATTGTTCTATGTTCTATGTTCTTAATAAATAAAAACTACTGTACGCACTTCTCCACATGTGGTGTCACTATATAAGTGAAACATCACCTACTTACTCTTGTATTTAATTTCCCTCACAATAAACTGTAACTATCAGGTATCCTAATTACCTACTGAACCTGTATATTAACCTTTTGGAATTCAGGTTTGAGAGCCCTCTGCCTCTGAGCCCTGTACTGTCACACTATTTCAATAACATGTTGGCCTTTTTGATCTTCCTGCCAAAATTGAAAATTTCACTTTTTCCCACATTTTACTCCGTTTCCCAGATCTTTGCCCATGCACTCAACCTTTCGATAACCCTTTTGTCATCTCCTTACGTCTTCTCCACAATTTGCCTTTCTTTTACATATCTTTGAGTCATTAGCAAACACACCTTCGGTTCTTTCATCCAAGTCATTTGTATAAATTGTAAAACATTGAGAGTCTCCAGCAATGATCCCTTTGCACACTACTCATTACAATCTATCCAACCAAAGAAAACCGACCTATTTATGCCTGCTCTCTGTTAGCTCACTAATTTTCCGATCATGCCAATATCTTACCCACTACACCAAGAGGTTTGATTTTCCACATTAATTTTTAATGTGACATCTTATCAAATACCTTTTGGAAATCTAAGGACAGTACAGCCATTGATTCTTCTTTATCCACAGCACATGTTAATTTTCAAAGAATTCCAATAGATTAGTTACAAGTGAGATAACAAGATGTAGAGCTGGATGAACACAGCAGGCCAAGCAGCATCAGAGGAGCAGGAAGGCTGACGTTTCGGGCCTAGACCCTTCTTCAGAAAAGGGTCT
>NC_063332.1:9763364-9797081 GCF_021869965.1 Rhincodon typus
GAAGAAGGGTCTAGGCCCAAAACGTCAGCCTTCCTGCTCCTCTGATGCTGCTTGGCCTGCTGTGTTCATCCAGCTCTACACCTTGTTATCTCAGATTCTCCAGCATCTGCAGTTCCTGCTATCCCTTTAGAATTAGAATTAGGTTTATTGTCACGTGTACTCAAGTACAGAAGTAGAGTGAAAAATGTACAATGGTGCCATCTTAGCTACAAAGTACCTAGGTATAAATCTTAGGTACAAAATGGAGAAATAAAGAAAAAAAAAATTACATTACCTTACAGTGATTCACAGTATAAGTTAGGAAATAGGAAATAAAGTTAAAAGGACAAACATTACAGTCAGATAAACAGATTACAGATAAACATCACATTGCAGTAGATCAGTGCAGGGGGTTTCTACACATGGTCTGACTGGCCTCGCAAGCTCTAACCGCTTGCACCGGTCCCCAGTCCATCAACTGTCTCTGCTCCACTCTGGCCCTCAGCTGCTCTGCTCCAGGCCTCCAGCCAGCTCCAGTCCAACCCTCACCCACTAACCTCTGTCCCTCAACTGCTCCACATTGCCACACCAGGTTTAAACACTCATTTGACACAGTTTGCTATTGCTCAGTGTTCCCATTTCTTTCACACCAATATATATTTATATACAGCCACAGTGAAGCAACGGTATGTCATGTAATTAGAAAGGAAAATGCTGCAAGTCACTGCCATGTATCATCAGTAACATTATTACTAGTTCCCTGGACATTAAGGGAATCAATGTTAATTGGTTTATATAATGAAACATAACTGATCTGACATAGATCTCATTACGTAAGTTGGATAATTAATTACTTCATAAGACTGTTCAAGATCTTATTGATAATGACATTTCTGATCCAACATCTTTAACAAGAAATGATCATTTGTCAAAGGATTCCTTGGGATGATAATGCACAGTGAGGTGCAATAAATACTTAAAGTGGATTGAAGGTAAAAAGTTATTTGCTCTATATACTAGATGTCTTCCTTAAACAATGTACAACTTACGACAAATCCTCCAGCAACAATTGAATTGCCTGAGGAAAGAATCTATAAAGTGCATTACTTCCTGTTTATACACATTTCCAGGTATCCTAACATTTAACTTTGATCATGTTTGATAAGCTATATTCCTGAGCAATGTCACCTCCATGACTTCTACTGGTATTTGTCATGTCTATGTGCATCCATAAGTCAATGCCTTTTCTTGCCAAATGTAAACCCAACCTTTTCTCAATAGCTAATTTACTTCAGAATCACAAATATTACAGTGCAAAGAAGGCCATTCAGCCCATCATACCTGCACTGGCTCTATTACCTAGTGCCACCAGAGTCATATAGTCATACGGCATGGAAACAGACCCTTCCATCCAACTAATCCAGACCGACCATGTTCCCAAACTGAATGAGTTCAACTTACCTGCATTTGACTCATATCCCTTCAAACCTTTCCTATTCATGTGCCTATCCAAATGTCCTTTAAACATTGTAACTGTATCTGCATCCACCACTTTCTTTGGCAATTCATTCCACACACAAACCACTCTCTGTGTAAAAACGTTGCACCTCATATCCTTTATAAATCTTTCTCCTCTCACCTTAAAAATATGCCCCTTACTTTTGAACTTCCCCACTTGAGGGAAAAGACCCTTTCTACTAACCTTATCTATGCCCCTCATGATTTTATAAACCTTTGTATCACCCCTCAACCTCCTCTGCTCCAGAGAAAAAAAGTCCCAGCCTATCCAGCCTACTTGTATAACTCAATCCCTCCATTCCTGGCAACATCCCGGTAAATCTTTTCTGAACCCTCAAGCCTTTTCTCCATATCCCTGCACAACATTTCTATCCAAATAATTACCCAATTTCAATCATAGGTTGCTGAACAAACTTTTGAACTGAATTCTAGTTTCAGCTGATCTGTTAGAGACAGGGTTATGTTTCTGAGTTAATCTAGCCAAGCCTCTTACTCCCACTTTCCCTGCCAAGTAAGGGTGATTCCCACTGAGACAAAGAGCTGGAGTTTATCGCGATGTTCAATCATGGGCCAAGAGCCCAATATTCACCTTATCCTTAATGGAAGGATTTGTAGCCAGAGCTTATGGCCCTCTCACATTTGTACCTTTAGAGTAGTGGTGAGGGAAAATAAAGAAGACCAAGCTTTGGCCTCAGCAGGAACTCCCAGTGGTATTGAGAAACAGGCCCCAAATTGGGATAAGTCAATGATTTGTCTTGGACACATGGACACCAACTAGCCACCAAGAGACATGACCAATTCTCACTTGTCTCACTACACTCGGACAACGATGGACATAAATTTGACTGGGACAGCACATCCACAATCGCACAAGTCAAACAGAGACATGCCAGAGAATTCCTGGGGGCCTGGTATTCTAACTGGAACTCTATCACAAACACCTTGAATTAGACCCGGTGTACAAACCACTGAGAAACAGAACTGGAAGTCGTACCAAACACCTCAACAAACTGAGGCAGATAAATAACAAATGGAATCAGAGATAGTAGGAACTGCAGATGCTGGAGAATCCGAGACAACAAGGTGCAGGGCTGGATGAACACAGCAGGCCAAGCAGCATCATAGGAGCAGAAAGGCTGACGTTTCGGGCCTAGACCCTTCATCAGAAAAGGGGGAGGGTAAGGGGGTTCTGAAATAAATAGGGAGAGAGTGGGAGGCGGATAGAAGATGGATAGAGGAGAGGATAGGTGGAGAGGAAACAAACAGGTCGAAAAGGCGAGGATGGAGCCAGTAAAGGTGAGTGTAGGTGGAGAGTTAGGGAGGGGATAGGTCAGTCCAGGGAGGACGGACAGGTCAAGGGGGCGGGATGAGGCTGGTCGGTAGGAGATGGAGGTGCGGCTTGAGGTGGGAGGAGGGGATAGGTGGGAGGAAGAACAGGTTAGGGAGGCGGGGACGAGCTGGACTGGTTTTGGGATGCGGTAGCGGGAGGGGAGATTTTGAAGCTTATGAAACCCACATTGATACCATTGGGCTGCAGGGACAGAACACTGACGCTTCACCGGAGGCACACTGATGATGTTACCCAGCAGGGTGACGAAACATTTGCAACCAAACCTACTGGCTAGGCGCGCATGTCTACAACCTCATTACTGATCACACTTCAATTCCAAGGCAAAACAATATGTTAAACAGGTCACTGAGGAAATCTTTGCTCAGTGGTGTGAGATATCAGAGCAGTGTGATGAACATGTTAATGGGGCAATGTCAATACAGAGGTTTAACTTCTGAGCTCTAAGTTGGAAGGTTATAAAAACAAAGTGGAAAAAGCCAAAAAAAATTGGGATAATGTTTGATGTTTACCACCAGCAAAGTCAATTATTCATCCTTTTGGGAATTTAGCTGATTTTGAAAGCAATGGACTGGAGAGCAGGATTTCCAGATGGGGAATGGATTTTCTCCATGTGATAATTGTCCTGTGGTTAAAACCCTGTTACTCCTTTGCATCTGAGTGATATTGAGCACAGGCTGCACTGTGACATGTGTAATCTTTTGCATGTGCCATTTTTCTATGAAAAACCGGCTGACCTCTTCAGGCAGTTATCAAAGATCCCAAGAACATGTGCAGCATCATTGACAACATAGAACACATAACATTACAGCACAGAAACAGGCCTTTTGGCCCACAGTGTCTGTGCTGACCAAGATGCCATTCTAAACTAATCCCATCCACCTGCATAAGGTCTTTTTCCATCTATTCCCTGCCTGTTCGTGTGTCTGTCCAAATGCCTCTTAAACGTTGCTTTCATATCTGTTTCTATCACCTCCCCTGGCATTGTGCTCCAGGCATCTATCACCTTCTGTGTAAAAACCTTGCCTCGCACATCTCCTTTATACTTTGCCCCTCTCACTTTAAACCTATGCCTCTTACTATTACTATGCCTCTTACTATATTACTTTCATCCCTGGGGCAAAAGACTCCTATTATCCAAACTATCCATACCTCTCATAATGTTATATACCCAGTCTTCTGGGAATGCACCTGTGCCTAAACAGAATGCAAAGATCTCTGTCAAGGCCCCTGCCATCTCCCTCCCTTGCCTCCCTCAGCATCCTGGGATAGGTCCCATCAGGCCCTGGGGACTTATCCACCTTAATGTTTTTCAAGACACCCGCCACCTCCTCCTTCTCAATATTGACATGCCCTAGAATATCAACATATCCCTCGCTATTCTTACCACCATCCATGTCCTTCCCTTCAATGAATACTGATATTAAGTACTCATTAAGGACCTCACCCACTTCCTCTGGTTCCACACATAAATTCCCTCCTTTGTCTTTGAGTGGACCTACCCTTTCCCAAGCCATGCACTTGCTCCTAATATATGTATAAAGTGCCTGAGGGTTCTTATTAATCCTACTTCGCCAAGGGCATTTCTTAGCCCCTTTTAGCCTTCCTAATTTCCTTTTTAAGTTCTTTCCCACTTCCTTTATATTTCTCAAGGGCCTTGTCTGATTTCATTTACCTATTTATTTTTGTTCCTTTAAGGGATCTGAGCATTGTTGAACTGAATGGCTTGCTAGGCCATTTCAGAGTTAACCAATTGCAGTAGGTCTAGAGTTACACAGAAGCTAGACCAGGTAAGGTCAACAGATTTCCTTCACCAGAGGAAATTAGTGAACCAGATGGGTTTTTATGACTGACATTCAATTCCAGATTGATTAGTTGAATTTAAATTCTGGCAACTGAAATCCTGAGCTGGTGCCTCCCAATCTTGAACTGCTGAGCACAACTCTCGCTCTCAGATGAACTGAGGTAGCCAGCGAAGTGGGCAATGTTACGGTGATAGGAATCTGCAATCTTGATGACAATGCAGATATGTGGGTAGAGAGGCATCGCTGCGGCAAATATAATTCTGCAGGCTGCAACCATTCTTGTCAAATCTCAGACAGGCAGTCAGGGGATAACTAGGGAATACAGCTTTATGATGGGACCGAAGACCAAGGCTACAGTCTTCCAAAGTTAATCCTTTATTCTTTGATTCATTCACGGGATGAGGGTGTTGCTGGCTAGGCAGCATTTATTGCCCATCCCTATTTACCCAGACAGCAGTTAAGTGTCAACCACATTGCTGTGGGACTGCAGTCACATGTAGGCTAGACCGGGTAAGGATAGCAGTTTCCTTTCCCAAAGGGCATTAGTGAACCAGACAATTGGCAATGGATTCATGGTCATCATTAGATTCTTAATTCCAGATATTTATTTAATTCAAATTCCACCATCTGCCATGGTGGGATTCGAACCTGGGTCCCCAGAACGTTATCTGGGTCTCTGGATTAACAGTCCAGCGATAATACCACAAGGCCATTGCCTCCTCCAGAAGCAGATATCAGACAAACAGGTAATTTAGGATCAGTGGTGGAGTTGAGCGATATGGTGGTGCTGGGTGATATTGATTTTTTTTTGGATAATATTGCCAGGTGAATCTGAGAAATGAAGGGAGAATAAAGATGGATCATTGTGGGGACACCAGGAGTAATGCAGTGGGGGCAGGAAAAGATGCCTTTGCTCACTGAATGTGAAATGCATTGGGACATTTTCTACACTAAGTATAAGCTGCTGCTACCATCGGCACACTCATTAATTGACACATAGGCTGTCTCTGGAGATCTGGTGCTGTGATTATTCATGGCTTTCCTGACTAGTCCAGCCTTACTGGATATTTTTAAGCTCGCTCTTTATGCAAATATGTATTACACACAGAAGTTCCTTAATACCTAATGTAATTATCATCCTTTGTGTTTCTTAATTATGTGCAGGGCTTTTCGAAGCATGAGTAGATGCAGTATTTACATACCTAAGGACAGCAACGGGACCCAGGAGATAACATCTGTCTTTCTGCGACAACACTTCACATTTTCATTTCCCCACCTGCTATATTGCACTGCTGAAGACGGGGTCTCCTAAGGAGGATTTTCTTTCATATCGGGAGCCCTTAATCTTATCAATTGGACCTTTTAAAGGAGGAATTTATTTTATTCATTCACGGGATGAGGGCATCTCTGGCTGGGCCAGCATTTATTGCCCATCCCTAATTGTCCAGAGGGCAGTTAATAGTCAACCACATTGCTGTGGGTCTGGAGTCACATGTAGGCCAGGGGAAGTAAGGATGGCAGTTTCCTTCCCGAAAGAACGTTAGTGAACCAGATGAGTTATTCTAACAATCAACAATGAACTCTTGGTCATGAACATAGAACATAGAACAGTACATCACAGTACAGGCCCTTTGGCCCACAGTGTTGTGCCGACCTATTATCCTACTCTCAGATCAATCTACCCTGTACACCCTTCATTTTACTGTCATCCATGTGCCTATCCAAGAGTCGCTTAAGTGTCCCTTATGTATCTGACTCCACTACCACTGCCGGCAGCGCATTCCACGCATCCACCACTCTCTGTGTACAGAACCTACCTCTGACATCTCCCCTATACCTTCCTTCAGTCACCTTAAAATTATGCCCCCTCGTAATAGTCATTTCTGCCCTGGGAAAAAGTCTCTGGCTATCCACTCTATCTATGCCTCTCATCATCTTGTATGCCTCTATAAAGTCACCTCTCATCCTTCTTCGCTCCAATGAGAAAAGTCCTTGCTCCCTCAACCTTTCCTCATAAGACCTGCCCTCCAGTCCAGGCAGCATCCTGGTATATCTCCTCTGAACCCTCTCTAAAGCTTCCACATCTTTCCTATAATGAGGCGACCAGAACTGAACACACTCTTTAGAAATGAATCCTAGATTGTTATTGAATTCAAATTCCACTGTCTGCCGCAGTGGGTCTCTAGATAATACCACCAGACCATCGTCTTCCCCAAATTTTTTTTTTATTATTCATTCACGGGATGAGGACATCGCTGGCGAGGCAGCATTTATTGCCCATCCTTAATTGCCCAGAGGGCAGTTACAATTCAACCACATTGCTGTGGGTCTGGAGTCACATGTAGGCCAGACCAGGTAAGGATGGCAGTTTCCTTCCCTAAAGGGCATTAAGGAACCAGGTGGGTTTTTCCCCAACAATCAGCAATGGATTCACGGTCATCATTAGACCCTTAGTTCCAGATGTTTATTGAATTCAAATTCCACCATCTACTGTGGTGGGATTTGAACCCAGGTCCCCAAAACATTACCTGGGTCTTTAGATTAACAGTCCAGCGATAATACCACTAGGCCATTGCCTCTCCTTAATGTTCCCATTCGAGATGGTTGACAACACCATTTTATATTTATACAGCATGTGTAATGTCAGAGGTTCAGTTGGTCACATCCTTCCTTCTGTGTTCGAGGTTAGGAATTCAAGACGTGGTCCAGAAACCTAAACACAAAACCTGAACCCCGTCTGCCTTCTCATAGGGGCATAGAAGGATCCCACAGCATGATATTGAAGAAGTGCAGGGTCATCCTCCCTCGTGTCCTGGCCAACATTCACCCCTGAAACTATGACTCATTGCAAACATCATTAAAAATCAGATCATTATCATCTTGCCTTTGTGGAAGTTGGCTTAGCACATTATGACTGCTAAATTTCCTCTTCAAAAAGTACTTGACTAGCTGCAAGGGCTTCAGTCACTGTGAGGTTTGTTACGAATGCAAGTCTTTGTTTCATTGATGCAAAAGATTTCCGAGATTTATGAGGCAGATTTACAGAGAAATAATAAAGAAAATGAGCTGAACCATGGGGGATGAGAAAAGTAACTGAAAACTTAAATGAAAGAAATGGATTTAAAGATGGTTATAAAGCAGGATGACAAAGCAAGGAGGGTGAGGCTTTTAGGGAGAGGTAGGTCTGGGGGAGGGGGGATGGGGTCTAAGGTTATATTCTCAATTATGGCCAAAAGTGTGGTTGGGAGGTGCAAAGTGATGCAGGGGGCACAGAATGAGTGAATTAAATAGTTTGAGAAGTCTTGTCGAGGTCGCATAGTTGTGGAGGACTGAGGCCACAGACTAGTTGGACCAAAGGGTCTGTTTCCATGCTGTACATCTCTCTGACTCTATGAGGTTGCAGAAGAGAAAACCAGCAAGAATTACATTTATGTTATTAGTCTTGGAGATGACAAAATTATCAGAGGGGGTTTCGGGGCTGAAGGGTCAAGGTATGGCAAAGACAGGCAATTGTGTGGAGGTAGATGTATGCAGTGTTGGAACTCCCTCCCTAACATCACTGTGGGTGCACCTACCTTTCAAGGATTGTAATGGTTCAAGAGGCAGCTTACCATTACCTCCTGAAGGGCAATTAGGGAAAAATAAAATCCTAGCCCAGCCAGTGTGTGTATCAAGTGAATTAATGAATGAAGAAAAACATCTCGGTTGTTGAAATCAGCTGAGGATCAAGCATACTGCTGAGAGTACCCGTGGTTTTGATCAGTCTGAAGAGGTGACCAATGTTGTGCTTTTAAAATTCTCATTCCTGTTTGGAAGTGCCTCTAGAGTTGCCATCGTCCCTGTCACTGTAACCTCCTACAACCTCACAATGGTTTGAGAGATCAATGTTCTTGAAGTTCTGGCCTCTTGCACGGATTTTAATTATTCCTCTATTGGTAGCCTCCTAATTTCTTGTTTAAGCTCTTTCCTGCTCCGTTTACATTCGAGGTGTGGAGATGCCGGTGTTGGGCTGGGTTAGACAAAGTCAGAACTCACATGACACCAGGTAAAAGTCTGACAGGTTTATTTAAAATCACAAGCTTTTGGAGTGCTGCTCCTTCATCAGGTGGAGGAAGGTGCACAGGCACAAAATATATAGGCAGAGAGATAATGACAAGATGGACACTCTTAATTACTTGGAATGATCTTGTCATTATCTCTGTAATGAATAAAGTCAGAAGTCACACGACACCAGGTTATAGTAGAATAGTTTTACTTAAAATCACAAGCTTCTGTAGCACTGCTCCTTCATCAAGTAAAGTTGAGGGATGCAGACTGGCACAGAATACATAGACAGAGAGATGATGACAAGATGGACATTCTTAACTACTTGGAATGATCTTGCCATTATCTCTCTGTCTATATATTTTGTGCCAGTCTGCATCCCTCAACTTCACCTGATGAAGGAGCAGTGCTACAGAATCTTGTGTTCTACTATAACCTGGTGTCATATCTCTTCTGACTTTATTCCTCAAGGGCTTGTCTGATTTCAGTTTCCTAACTCTTGTATATGCTTCCTTTCTCTTTTTAACTAAAGAAAAGATTGAGATGACTCAACTTTCAGAATCCTGAGAGAGAAACTTTAATCCAATTATTTTAATCCAATTATTTTAAAATTGTCTGGATCCCTTTAACAATGCCTTCTTCATCCTCCAAATATGATTGGCCAAACACAACATCGATACTTCTGGCCTCCAATGTTATTGTCTGATTGCAAACAAATTAATTTGGTTATAGAGACCAGGATGAATCCCAAATGCTGAATATTTAAAAGGATTTACAAATTCAAATCAACCAGTCTCATTTGAACAAGAATATCATTAGAGACCCCTTTCACAGTTATAATAAATTAAACACTTACAAATGAATGTACATTTTAATCCTCTTTATTTTTCTGCTGACTAAATACATTTGGGCTTTCTTGTTTGAATATGCATGGGATAAGAAATTAAGGTGAATAGAATGGAGTAGAGGTGTGTGATTTAATTGAGACAGTATGAAGGGCTAAATGGCCTACTCCTGTTCCTATGTATCTATGTTCGAAGATCTGATGACAAGATAAGATGCCGCACACTACAGTTCTCTCCCTGAGTAACAAACCCAGCAGTAACACTGCTAAAAAGTATCCATAAAGTAGAGTTATAAATGTGAGCTTTGCCAATGAAGGCATGCGCGCCAAATACCTTCTTCACCACCCTGACTGGCTGCAACTCCACTTTCAAGGAACTATGCACCTGCAGCCTTAGATCTCTTTGCTCAGCAACACTCCTCAGAGATCTACTGTTAACTATATAAATCCTGCCTGGTTTGCTTTACCAGGTAATCCAGCTCCCTCACTGTGTCACTGAGTAACCCCTTTCCCCCAGCTCCCTGTGTTACTGACTGTATCTCTATTGAGGTTAATCCAGCTCCCTCACAGTGTCACTCTTGCCATCGCTTCACAGCGTAAACCAGCTGTCCAGCCAACTGAGCTGACCAACCCACCAGCATAGGATATCACTGTAAGACTGAATTACAAAATGATCATAACAGATTTCCCAGGTTCTGCAGACAGATTTGTCCACGGAGAGAAAGAGTTCGGGGGAGAGACAGACAGATTCAGTAGAGAAAGAAATTGAGCACAAATGTGGTCAGAAGTTATGCTTGATTGAAAAAAACCCAACTTCAGGTGGATTTAAAACAAGGCTGGGAGATTGAGCTGGAGGGAGAAGTTTTGGGAAAATACTCCATGTGAAGACAGTTCTTGGGTTAAAAGTTGCCCAGCTGGGAATGTGAAAAAAACAGAAGTAAACCTTTGGGAGCTAAGAATCATTTTGGACTTGCACTTGGATGACTGAATATCAACCTGAAGGTCAGATTATAGCTTGGGAGTTCTATGTGAAGTAAAGTTAAAGATGAAAGTTATTTCACATAATTTATAGAATCATTTGCTAATGAAATAATGTTTCATTTAGTTTGCTTGCTATAGAAAATGAGAAATCTTGTACTGTCCTCCCAGCTACTTATTGGAGGCTCGTCCTGCTGCTTATAGGTTGACAGTCTCTACTGAGATTGTAACAATGGAAAGGGAATGTTGCCAGAATGCCTGATGAGCTCTTGCCAAAAAAGCTCTTCATTGGTGAGCTAACGGGAAACATTCACATGCAGGCCAGAGAAAGCACTTCAAGGACACCCTGAAGGTCTGGCTGAACAGTTTCAACAACAACCCGAAGAAATGGGAGAACACAATAGAATCTCTCAACATGGCACAGTGCTATCAGCAAGAAGATCATTTCTGGGGGACACGGTTGCACAGATCACAGGAAAGGCGAGTTTTCTTTTTGTAGGCGCAGGGTCTCAAGCAGAACGTCCCGAGCAATGAAGCATGCTTTTTGTGCTCAGTTTGATCTAGTTAGAATCATCTGCAAACATACTGCATCCAAAGCTTCCCTCAGTGAATTCTTGTCGAGATTGTAGTTACCTGTGACTGTGAAGAATGAACGCCACACCTACTGCTCAGTTGGCTGGATGGCTGGTTTGCAATGGAGAGTGATGCCACATTGTGGGTTCAATTCCTGTGCTGGCTAATGTTACCATGCCTTCTCACCCTCATTCCTCTCCTGAATGTGAGGTGACCCTCAGGTTAAACCACCCGCGGTCATCTCTCTTTAGTGACAGAGTGGGAATTTGGTGACTTTACCTTCATAAAGAAAATTACTATTTGGAAGGAAGAATGGGGTAATAGGGGATTCGGGGCAGCACAGTGGCTCAGCAGTTAACACTGCAGCCTCACATTGCCAGGGACCCAGGTTCAATTCCAGCTTCGGGTGACTGTCTGTGAGGAGTTTGAGCATTCTCCTTGTGTCCGTATGAGTTTCCTCTGAGTACTCTGGTTTCCTCTCACAGTCCAAAGATGTACTGGTTAGGTGGATTGAATGTTCTAAATTGTCCCCTGGTGTCTAGGGATATGTAAGCTAGGTAGATTATCCATGGGAAATGTGGGGATACGGTGGGTCTGGGCAAGATGCTCTTCAGAGAGTTAGTGTGGACTTGATGGGCCAAATGACCCACTTCCACACTGTCAGAATTCTATGAATAGCAGTCAAAACAGAAGTTGATACATATTTGGAAAATGGTAGTATTAGGATATCAGCAGGGAAGCCAAATCAAAGAGATTGCCTTTCACAGCAGTACTGACCTTGAAAACTATATTGTTGCTACATTTCCCTACATTATAACAAGGATTATACTTAACTTTGCCTTTACATTGCGCAACTCAGTGGGCAAAGCTGAGTGAGAAATTAATGAAAGTTATACTTGACTTTGGAGTTGAGTGCATGTTTCAAAATCATCCTCAGCACTTAAGTTGATATACTGAGAAACATTTCAAGAAATGCCCTTGCAAAAATAATGTAAAACTGGCCCCAATGACTCACCAATCTGACTATATTTCCCAAGTAAAACCTCATATGCACTCTCAATGGATTGTATTTTCAAACACATTCTGGTTACAAACATTTACCAATTGAAGCAATCTCCCTTTATTAGTCTGGTAGAAAAATCCCTTATTATGTCTTGATTAACTTGATACTTGCTTTCAACTATCTGCAATGTTTGAACAACAATTGCCTTTGACAGGTTGGATGGGTTGTGAATAGATTTGAGACTGAACTTGTGTTACAGGTTCTCAGAACACAGTGGATGAGAGAACATGAACAGACAGATGGCTGGGTCAGCTTCCAGATCCTGGTGAGGGGAGGACAGATATCCTTGAAAGTGTTCAAGGAATAATTTATCTGGGTATTGTTATTCATTGATAGGATCTGAGTGTTGCTGGATCTGACCATGCCTAATTTCCATTGAGCAGATGATAGCATGCTATCTACATGAACCGCTAATATGTAGTATGTATGTGTGTGTTAGTTCTGCGTGTATGTGTCTGGCTAACTGATCTTTGAGCAGTTTGAGCATGTGTGAGTTTGAATGCATTTTCTGTGTCTGTGTCGACATACGTGCATATGATCTGTGTGTGTAACTGCATGTGATGTGCTGTGTGATCTAAGTTTGTGTGTGCAGAGCTGGCTCAAAGAGTTGAGTAGATCCTGCTCCCAGTTCATATGTTTGCATGTTTATGTGAGCGTTAAATGTAAATGCATGTGTGAAAGGTGTGTGCACATGTGTTAGAAGATGACAGTGTATTTGTATGTGTTTATGCTTGTGTGAATTGTGTGTGAGTTTGTACATATGGGCGTGTGTGTACATGTGTGAGAGAGTGTTATGTACGTACATGTGTTAGATATGTGTGTGGGAAATATGTGTGTTCTTAGTGGCGTGTATGTAATTTTCAAGCTACCTTTTTGTGTCTCTGGAGCTGGAATAATCAAAGTAATATTTAATTTCTTTTGGTGGCTTGATGATTTTTGACCATTGCACTGGACTGGGTGGGATTGCTAGTTATGAGGAGGATGCAAGGAGGCTTCAATGTGATTTTGGACAAGTTGAGTTAGTGGGCAAACCTGTGGCAGATGCAGTACAATGTGGGTAAATTTGAAGCGAAATGCACAGATATGTTAGGAAACATGGATGTACAAAGAGATCTGGGCATCCTTGTCCACTAGTTAATGAAAGTAGACAGACAGGTGCAGCAAGAGATGAGGAAAATACATGGTACATTGGCCTTCATTGCAAGATGGTTTGAGTTCAGAAGTAGGGACGGCTTAATGCAGTTATACAAGGCTTTGGTGAAACCACACCTGGTGTATTGCATTCAGTTTTCATCTTCCTACCTAAGAAAGGATATACATTTCATTGAGGGAGTGCAGCAGGGGTTCACTAGACTGGTACCAGGTCTACCATATGAAGAGAGATTGGTTTAAACTGGACTTGAATTCACTAAAGTTTAGAAGGATGAGGGGGCATCTGATTGATTCTAATAGGGCTGGACAGATTAGATTCAGGGACAATGTTTCCCCTGTTTTAGGAATCTAGTACCAGAGAACACTGACTCAGGATACGGAGTAGACCATTTAGTACTAAGATGAGGAAAGATTTCTTCACTCAAAGGGTAGTGAGCCAATGCAATTTTCTATCACAGTTGGCTGTGGAGGCCAAGTCACTGAATATATTCAGGAAAATGATAAATATGTTTTTAGATTTTAAAGACATCAAGAGGAATGAGGAGAAAGCAGAATATGATATTGAGATAGAGGATCAGCCATGATCATATTGAATGGCTTGAAGGGCCACATAGCCTACTCCAGCTCGTGGTTACTATGCTTCAATGGCCAGCACCTTACATGATGATCAGTTCAAATTTCACCATGAGAAGTTAAGGTTTTGCAAACACAAGTTTGAAAATCGATGGGGTACTGTTAAGAAAATGAAGATCTCGAGTTGGCATACTGCCAGTAAAACATAACGAGCTCAATAAGTTCTTTCAGCGACTGTGATTTGCTGCTCTTGGCTGGTCCAATCTATAAGTTTTGAAACTAGGAAAACTGGGATTGTTCTCCTTAGAGAGGAAAAGGTGCAGGAGAGATTTCACTGAGGTGGCTCACAATGATTACTGTGTTTAACTAATGCTATGTGGAGGGTTTAAAATAATTTGGTAACAGGATATAATGTTAGGAGATACAAGGTCTGAAAAGGACTGGGAGAGACAAATAACAATCTATGAATAAACAGTGGCCTAATGGCATTATTGCTGGACTACCCAGAGACCCAGAAATGTTCTGGGGACACAGGTTTGAATCCTGCCATGGCAGATGGTGGAATTTGAACTCGATAAATATCTGGAATTAAGAGTCTAATGATGACTGTGAATCCATTCCCAATTGTCAGAAGAACCCATCTGGTTCACTAACGTCCTCTAGGGAATGAAACTGTCATCCTTAGCCAGTCTAAACTACATGAAACTCCAGACCCACAGCAATGTGGTTGAGTCTTAATTGCCCTCTGGGCAATTGGGGGGAGGGGGAATGGCAATAAATGCTGGTCTAGCCAGTGATGCCCTCATCCTGTGAACGAATAAAAATAAGTAATTCAAAAATAGGATGCAACAGATTGCAGCGGTGATATGGAAGGTGTTTGTTTTTAATGCAGTTGGCACACGTATAGGGCAGTCTGAAATGGGTTTAGAGCGTGTGTTAAATAAGGCAGGTCAGCGATGCGCTTATGTAGCCACTTAGGATTATGATATAGTGGTAATAATAGTGACCTGGCTCAAACAATACTCAATGTAATGCATTCAGGAAAGATAAGGGATGGGAAACAAAAAGGGAGGGTGGCATGATTGATCAAAGACACTGTTAAAGCACTGGAATGAGATGATGGACTCGAGGAATCAAAGGCAGAATCTTTTTGGTTAGAAGTAAGGAACAATAGAGGAGCTATTATGCTGCTAGGTACATATTATAGGCAGCAAATCAAGACAAGGATTTGAGGAACAAATTAGCAAGCAAATTGTGAAAAAAAGATGCAAAAATCCAGAGTCATAATAATGTGGATCTTCAACGACCTTAAAACTGTAGCTTAAGAATGATTCTGTTATTCATGTTCCTTTTAGTTTTAGGAACATAACTTTTATGCACTGTCCAAGATGGCGGTGAAGTAGGATGCTCCTGCCTGTTCTTTTTCTTTCTTTTCTTTTTTCCTCTCTTTTCTTCTTCTCTGCCATCATCTCCCCACAGCACCAGAGGCAAATACCGACTGGTGCCAGAAGCAGCGAGTCCGGGAGTGTGAGCCCAGGGAACAAGCTGGAACAGCGCCTGGGTTTGCGAGCCCCAGAACACCGCGTGGGGAATCCCAAGTCCTGGAGCGGTGCGAGTGAGGCAAATCCTGATAACGCGCAACTTGCCTTGTTGCTGCTGAGTGCCAGTGAGGGGCAGACTGGAGGCTGATGTGATGTGGGACAGTTGTTGGGCTTGAACCTGGCGCCACATGTTGAGCTGCTGCTGCTTGGTATTCTTACCGAACTGTAATGTCAATCCTTCCCTTTCAATCCTCTTTTGTATAACAACAGTATATTTTTTACTCTTTTATATTTGTATCTAGGTACTTGTACCTAAGACGGCGCCATTAAAAGGCAGCCATTGTAAAAACTTTTCACTGTGCTCCTTATTTCTGTACTGGAGTACCATTGACAACAAAGGATATTCTATTCTATATTCTATTCTATTCTTTTTAGTCTGGAGATTAAAGGTTTAAAATGTAAGACAAATGGAAAATCTGATTAAGATCCTATTAAAACACCCTAAAGCAAATCAAACCAGCCTGGGTTAATTGCATTTAAAAATTAACCTGTGTTTATCTTGCTGGGTCAAGATTGTTCGTGAGAGAATGGCGAAGTAGGAGTGACTCATCTATAAGCCTTCAATGCAGACCCTTCTGATGAAGGGTCGAGGCCCGAAACGTCAGCCTTACTGCTCCTATGATGCTGCTTGGCCTGCTGTGTTCATCCAGCTCTACACCTTGCTTTGCTTGGAGATGGGCAATATGGTTGAAAGGTTCCTTTGTTTAATTTATCCGTGTATGATTATCAACAGGAGTACATTGTTCAAATTGAGAACAGGCAAAAAGAGGCAGATGCAGATATGGTCTCGTATACAGTTTCATGAGAGGAAGAGACACTGGAAGATTTGTCTAGCTTTGAGCTGGAGGGAGAAATCTACAATGATCTTGATATTGAAAATAATCTATTGGTTTAGGGAATGCAGTGAAGCCTAAATCTGTTCGTGTTTAAAAATGCAAAATCTCAAAACACAATTTATTTCAGTTAATCACTGGATGTTCAAATTTCTTTTCAAATGTTAATGGTCTCTATGAGGATTGTAACAACACAGAATGGGATAGTAACAGTGTCAAGAACAAAGACAGTGACAGGGAAGGGTAGCATTTTTGAAATGTGTATAACTGAATCTTTTTGATCAGTGTGTTTCCAGCATGAGATGGAAAGAAGCAGTGCTGGATTTAATTCCTGGGGCTCAAATTCTAACAATATAACCACTGCACCTTCACGTTCAGTGATGTTAACATCACTGAATCCCCCACTATCAACATCCTGGGGGTTACCATTGACTAGAAACTCAACTGGACTCACCACTTAGACACAGTGGCTACAAGAACAGGTGAGAGGCTAGGACTACTGTGGTGAGTAACTCACCTCCTGACTCCTCCCAAAGCCTGTCCATCATCTAAAAGGCAGAAGTCAGGAGTGTGACGTAATACCCACACCCTCATGTGCCTGGATGGGTGCAGCTCAAACAAAACATCAAGAAGCTTGACACCATCCAGGACAAAACAGTCTGCTTAGAGTCATAGAGACATAGAGCACGGAAACAGACCCTTTGGTCCAACATAACACAGTGTGGACCTGAAGGAGGGTCCCGGCCCGAAACGTCAGCTTTCCTGCTCCTCTGTGCTGCCTGGCCTCCTGTGTTCCTCTAGCTCCACACTGTGTTATCTCTGACTCCAGGGTCGGCAGTTCTTACTATCTCTTTGGTGCAACATGTCCATGCCAACCAGGTTTCCCAAATAAAACTAGTCCAATTTGCCTGCATTTTGCCCTTATCCCTCTAAACCTTTCCTATTCATGTACGTGTCCAAATGCCTGTTAAATGTTGCAACTGTACCTGCATGTATCACCTCCTCTGGCAGTTCATTCCACATACGCACCACTCTCTGTGTGAAAAAGTTATCCCTCAGCTTCCTTTTAAACTGTCCCCTCTCACCTTAAAACTATGCCCTCCATGTTTGAATTTCACTATTCTAATATTCACCTTATCTATGCCCCTTCTGATTTTATAAACTTGTATAAGGTCACCTGCTTGGCACCACATCCACAAGCACCCACACCCTCCACACTAACACTCAGTAGCAGCAGTTGTGTACTATCTGCAAGATGCACTGCAGAAATGCACCAAAGATCCTTAGACAGCACCTTCCAAACCCACCACAACTTCCATCGAGAAGGACAAGGACAGCAGATACATGGGAACACCACCTTCAAGATCCCCTCTGAGGTATTCACCATCCTGACTTGGAAACATGTCACCGTCATTCGGTCAAAACCCTGGAATTCCCTCCCTAACAGCATTATGGGTCAACCTGCAGTAGGTGGACTCAAGCAGTTTGAGAAGGCAGCTCACCAGCACCTTCTGATGAGCAATAAACGCTGGCCCAGTCAGTGATGCCGTGTCCCACAAATGAATAAAAAAAGTTGGTAAAATGGGGAATGATTCAGAGTAGGTGCCTGTGGGAAACAGCAATCACATCATCAAATGCAGTGAAGTTATACGAAAGAATAAGGAGCAATGACATGTGAAAATAACCAACTGGAGGAGGACAAGTTTCAGTGAGTTGGAAAGGAAGCTGGTTCAGGTGAATTATAACTGAAGGCTAACAGGGAAAACCATGGAAAGCAGTGGGCATTTGAAAAGTTTTGAATTTGAAGCCCTCAAAGAGGAGATAATTTTCAATGAGACAACAAAGTAGAACCTAAGCTCAAACTTTCTTGACAGCTAAAGAAATGGAGATTAAAAGGAAGCAGAACATGATTTCTGATAAACATCAAAATTACAATATACTAGAAATCCATGGTGAATGTTAAAAGTGCAGGGGAGAATGGAGAAAGGAAATAAGAGGGACAAAGAATTAATAATGTAAGGTAAGTTAAATGTAATGTAATGCAGGTAATGTAAAAGGGACATGAAAGGCTTCTATAATCATGTAAAGAGTTAAAAAAAGATGTGTCAAAAGGAGAGTTGGGTTCATTAGAGAACAGGAAAATTTGAAATGGAAAGGATGAAATTCCTAAGGTGGACAAGTTCAAAATCATGAAAGAGTAAATAATCAGAAACAGTTTCCAGTGGCAAAAAGCTCAAGTACAATAGGAAACTTGATTAAGGTAATAGCAAAAGAACCGTAGGTAATACATGAAGGAAGTAAAGTGCACATCGTGAATGGTTATGATCTGGAATGCACTGCCAGAAATGTTAAAGGAAGCAGAAAACAAAAGCCTTCAAAATTGTAAATAATTGAAGGAAAAAATGGATCGTGGAGAAAGAGCAAGGCTGTGGGGTTGAATATATAGTGATTTTAAAAGGGCCAGCATGGTAGGATGAAGCACCAAATGGTCTCCTTCCCTGCGTTATTCCAGGAAGTGACTCCTGACCATACGACGTGGTATAACTTTTAGTTATCTCAACCGAGCACTCAGTTACAATGGAATAAATACAAGACAGAGTAGCATAAGGAGAGGTTCTTATATATTATAAGACCTGACGGAGCAGGTAATTAATATACGCTGAAATTAAAAAGAAGCCGTTGTTTGTGGCAATCTAAGGAGAAGAATGGACACAGATGTGGAATTAAACAAATTTAAAATATTTTGGGAAAAAATGGAGAGTTATCGCTAACTCTCTCCGGGCTGTGTTTCCAGATGATTGCTCATTCTCTCCAGTTCTGCTTTACCATCATTGCAGGACACAATTGCTGGAACCTCGCCCTATCAACAGGCTGCTTTAGTTTCAACTACAACTGGTCATGTAAGGTCATTGAATCGATGCGAAAGGTGGCAGTGAATAATAAATGATTGTTCATCTCTTAAATGCAGTGAACAAATACAGTTCAAACTTCTGAAAAAGATAGATCTTTTGAAATTTCTCTGAAATCCCTAAAGTAATGGTGTAAAAACTGCAAGGTATTGATTTAGTATCAGAATGTTCAGTTCTGGTTGGTTGCATTCCAGTGTTGACATTCCCATAATAGCAGACCATTCTTTTCCATTGACTACTTGATCATGTCAGTCTATTTTGAAGTCTGCACCCTTCAATTCAGGAACTGGAAATCCGTCAGTCAATGATTTTTGTGTCATGGGCTATTAGAGCCCAATCATCTCATGCAAACAGTAAAAGCACATGAACCATTCAAACACTCGCTGTCTTCTCATCTCTTTATCATGCCAATAAACATCATGTCTATTGCAGCCCAGCTGATTGTTCCCCTGCTCAGAGCCAGAAGATTGAGGGGTTCATAGACCCATTAGGAGCATTGACATGCATTGACAGACTGGGCATACAGGTCTTCAGATCCCTGAAAATGGCAAAACAGGTGGATAAGGTGGTCAAGAAGGCATAGAGCATGTTTGCCTTAATTGGCGGGGGCATTGAATGTAAAATTTGGCTAGTTATGTTACAGCTGTACAAAACTTTAGTTACAATACTTAACGTTGGAATATTGCATGCAGTTCTGGTCGCCACACTACCAAAAGGATGTGGATGCTTTGGAGAGAGTACAGAGAAGTTTTACCAGGATGTTGCCTGGTCTGGAGGGTTTTAGTCATGAGGACAAGTTGGACAAACTTGGAATGTTTTCACTGGAAAGACAAAGGCCAAGGGATGACTTAGTAGAGGCCTACAAAGTTATCACAGGCATAGACAGGGTGGATAATCAGAGACCTATTCCCAGGGTGGAAAGGTCAACTATAAGAGGGCAAGGGTTCAAGGTAAGAGGGGGAAAGTTTAGGGGACAAGTACAGGGAACATTTTTCACACAGAGGATGGTGGGTGCCCTGAACGCCCTGCCAGTGGAGCTGGTGAAAGCAGGCACGTTAGCAATGTTTAAGGCTTATCTTGATAGATACACGAATGCGGGATGAACAGAAGGATGGAAAATGCGCGTGGGCAATAAATAGCAGGTCTAAATATGGATTTGGAATTGGAACAGGCCTGGTGGGCCAAAGGGCCTGTTCCTGTGCTATATTGAATTGTAATCTGCAGACTTTGAAAATAAAATCAGGTCTGTGTCCTCAGCGTAGTATTGGGGGAGAGCTGCATTAGTGGGAATTGGGGGGCTGCCACTCTTCAGTTGGCACTAAGTTCAGGCCTTTCCTGTGCTGTGTGAGCGTGCCAGTTCACCATACAGTATTAGCTGCTGCTTATGAGGGTGGAGGCTGATGTCACTCAAGCTACATTCGAGAATGATGTGGGTAAACCACTTCCTGATCTAGCTAGAAGAACCTCTTTTCCAGCACGATTGCTCTCCTTTACGGGAACATTTGGAACAAAACTGTACTGTCAGGGATTCTCCTTGTGCCAGTGGTGAGGGAATGTGTCTGAGACAATCCCAATGAAGGTCGATGTCATTTGATCTCACAGGGCAATATTGTTTGTATCCTGACGCTCAGCAGGGAATCTCTCTTGAGATGATTGGTTGGAGATTTTTTGAAATTTTTTTTATTCATTAACAGAATGAGGGCATCACTGGCTAGGCAACATTTATTGTCCATCCCTAATTGCCCAGAGGGCAGTTCAGAGTCAACCACATTGCTGTGGGACTAGAGTCAAATGTAGGCCAGACCAGGAAAGGATGGCTGTTTCCTTCCTGGAAGGACACTAGTGAACTAGATGGGTTTTTTCCCAAAAATCAACAATGGATTCATGGTTACCATTAGATTCTTAATTCCAGATATTTTATTGAATGCAAATTCCACTATCTGCTGCAGCAGGATTCGAACCCAGGACGCTTTCTGGGTCTCTAGATTAACAGTTCAGCGATAATACCACGAGGCCATCACCTCCCCTCAATAAAAATGCCATAGTGGTAATTTGGGACAGGAATAGAGCATTCAATAAGGTAAGTTTTTTTTTAAATAATTCACTTGAGGACTTGGATGTCATTGACTGGGCCAACATTTATTGCCCATCCCTAGTTGCCCCTTGACAAGGGGTGGTGAGCTGCGTTCTTAAACTGCTCTAGTCCATGTGCTAACCACAATAGTGTTAGGGGGGAGTTGCAGGATTTTAACCCAACAACACTGAAGAAATGGTGTTTCCAAAATCAGGATGGTGAATGGTTTGGAGGGGAACTTGCAGGTAGTGGTGTTCCCATGTATCTGCTGTCCTTCTCCTTCCGGATGTCAATGTTGAGGACTCCCAGAGCAACTCCCTCCCGACTATATACCACTGTGCCGCCCCCTCTGCTAGGTCAGTCCTGCTGGTGGGACAGGACGTATCCAGGGATGGTGATGGTGGTGTCTGGGACATTGTCTGTAAGGACTATTGCATGAGTATGACTATTTCAAGCCGTTGCTTAATTAGTCTATGAGATAGCTCTCCCAATTTTGGCACAAACCCCTAGATGTTAGCATGGAGGATTTTATAGAACTGACAAGGCTGTTTCTGCTGTTGTCTTTTCCAGTGCCTAGGTTGATGCCAGGTGGACTGTCTGGTTTCATTTCTTTTTAAAACATTTGAGTGATTGTTACAACTGAGTGGCTTCTGAGGCTATTTCAGAGGGCAGTTATGAGTCACCTACATTGCCACAGGTCTAGAGTCACATGTAGCCAGACCAGACCTGGACAGGGTAACAATTTCCTTTCCTAAAGAATATTAGCAAACCAGCGGGTCTTTTTTTCAACATTGACAATGGTTTCCTGGTCATCATTAGGCTCTCAACTCCAGCTTTTTAATTCAATTCAAATTCCACTGTCTACCATGGCAGGATTTGAAACCAGGTGCCTAGAACATTACCTTGGTCTGTGGATTAATTGTCTCGTGATAAAACCACCGGTGAGGAGCAGAGGGTGGGGCTGCATTCCAAAACAAGGGTGCAGCAATCTCACCAGTCTGTTTCTCCAACTGTGGCTCATCTGTACCTTAACATTTACTCACCTTGGTTAGCTTCTTCTCATTGCTTTCTCCAACAAGAATCTACCAATGTTAACTTTGAAATTTACTACAGTGTCCAACCCACTCTTTTTTTGTGGGGATGGGCAACATGGTTGTCAGTAAAGGGCTCTTCATGCGCAGTGGTGGAGTCCCTACCTATGAGCCAGATGGCCTAGATTCAAGGGTGGTTCAGTGATTAGCACTGCAGCCTCACAGCGCCAGAGACCCGGGTTCGATTCCACCCTCGGGTGACTGTCTGTGTGGAGTTTGCACAATCTCCCTGTGTCTGTGTGGGTTTTCTCCGGGTGCTCCAGTTTCCTCCCACAAGCCAAAAACGTACAGGTTAGGTGGATTGGCTATGCTAAATTGCCCATAGTATCCAAGGATGTGTAGGTTGGGTGGTTTAACTGTGGGAAATGCAGGGTTTACAGGGACAGGATAAGGGAATGGGTCTTGGTGGGATGCTGTGTGGAGGGCTGAGGTGGACTTGATGGGCCAAATGGCTTGCACTCATGCTGTAGGAGTTCTATGATTCCACATTCCACCTGCTCCTGAGGTGTGTAACATGGTCTCTGATCAGGTTGATATAGAAAATATCAAAAAGGACTGATAATGTCATCTGAATGAGTGCAAACCTTTGAAGACAAGTGCAATGCATACATGCAAAAATAGAACACAGGAACAAAAAGCCTTCCCTGGAACAAAATAAAATTTCAAGGTTCAAAAATGTACAGATGGTGTAAAGCATACAGAGAGAAGATGCCATTCACTGTACCTATCTATTCTTTACTGGATTATTTACAACCCACTCTGTCACAGACTCAAACGAAATCATTTGAGGCAAGTTTCCTGCTCCCTTATGCCAAGTGTACTAAGGGGAAAATATGCCCTTGACACCCTTACGCTTTCCCAACCAATTTAATCTCCCTTTTCTGTCCATGTACAGTCAATCAGAGGAGTGGGATTAATTGGATAGCCCCAGAGAAAGCTGAGGCCAGCATATCTCTGCCCTAATATGTACTCTTCCCACTCAGTAACTACAGGGAGATCCTCCAGTGGCCCATATGTAATTAGCAACACCCCAAAATACTCAGTCACTTTTTGTTACTCAACTCTGATCTTTTCACCAGGATTGGCAGCATGACCTAGCAGCTGCATCCCAGAATCCACAGCAATCAACGTGGTTCAAGATTTAATGCAAACAGTGTGATTGGACATTCATCTACTGCAGGATCAAATCATCCCTTTGAGTCACTGCTTGGTTTGCCAATGCATTCTATCATTCAGCTTATTATTCAAATGATTAGTTGCATGTTACTTAATGAGATTCCTAATGAATGAGTATGTGTGAGCAAGCGTGTGTCTATACAGCACCTTCGCTTTTTAAAATTAATGCACAAAAGAATCATTAGCTTTATGAGGCAATGCCATGCATAATTAAGCCGATATCCATCTGATTTGTGATTTCATAGAATTATAGAATCATGGAGTAGCACTAAGCAGAAGGAAGTCATTCAGCCCAACAGCTCTTTCTATAAATAATCCAGTTAGTGCGTTCTTCTCACTTTTGCTTATATTTCCTGTAATTTCTCTCCTGGTAATTATGCAATTCCCTTTTGAAATTGACGATGGAATCTCAATACTTCAACCCAATAGGGAATGCAGCCCGAATTCCAACCCAAGCCCTGTGTCAAGATGCTTCATTCTGACACGTCACCTCTGTTTCTTTCATCTTTTACCTTAAATCCCTGCCCTTCAGTCACTGCAGCATTTTCTCCTTGGTTTACTCTCTCCAATACATTCATGAGATTAATCCTCACGATTGAATCTCTTTGTTGCCTTCTCTCCTCCCAGTTTCTCTGCTCCATTCAAATGAACCTCATCCCTGGAACATTCTACCAAATCTTTTCTATACTCTAGAAATATTGAAACATAAACATATGGGAGCAGGAGTAGGCCTGTGCACCATTTATTATGGTCACGGCTAGTCATCAAACTCAATAGTCTGTTTCTACTTTCTCCACATATCCTTTGATCCCTTTAGCACCAACGGGTGCATGCAACTCATTCTTGAAAGCAAACAATGTTTTGGCCTTGACTGCTTTCTGTGGTGACGAATTCCACAGATTCTGGATGAAGACCTTTCTCCTCATCTCAGTCCTTAATGTTTTATCCTGTACCCTGTGACTCCTAGTTCTGGATTCCTCTGCCATCAGGAACATTCTTCCTGCATCTGCCCTGTTAGAATTTTATAGGTTTCTATGACATATCCCCTCATTCTTCTAAACTCAAATGAATAAAGTCCTAACTAACCATAATCTCTCTTCAAGCATCAGTCCTGCCATCCCAGGAATCAGACTGGTGAAACTTCATTGTATTCCTGCCACAGCCAGAACACCTTTCCTCAGATAAGGATTCATGGCACAAACCCATGGCTCTGAGGAGAGGTCATCTTTGAATCAAAGAACAGTTGATCAATTCTTTGAATGTTATAATCTTTTATTCTCTTCTCCTCCTGTGTTTAATTCCATACGTATCCTATAGTTGCCCCTGTCCTGCCCGAACCACAATAATAGCCTTGCTTTCCTAATAGCAGTTGTTACTGTTTGCACACTTTCTGGCAGATGAAGATATCATCGATAGATTAAGGTTGTCAAGAGAAGCATCTGCTCAGATCCATCTATCAGTTCTAAGTTAATCGCTCTTCAACTATCTGATGCATAAAGCAGCACATCAGTATTTTGATGTTTTGTGTGTCTTGTCAACAGTTCAAATGTATCATATTGACTGCTCTGCCTGAAGATTTCCTTCAGATAGCTCTTGATTCCTATAACTGACTGGGCGAGGGAGAACATGAGTGTGGAGAAGAATTTTCCATAAGGAATTTTCGAGAGCATCTCTTTTCCTGCTGGCTTTTTCTTGGTTGTCCTTAGTCACCTCTCTCAGGATATTTGTACCAGCTATAAGTGTACAAATTATTGAAGGCTGAGAGAATGGTTTAAAGGAGTCATAGTATTCTGGGCTTTATAAACAGGCTCATCAATTCTAAAAACAAGGAAACTTATAATTTTTTTAACAGATCATTAGCTAGACCTCAAATGGAGTATTGTGTACAATTTCGGCCACAACACTTTAGAAAGAATGTGAGGTTCCCAGAGACATGTACAGAAGGTTCATGAGAATGCTTCCAGAGATCAGGAATGCAGCTAGATTGGAGAAGCTGACGTTGTTCATGTTAGAGAAGGATGAGAAGAGATTTGATAGAGTTGTTCAAAATCATGAAGCTTTTAGTTTATTCATTAGATGTGTGCATCATTGGCAAAATCTAAGTCTAAAGATATGATGGTGGGCCATTTAGGACTGAGATGAAGAGAAATTTCTTCACTCAGTGAGTGGTGAGCTTCTGGAATTTTCTGACACAGGGAGTGGGGAAGGCTAAAACATCGAACGCTTCCAGGAAGGAGTGACATGTAGTTCTTAAGGCTAAAGGGATGAAAGGGTATGGGGCAGAAAGTGGGAACAGGGGACTGAGTTGGATGATCAGCTATGATTGTACTGAATGATGGAGCAGACCTAAAGGGCAGAATGACCTATTCTGTGCCCTATTTTCTATGTTTCTATTGTCTGTCCCTAATTGTCCTTGAGAAAGTGGATGGTGAAGGGAGAAATTATTTCTCTTGCTGGAAGCCTCAACAACTAGAGCTGATTTAAGTTGATTGTCCAAAGTTGTAACAACAGCATGTGGAAAAATGTTTTCACTCATCAACTGGTTAGGATCTGGAATATGAAGAAGGCAGGCTCAAGCATTGGCTGTCAGAAGGGAATCGGATAAGCACTTAAAGAAAGAAAGACGTGCAGGGTGTTGGAAAAGGCCTGGAGAGTGGGAGCATTGAATTTATCTAACAAGGATGGGCTATAAGGTCTTCTTCTGCATTCTGACTGTTCTTTGATTCTAGGAGGTTGTGGGCCTTGGGGGGACATGATTTGCCTCGACAGTCCATCTGTCACTGGGCAGATCAACTGGTGATTGTCTCTTCCTGAGTCCACTACATCCATCTGAAACCTCCACTGCTCTGAGCCGTACCACCAGCATTGCTTGCTTGATGAGTTCATCCCCCCTTCTCCCCCAGGATCTTCTAGCCATTTTACTTCATAATCCAGAGCAATCAGAAAATCTCCGAATGATACACAAACTCAAGATGCAGGCTATGCCTATGCTGCTCAGTTTTGGAACTTGTGGCGGCTTGTGCTGTGTGCAAAATGCCTAGAAGACAAAAGTGGACACCCTACAGAGTAACCCGACAGTATTCTGAGAAATATCTGAGAAAATGGATTGTCTACGTCAATGGTTATTATGAACATCATGGCTCAAATACGCAATGAATCTTTCAATTTAGCCGTAAGAAAGTTTCCCGATTCAGAGTCATGGAAAAGAAAATAAAGTCAGACACAGAATACCAATGACACTTCTTTGAAAGAGCTACACAATTAATCTAACTTACTTCCCACCCCATCCCCTACGTTTAAGAAATGATAGCATACACAAGTCATATACTGGACTAGCAATCCACAAACTTAGGTAAATGATCTGGGGATATAAGTTTAAATGTCAGCTTCTCAGCTGGGGTTCCTGGAGTCCGTTTTTATTCACATGTTTCTTATTTACCAGTAATAGTAACCAAGTAACTACTAGACCAAGTAACTATTTAAAACTGATGCAGTTATCTGTTCCAACCTAGACATAACTCCACGCCCACAGCAACGGTTTGTGCATGGTATCCTCAATTAATCAAAAAATAAAGCTCCTCATTGACCACTTCTGTAAGTGTCACTGGACACAAAACATGAACTCTATTTTCTCTCCACAGGTGCTGCCAGACCTTCTGAGTTTCTCCAGCAATTCCTGATTAGACACTTAACTGAAATGGCCACTTGGTTAAGGGAAATTAGGGAAGGGCAAGTTATGCCCTCCTCGCTAGCAACGTTTACATTTACACAGACACAAACAAGCAGGGAATGGAATGATATGGACCATGTGCAGGCAATTGGGATTAGTTTAGAATGGCATCATGGTCAACACAGACATGTTGGGCCAAAAGGCCTGCTCCTGTGCTGTAACATTCTATGATCTATGATTCCGTCACTGTTTAGGGAAATAAAGTACATCCACAAGCAAAACCTGAACAGTATTCTTACCCGGATGAAGGTTGGGAAGCCTTGTCCATAGTAACCGATTGCAAAGTAGTCGGGCTTGGGCCTCAGCACTTTCATGATTTTTTCATAGAACTTGGCTTGCCGTTGCTGCAGAATTAAAAACAAAGTAAGATTCAAGTGTGAGAAACAAACGACGCAGGACTGTTTCTGTAAAGATTCTGTGTTCCCCACTCGCTCTGTAATGCGTGTTGTCTGTATTTTCCGCTCTGCCTGGTGACATGGGATAGCCCTGCTCCAGAGCTGCTGGTCAAGCTCTCACTCTGAGCACAACAGGATGATATTTGTGGAGCTGGATGAACACAGCAGGCCAGGCAGCATCAGAGGAGCAGGAAAGCTGATGCTTCAGAAAGAAGGGTCAGCTTTCCTGCTCCTCTGATGCAGCCTGGCCTGCTGTGTTCCTCCAGCTCCGCACTGTGTTATCTCAGACTCCAGCATTGGCAGTTCTTACTATCTCAGGGTGATATTTGTACTTTGGTGAGTGAGACAATCTCTCCTCACCTAATGTACTCTCAAGCCCTCCTCTTGGCACTACACAATGGATAGCAATGATCATTTCTCTTCTTGACCATTCCTGCATTTACTATGCCAGCCATGGCTCCATGGCTCCAGCACTCTGGCTTCTGAGTCAGAAGGTTGTGAATTCAAGTCCCACTCCAGAAACTTGAACACCAAGCTCCAGGCTAACATCCTAGTGCAGTACAGAACTGAGGCAGCATACCCAGTCAGCGCCGATCTGCATTGATTGGAATGAGGTCAGCCAAGTGGACCTCATAGAATATGAGTTCCCTGTTTGGGGCTGTTAGCCTGATCTAATCAGGGAGCCCCGGCTGACAGATATAAACAGTAGTGTCAGGGGTTCAGCTCACCCTAGCGGCCAACTCTGAGCTAGCAGTGTCAGTGTCATGCACTCTGCTTGTGCAACTAAAGGGTGACTTGGTTACAGAATACCGACCTTCATGGAGTTATTTCAATATCCTTTGAATGAAACGTCAATGTGAGGCTCAGTCTCAGTCAACATCATAAAAAAGCGCATCATTACATTGCTGTTTGTGTGCAGTCTGTCTATTATATCATAGCAGTGACTCAACTGGGTAGCTCAGTTGGCTGGCTGGCTGGTTTGTGATACAGCATGATGCCAACAGCATAGGTTCAATTCCTGCACTGCCTTATGTTACCACAAATGTCTTCCCATCTCAACATTGTCCCTTGTCTGAGGTGCAGTGACTTTTCTCTCTCTAATGAGAATGGGACTACAGTGAAGTTACCTTCACCTTCAAAAAGTGTAAAGCACTTTGGAGCATTCTGTATCTGTGAAAGACACTACTTAAATGCAAGTGTATTTTATTGACCAGCACCTCAGGATGATGAGGGAAAAAACTAGCACCAGCAGGTGCTAAATATACCAACAGGAGACAGAGGACTTGGAAAGCTGGAGGAGGGAGGAAGGGGACATTTACTGGATCAAATATGAGGACCCTTTATTTAATTCTCGCATGAGACATGGGCATTGCTGGCTGGGCCAACATTTATTGCTTGGCCCTAGCTGCCCTCAAAAAGGCTGTGGTGAGCTGCCTTCTTGAACTGCTGCAGTCTACGTGGTTTAGGGAGACCCACAATGCTCTTAGGGAGGGAATTCCAGGTTTCAAATCCTGCAACAGTGAAGGAATGGCGATATATTTCCAAGTCAGGATGGAGAATGGCTTGAAGGGGAACCTGTAGGTGGTGGTGTTCCCATGTCTCTCCAGCCATTGTCCTTCTAGATGGAAGTGCTCGTGGGTTTGAAAGGTGCTTTCTAAGGATCTTCATTCTCAGAAAGTAGCAAAGGACATACCGAATGGTAATGGTATACAAAGGTTAAAGTAAACAAACGCACAGCAAGCTGGCTCTACATAATACTTTGTTTGGACACATGTAACAGAAGAAGGGGGGATTTTAATGGTCTGCTGTTTTTAATTAGATATTCTTGTTTTCTGTGACAGGAATGAGGCCATGTTATTTCAGCCACCTCATGAACCTTACACCTAGAAACGGCAGTTTGCTGGCAATAGCCACTGGAAAACTGGACACAGCATCTTCACATCACAGCATAACAGGTAGGGGCAGGGCTGGGGAGGCAGCCTTGAGTGGATATGGTTTGGTATTGACATGACCTAGGGACTTCTGCTGCCATGGTCCAATCTGTACCCTAGCTTGGATCAGTTTGGTTGCTGAGTGCTGGGTCAGTTGGTAAACCTTGACTGCTCTACTTTTCCAGTAACCTGGATACAAACAAGGTCAAGTAATTCCACATCTTTATTTGCACATTACTGTAGTCCAACTTAAAACCGTGTCTCTCTGGGTACAGCATCACTTTCCTCACTCAAGTTCACACTGTTCTTATTGTCAGGCGTACATCATCAGTTACATCTGAACATAGATACAAATTGGGAGAAGGGCAGCACAGTGGCTCATTGGTTAGTACTGTTGCCTCACAGTATCAGGGACCTGGGTACAATTCTACTTTCGAGTGACTGTCTGTATGGAGCATGTATATTCTCCCTGCGTCTGCGTTGTTTTCCTCCCACAGTCCGAAAGTGCGCACGTTAGGTGGATAGGCCATGCTAAATTGCCCGTAGTGTCCAGGGATGTGCAGGCTAGGTGGATTAGCCATGGAAATGCAGGGTTACAGGGACAGGGTAGGGGGAGCAAGTCTGGGTGGGATGTTCTTCAGAGGGTTGGTATGGACTTGACAGGCTGAATAGCCTGCTTCAACACTGTAAGGATTCTACGAAGATCATGACAGATCCGATTACTTCGTATTCCCATCTACCCCCAAAAATCATTCATCCTCTTACCTATTAAGAATTTATTTACTTTTGCCTTAAAAATTTCAAAGACTGCTTCCTTTGCCTTTTGAGGATGAGAATTCCAAACTCTTTGTGGCAGGAAAACAATTCTCGTCATCATTGTTCTCCTTATCTCTGAGACAAGTACATTAATCTCTTAATACACAGCATTTTTAAAACCTTCTTATGTGGACTTGGGGCACCTTTCCTGATGGTTCAGGGGACAATACTCTCATCTGTTCTGAGGAAGGGTCACCGGACTCGAAACGTTAATTCTGATTCTTTTTTTCTTCACAGATGCTGCCAGACCTGCTGAGCTTTTCCAGTAACTTCTGTTTTTGGCCCTGATTTACAGCATCTGCAGATCAATTTGCCAGAGCAATTGTTAAAAAAAAAACTCTGCCAAAACTTGCACCCAGTGTAAGAAAAATAATGGTGTTTCAGCCAAAAATCTATGGATTTGAGGCCGACTCTTCCAGAAGAGTAACATTTATTTGAATCTATAATGTATACTCTAGGCAGAAGCTGATAGATTTTAGGACATTAAATGAATCAATTAACTTTTTAAAAAATATCATTTGTTGGATTTATGCATGGCTAGCTTGGCCAGCATTCATCGCCCAAAGCACACTTCAGAGTCAATCACATTGCTGTGAACCTGGAACTGCATGTAAATCAGGTAAGGTAAGGATGGTAAATTTCCTTTCCTAAGGGCTGTTGTGAACCAGATGGATTTTCTTTCAACAAAAGCTGCAGAGTCACCATTAGGCTGAAGGTTTATTTATCAAATTCAAATATTATTATCCACCATGATGGGATTTGAATGACATGCCCAGAACACTAGCCTGGGCTACTGGATTACTAGTCCAGTGATCATTGAATTGCCGCTTTTCCTAAGTGAAAGCTGCTATAGTAGGACAGGACTGTAGGCTACTTGCTCATTGGACAGCTGGACAACTGGTTGGGAGTTTAACCTGAGGTTTCCCACAATTCAGGCAAGGTGAGGGAGGCTGAGAAAAGAGGGCCGACATGGGGACCTCAGCCAGTAACAGGGAACTGAATGCACACTGTGAGTATCACTCTGCATTGCTAACTAGCCATTCAGCCAACAGAGAACAGAGTACAAATGTGAGACAAACGTTCAAGTACAATTTAATTGAATTGCTTGAGGAACCATACATCCTGTTTCTTACATTCTTGTCATCTTTTCCCTTATGAATTTAGAGTAGGATGATCCAGTGAATGAGGGACTCAAGCCTTACAAATATGATCAATTTGCCAGTGCTTTCGAGCACCTAAGAATTAGAGACCAGAAGGCGTGTGTGGTCCAGGGGCTGGATACCCATCACTAGGCAAGTGGATAATGGCCACAGGCTACCACTGTCCCTCATGTAAGTTCATTGATCTCATTCAGTCTGGCAGCTGATGATCAAACAGCTCTGGGTGAGATATATATACTTTGTCCTGTTCATTGTAAATCGTAAGGATGTGACAGAAGATGAAGGCAATGACTTTCTCCAAGGTAAACATTCTTCATGTGTTTAATGGTTTAGGCCTGTAAATGAGGCATGACAATTTATTATCATTGGACAATGGAACACAGAATTGGAAAAGGCCATTTGGGCCATAACATCTGTGCTGTCTTTTTGAGCTATCAGATTTAATCCTACTCCCTAGATTGCCCACCATAACTCTGAAAATGAATCCTTTTCAAACATATCCAATTCCTTCTCAGAACCTGTCAAATCTTATTTCTTGACCCTTTTAGACTTTATATTTTAAACTTATTGTCAATTCAAATCTGAAATCTCTGGTTAGCAACTCATAAGAAACAACTTTCTCCTGTGCAGCATCTGAGGAAGGACATTTTGGCTATTGAGGGAGTGTAAAAAAGGTTTCCCAGACTGATTCCTGGGAACGCCAGACTGATGTATGGGGAGCGACTGGATTATTTAGGACTATATTCAGAAAAATTAAGAATGTCTGATAGAAATTTATAACATTCTAACAAAGTTAGACAGGGTAGATGCAGGAAGGATGTTCCTGATGCATGCGGAGTTTAGGGCCAAGGGGTCACAATCTAAGGGTAAGGGATAGGTCTTTTCAACAGAGGTGTGAATAAGAGCATGGAGAGCCTGTAGAACTCTCTGCCACAGGAAACTATTGAGGCTAAAACAATGGAGACCTTCAGGAAAGCTGTACATATCCTGGGACTAAAGAGATTAAATAAATGTGGGGAGAAAGCTGGAAAAGGTTAGATGATCAGTCGTGTATTCTGTTAAATGGTGGAGCAGGCTTGAAGGGCTACTACTATTCCATTGTTTCAATTTTCTCCCTTCTTGCTCTTGTCAAAACCCCTCACAATTTTGAATACCTTAGTGAGGACTCCCGTCAAGTTGCCTCAGCTCTAAGGACAATAATCCTAGTTTCATAATCTCTCCGCATCCCTGAAAACATCCTGGTAACTTTAAACTGGGCCATATTCAGGGCCTTTAATGTCCATCTTAAAGTGTGGCTCTCAGTATGTGCTCCAATTGGTGCTAAGCTCATAATGTTTGAGCATGGAGGAGACCAGAACCAGGGGACTATATGGAGTCAGACCTATACAGTATGGAAACAGACCATTCAGTCCAACTTGTCTGTCCCTATCAGATATCCTAAACTGAACTAATCCCATTTGTCAGCATTGGGCCCATATGCAACTAAACCCTTCCTATTCATACACCCATCCAGATGTCTTTTAAATGTTGTAACTGTACCAGCCTCCACCATATTGCCTGGCAGCTCGTTCCAAACACACACCACCCTCTGCATGAAAAAAATGCCCCTTAGGTCCCTTTTATATCTTTCCCCTCTCACTTTAAACCTATGTCCTCTAATTGTGGACTCCCTTACCCTTGGAAAAAGACTTCAGCTATCCACCTATCCATGCCCCTCATGATTTTATAAACCTCTATAAAGTCACCCCTCAGCCTCCGACAGTCCAGGGAAAATAGACCCAGCCTATTCAGCCTCTTCCTGCAGCTCAAACCCTCCAACCCTGGCAACATCCTTGTAAATCTTTTCTGAACCCTTTCAAGTTTCACAACATTCTTCTTATAGCAGGGAGACCAGAATTATATGCAGTATTCCAAAAGTGGCCTAACCAATGTGCAAATAGTCTCCATTTGACACTCATCTGGTTCACTAATGTCCTTGAGGAAAGGAAATCTGCCATCTTTACCTGGTCTGGCCTATGTGTGACTCCAGACCCACAGCAACGTGGTTGACTCTTAACCCTCTGGGCAATTACAGTAATAAATGCTGACACAGCCAGTGACACCCACACCCAATGAATGATTTTA
>NC_063332.1:9797481-9857666 GCF_021869965.1 Rhincodon typus
TTTTCTGAAGAAGGGTCCAGACCCGAAACGTCAGCTTTCCTGCTCCTCTGATGCTGCTTGGCCTGCTGTGTTCATCCAGATCTACACCTTGTTATCTCAGATTCTCCAGCATCTGCAGTTCCTACTATCTCTCTCTCAGCGGTCTGTTAGCTTATGGAATTCCCCTTGTGTGGTGGCTGTGTCATTGAATTTAATCAAGGCTGAGTTATAAAGATTGTTGATTGATGAGGGAGATAAGGGTAGGGTGCAGACAAGAAAGTGGAATTCCATGATCAGTCATGATCTTATTGAATGACTGGCTTTAAGACCCAAATGGCCTGCTCAACTCTTGAGTCCAGATCTTGCTATTCCTTTGCTTTTACGGACTAAGCTAAGTACACCACACAATGTCTTATCTTGCGCAGGCAGGCGCTGTGGAACAGTTCGGCTACTATTAGAAATGAAATGACTGTAGGTTGGGATAAAAAAAAATTGCCTCAGCTACAATGAGCAGAATAAACCTGTGCCCCACTACAGGAAACTCCCTGACCAAAGCACACGTGAGAGTGAAAATGTGATTAATATTGAGGCAACATTGAGCTGCTCTTGAGGAAAAGCCTCACAGCCTAATGACTTCCGCCATTAACCTTTTCACTTCTTCTAAGGCTTGTCATCAGTCACTGCCCTATCAGTCATTCCCTCATGGATTAGACAAAAGGCAGTGGAGCGTTAAAGACCAATCTCTTCATGGGAAATGGCCATCATCAATCATCATTAGCTTATCATAATCAATGAAAGCTCGCATTTACTCACCAGGGTCTCACTCAGTAGTTCATAATCAAAGATCTCCATCTCGTACTGTTCTGCCAGCTCCTTGCAGAGATGAATGGCTTCTTCCCACATCTGTTCACAGCAAGCAGCAAATAAGTAGTGTGACACATTGAAATGATCCATCTGTGCTACATTGCAGCATGTCAATGCAATTTCTTCTATTTAAGGGGCTTTGCTTGCCAAGTTCTCCCTGTCCACCCCCTTTAACAGGAATAATACAGTAACCTTATGAGAAGGCCAGTTAGCCCGTTAGTCACTCAACTAAATTGTAGTAGATCTAGATCTCCACGCCAATCCACAGAATCACAGAATGGTTACAGCAATGCAGGAGGCCATTTGGCCAGCCATGTCTGTGTGAGCTCTGTGCAAAAGCAATTGAGTGAGTTCCACTCCCTTACCTGTTCTCCTTAGTCTTGAAAAGTTGTCCCCTTCAGTTGCTTACTAACTCCTTTATGAATTAAGGTTTGAAATTTGCCTCCACCACCACCTTTGGAAGTGCATTACTGACCTGAAACTCACATTGTGTAAGTTATCCTCCCATTGCCTTGGGTTCTTTTGCCAATCACCTCAAATTAATGCTCTCCAGTTTTCCATCCTTACACCAATGGGAACAGTTTCTCTCCATCCTCTTTAAATATTCTCCCCACAATGGTTTTGAATCTCCTTCTCTGTCTTTGACCCATAGCCTTTGATAGCCCGACTCAACAATACTCTACCCTTCTCCATTTGAATTTGTCCACGTCCTCATTTTGTTTTAGCAGGGGTAGCGATGTGCTTCCGACTTTCACTGTCCATTTGCGTGGAAGGAATGCTTCCTGCTGTTGAATGGCTTGGTTCTAAAGACTCTACAGTGCTGAGTTAAATAGGTAATAAACACTACGTATATTAACCCACACAAAGGAACACAATTTGTCCATATTGCTTGACCATGAAAATCAACAAGGTTTTTGACGTTGCTTTTCATTGAATGTCTTGTCACAGAGTCACAGAGTCATACAGCACAGAAACAGAGTCTTCGGTCCAACCAGTCCATGCCGAACGTAAACCCAAACTGAACTAGAGCCACCTGCCTGCTCCTGGCCCATATCGCTCCAAACCTTTCCTATTCATGTACTTATCCAATTGTCTTTTAAGCTCACATCCACTACTTCCTCAGGAAGTTCATTCCAACTGGCGAACCACCCTCTGTGTAAAAAAATTGCCCCTCATATCTTTTCTAAACCTTTCTCATCTCACCTTAAAAATGTGCCCCCTAGTCTTGAAATCCCCCATCCTAGAGAAACGACAACTACCATTAACTGTATCTATACCTCTCATTATTTTATAAACTTCATTAAACGGGAGATGCTGAGTAATGTTAAGGAATAAAAACACTCCCTCCCTAAAGCTATGGAAGACTCTCTTCACTGTGTCATTACCATCACCATGAAGATAGTAGCGGTTGAGTAAGGGGAGACAATTATCTTTAAGCTAAGCTCAATCTGTTACATACCATAATTATTTCATGGGATATGGTCATTACTGGCTATAGGAGCATTTGATGCCAATCTATTATTGTCCTTGAGAAAGTGGTGCTGAGACATCTTGGGCAACTGCAGAGCTTGTGGTGTGGGAATACCCACAATACGGTACAGCGAGGCAGTTCCAAGATTTTGACCCTGGAACAGTAATATACTACCAACTCAGGAGGGTATGTGACTTGGAGACCGAATTACAGAACCATTACAGCATGATAATTAGAAGCAGAGTTAGGCCATTCGCTCTCTCACACCTGCTCCATCATTCAGTCAGATCACACCTAATCTGATTACTTACAATTCTGCCTACCCCTGATTACTATCACCCCCTTACTTATCAACATTGAATTACGTCAGCCCTAAAATATTACTGAAATACTGTTTCTATCGCCTTTGAGGAATTGTTCAAAAGACTCACAACTCTTTAAGAGATAAAACTTCTCCTCCGTCTTTTCTTGGTGTTCCCTTACTTTTAAACAATGACACCTACTTCCAGGTTCTCCCAAAGAGGACACATCCTCTCCACATTCACCCTGTCACAACCTCACAGGATCTTAGGGATAGTAAGAACTGCCGATGCTGGATCTTATTTGTTTTAATCAAGTTGCCACTTCCTCTTCTAAACATCGACGGAATCAGGCCTTCAACCTTTCCTCATAAGAACATAAGAACTAGGAGCAGGAGTAGGCCATCCGGCCCCTCGAGCCTGCCCCGCCATTTAATAAGATCATGGCTGATCTTTTTGAGACTCAGCTCCACTTACCCGCCCACTCACCATAACCCTTAATTCCTTTACTGTTCAAAAATTTATCTAGCCTTGCCTTAAAAACATTCAGCAAGGTAGCTTCAACTGCTTCACTGGGCAGGGAGTTCCACAGATTCACAACCCTTTGGGTGAAGAAGTTCCTCCTGACCTCAGTCCTACATTTGCTTCCCTTTATTTTGAGGAGATGCCCTCTAGTCCTCGTTTCACCTGCTAGCAGAAACAACCTCCCTGCGTCCACTTTATATATTCCCTTCATAATCTTATATAATTCTCCCCTCATTCTTCTGAATTCCAATGAGTATAATCCCAGTCTACTCAGTCTCTCCTCATAATCCAACCCTTTCAATTCTGGAATCAACTGAGTGAATCTCCTATGCACCCCCTCCAGTGCTAGTATATCTCTTCTCAAGTAAGGAAACCAAAACTGCACACAGTACTCCAGGTGTGGCCTCACCAGGACCCTATACAGCTGCAGCATAGCCTCCCTGTTTTTAAACTCCATCCCTCTAGCAATGGCAGACAAAATTCCATTTACCTTTTTAATCACCTGCTGCACCTGCAATCCCACCTTCAGCGATTCATGCACAAGGACACCCAAGTCCCTTTGCACAGCAGCGTGCTGCAATTTTTTACCATTTAAAACATAGTCCATTTTGCTGTTACTCCTACCAAAATGGATGACCTCACACTTAACAACATTGTACTCCATCTGCCAGACCTTTGCCCACTCACTTAGACTATCTATATCCCTCTGCAGACTTTCAGTATCTTCTGCACACTTTGCTCTACCACTTACCTTATTGTCATCTGCAAATTTTGACACACCATACTTCGTCCTCAACTCCAAATCATCTATGTAAATTGTAAACAATTGCGGTCCCAACACTGATCCCTGAGGCACACCACTAGCCACTGACCGCCAACCAGAAAAAAACACCCATTTACCCCTACTCTTTGCTTTCTACTGGTCAACCAATCCTCTATCCATGCCAATACATTACCTGTAATACTGTGCAACTTTATCTTATGTAGCAGCCTTTGGTGTGGCATCTTGTCAAATGCCTTCTGGAAATCCAGATACACCACATTCACAGGTTCTCCATTGTCCACCATGCAAGTAATGTCCTCAAAGAATTCCACCAAATTAGTTAAACATGACCTACCCTTCATGAACTCATGCTGGATGTTCCCAATGGGACAATTTATATCCAGATGTCTTGCTATTTCTTCCTTAATGATAGATTCAAGCATTTTCCCCACTACTGAAGTTAAGCTAACTGGCCTATAGTTACCTGCTTTTTGTCTACTTCCTTTTTAAGCAGTGGCATCACATTGGCTGTTTTCCAATCTGTGGGAACCATCCCACTAAGACAACTAACTTATTCCTGACATCACACAGCAAGTCAAACAACATCTGAAGAAAAGGAGAAGTCAACATTTCAGGTATTACCCTTCTTCAGTCCTGGCTTGCTGTGTTCTTCCAGCCTCCTGTTTGTCTACCTTAGATTCCAGCAACTGCAATTTTCTTTTGTCTCATTCCCGATATTAGTCTAGTAAACCCGTCTCTAGTGTATTTTCAAGCTTCCCTAAATAAGGTAACCAATACTGCGCACAGTATTCCAGACGCAGTCTCACCAACGCTCTGTAAATCTGAAACATAAGCTTCTTAACCTTCGTATTCAATTCCCCTCACAATAAATGATAACATTCTAGAAGCTTTTCTGATTACTTGCTATATCTGCATACTTTCTGTGACACCGAGGATAGCCAAATTCCTCTGCATTACAGAGCTCTGCACTCTTTCACCAGATGGATAAAACGCTTCTATTTTTATTCTTTCTGCCAAAAGAGATAGTTTCCCATATAATACCCTAATGGCCAGATCATTACCCAATCACTTATATTTATTTAATTTGTTCATGGAGGTGGGGCATCACTGGCAAGGCCAATGTTTATTGTTCATTCCTAAGGCAGTTAGGAATCAAACACATTGCCTTGGGTCTGGAGTGGTGTGTGGGCCAGACCAGGTAAGGATGGCAGATTTCCTTCCCTGATGGGCATTCATGAAAGAGATGGGATTTTACAACAATTAACGTTGGTTAAATGGTTGCCAGAAAACCTGCCTTGTTAAAAAAAACACAAATAAATTCAAAATTTCACCATCTGCTGTGGTTAGATTCATGTGGAGAGAGTATGTTAGCTTTGGCTGTTAAGTTACAAGTCCAATGGTAACACCACTAAAATATCTTCGCACACCTCTTTTGTCCTCTTCACAACTTACTTTCCGACCTATCTTGGTATCATCAGTATTCTTGGCAACATAGCTTCAGTCCCTTCATCCAAACTATTTCTATAAATTGGAAATTGCTGTGGTCCTAACCATGAGCTGCTTGATACCACAACTCTCAAGAGTGTCTGGATATTCAAAGACGATGCATAGGTTTCAGTCAACAATTATAATGAACAAAAAAAGATTCTAAATGTTTCAGATAAAATAAGTGAACCAGATAATAAATGCTACAAGCTCAGCAGGTGTTTCGCAGAAAATTAAGGAAATCTTGTGTGTCCTTACATCCTTGAATGTTCAACTGAAATGTACTTCAGAGCTGTCAGTGAGAGCCTGGTTGTTTCCAACATGGCTCACATTGTGATAACATGGCTTGGTTTTCAGTCCACAGCTTGATATTGTGATAAAACTTCACTGGAGGGCTCCTCTGTTTGTACAATCATAAAATCCCTACAGTGTGGAAGCAGGCCATTTGACACGAGTCCACACCAACCCTCTGAAGAGCATCCCACCCAGACCCACACTCCTATTCTGTCACTGTTAGCCTGCATTTCCCATGGCTAATCCACCTAGCTTTCATATCCTTGGCTACAATAGCTCGGCCAATTCCACCTAACCTACACATCTTTGGACTGCGGGAGGAAACCACAGAACTCATGCAGACATGAGGAGAATGTGCAAACTCCACGCAGTTTTCCAAGGGTGGAATTGAACCTGAGTCGCTGGTGCCGTGAGGCTCCAGTGTTAATCATTGAGCCACCATGCCGCCCCTTTTGCCTTGCCTTTCATTTCTTCTTATATTACTCAGCCAGCCACAGCTGCAGATATCCAGTAATTTTTTATTAAAAACTAGATCTTATTTTTGTTATTTTCGGTCCTCCTCGTTTGAGGGTCTCAGCTTGTCCCTAGCCTGCTCATCCTCATCCTCCAGCTCTCTGTTATCTCTGTGTTTCTCCAACTCTGGTCGATTATGCTCCATTGAACTTCACTGCCTGCAGCATTGGGTGCTGTTACTTCAGCTCTGTAGGAACTAAGCTCGGGAACATTCTCCCACACCCTTCCCCCTAAAAAAACCCCTGCCTACTCACATTTTTATTCTCCTTTAAAATACTTCTTAAACCCCAAGTGGTCAGAATGATGCTGGGGGTTGTACTCCTGCCTCCAGGTCAGGAAATCTGGATTCAGGACCACCTCAGGACCTTTTGGCGATGGAAGGGGAGGGAATTTCATAATGTGAACAATTAAGTTGATTCTCCGTCCGTAATTCATTCTGAAATGCCTGTGGCAGGCAGTAAAAGCAGGAGAATCTCCTGGTCAGCAAGAAGTAGCCTCCCCACATTATAAATCTCTACACTGCATGGTTTCCCATTACTTAGGGTCAGCCTTATTCTGAGGACCCAGTGAATGAACCCTGCATCTTTGTCTACGTTTCGGTCACCTGTCTCAATATCTACTTGGGTGTCATATTTTGGCTGTCAGTGCACCTCTGATGTATCTTGGGCTGCTTTTCTTTCCTTAAAGGCAGGGCCTACCTTGGACTTAGAAGCCTATCTCATTCAGGCCAGTCTCCTGTGGTCACTTGAAGAACATTGGCTCGATCATGTGATGCTGGATATTATCAGGTGAAGTAAAGGATCAAAATTACAGGGTGGAATCCCCGGACTCTAATACTGTCCAGCTTCTTGCTGAGAGTGTTTGGCTAACCCTGCTAAGACCCCAGTGGTATGGTTGCAGGTGAATGAGGGGCACCAACGGCAGGGTCAGTTCAGCAGATGCCATTTCCGCAAGAAACTAGAGGCTCATTCTCACTTTGTCAGCGGATTGGGAGTGGGGAGAATGAGGCCAGAGTTTTCAGTCAGGATTGGGAATCTGAGGTTGGTTTTTCTCTCTCATGGCTGAGGTCACACGCTGGATGGTGGATCAGTTAACTCAGAAACAGACTGGGGGAGTGTCTCAGAAATGCACCTCGAAGGGACTTGGGGATACATGAAACACAGAAAGCTAGCACACAGGTACACCAGGTAATTAGGAAGGCCATTGGAATATTTACTGTCCAGGAGATGCAATGGCCTACTGGTATTAATGTTGGAGTCTTCATCCAGCTATCGGGTTTGAATGGCAGATGGTGTAATTTGAATTCAACAAAAGTCTGGAAATAAGAGTCTAATGATGACCATTGTCAATTGTTGGGAAAAACCCAACTGGTTCATCAATGACCTTTAGGGAAGAAAACTCCTCTCCCTACCTGGCTGGGACTATGTGTGACTCTAAACCCACAGCAATGTGGGTGACTAGCAGAGGCAACACAGTATGGAGCGAGTGCTCTTTGACCTGCCACAACCTGTCCATCTTCTCTCCCACCTATCTGCCCCACCCATCCCATTGACCAATCCCCACCACTCCCTACTTGCATTCGCCTATCACCATCCCATCTACCTTCCCAGCCCCACCCCTCCTCTCGCTATTTATTGCCCAGCTCCCTTACCCCTTCCCATTTCTAAAGAAGGGTCCCGATCTAAAACGTCGACTTTCCCGCTCCTCTGATGCTGCCTGGCCTGCTGTGTTCCTCCAGCTCCACACTGTGTTTTCTCTGACTCCAATATCTGCAGCTCTTGCTGTCTCTGAGGGGTTGACTCTCAATTGCCCTCTGGGTAATAACTGCTGGCCTAGGCAGTGATGCTGACATGACATGAATGAATTTTTAAAAAAATTTGGCCCGTATCTTCAAGGAGGTTGGAGTATAACAGTAGGGAAGTCTTGCTGCAACTGTACAAGGTGCTGGTGAGACCACATCTGGAGTACTGTCAGCAGTTTTGGTCCCCTTTTTTCAGGAAAGATATCATTTTATTGGAGGCAGGTCAAAGAAAGTTCACTAGGATGATGCCCTGCATGGAGGGATTGTCTTATGAGATAAGGTTAAACAGGTTGGGAGTCTACTTACTGGAGTTTAGAAGAATGAGAGGTGATCTCTTGAAACATATGGGATTCTTAAGAGGAGTGACTGGGGAAATGCTGAGAGAATGTTTCCCCTCATGAGAGACTCTAGGACCAGAGCTCATCATCTCAGAATTAAGGCATGCCACTTTCATACTAAGACAAGGAGAAATGATAACACCATTGAATGTGAAAGGCACACAGTAAGGTTCATTGTAATCCAAGATAGTAATTGCCTGGTATTGTGTGATGCCAACATGGAGATGCCTGGTGCTTTCCCTTGCTCGAATATTGTGTCAGATTCTGAGAAAGAGTTTCTTTCAGAGAAATTTCTTCTCTCAGAGGGTTGAGAGTCTTTGGAACTCCACGCCACAAAGATATGTAGGGGCAGAGTCCTTGTGTATAATTAAGGCTGAGATAGATAGATTCTTGATCAGTTCGGAAACAAAGGGTTACAGGGAAAAGGCAGGAAAGTGGATGTGAGGAATGTCGGATCAGCCACGATCCTATTGAATAGTTAAGCAGTCTTGAGAGGCTGAATGACCTACCCCATTCCTACTTCCTATGGTCTTAGGTGTGCACTTGCAACACCAATACTTGCAAGGCTATGGGCCAAGTGCTGGAAAATACAATTAGAATAGCTGGAGGATTGTTGTTGACTGGCACAGACTCAATGGGCTGAAGGGCCTTTTTTCTGTGCTGTAGAACTCTATGACTCAAAGTGAACAGCACAGAAGGAGCCACGCTTCACTTTTCTTTCTCCGTGGCATTCAATTTCTTCCCTTTTGTGGAGTATTCGATTAATTTGAAAGTTGCTACTGTGTGTGCTTTCAAGCAATGCATTCCACATCACAATAACTCAAGATGGAAAAGGTCTTTTCTTTTCTCTTGTTCCCCCAATTGCCTTTTGCCAGGTGCCATCAATCTGTGTCCTCCGGTTTTCATCCCTTCTGTCACTGGAAATTGTTTCTCATTTTGTACATTATATAAAAAAAATTCAGAATTTTGAACACCATTAGATCTCCATTTAACCTTCTCTGCTCTGAGGAGCACAAACATAGCTTCTCCATAACACTGAAGGCCGTTAGCCCTTCAATCATTCTGGCTGAACTTTGCCAAGGTCATGTACATTACAAGCGTGATGCCCAGAATCTGACACAATATTCGAGCAAGGGAAAGCACCAGGCATCTCCATGTTGGCATCACACAATACCAGGCAATTTCTGTCTTCGATTACAATGAACCTTACTGTGTGTCTTTCACATTCAATGGTGTTATCATCACTGAATTCCACATCATCAACATCCTGAGGTTACCACTGACCAAAAAATCAGCGGGACTGGCCATATAGATACAATGCCTATGCTTCCACTTCCCCACTCTATATAGTGAGTAAATTAGCTCCTGACTCCCAAAGCCTGTCCACTATTTACAAGGTCAGGAATGTGATGGAATACTTCCCACTTGTATGGATGGGTACAGCTCCAAAAACACTCAAGAAGCTTGACGCAATCCAAGTCAAAGCAGCCCACTTGGCTGGCACCTCGTACACCACCATCAACATTGGTTCCCTCCATCACCAGTGCACAGCGGCAGCAAATGTGTACCATTTACAGGCTGCATTACAGCAACTCACCAAGACTGGAGAACCAGGGTAGCAAATGCATGACATAGTGCCAACTGCTCTGCCCAAGACCGCAAGAAATTACAGAGAGTTGTGAACACAGCCCAATCCATCACGCAAACCAGCCTTCCATCCACTGACTCCATCTACACTTCTTGCTGCCTGGGGAATGCAACCAACATAATCAAAGCTCCCCCCCACCCCGGTTATACTCTCTTCCATCCTCTCCCATCGGGCAGAAGAAACAAAAGTTTGAAAACACATACCAACACACTCAAAAACGACTTCTTCCCCACTGTTATCAGACTTTTGAACGGACTGCTCATATATTGGAGTTGATCTTTCTCTGCACCTTCTCTGTAGCTGTAACACTGTATTCTGCATTCTCTTCTATTACCCAGATGTAAATATATAATGTACGGCTTGTTTGGATAGCACACAAAGCAATACTATTCACTGTATCTTGGTATATGTGACAATAATAAATTAAATCAAACACACCATCCTGATTTGGGAATACTTTATGTCATTCCTTCAGTGTCTACAGAATTCATACAGTGTAGGAACAGGCCATTTGGTCCAACATGTCCACACTGAACCTATGAAGAGCATCCCACTCAGATCCGTTCCCCCACCCTATCCCTGTAATCCTACATTTCCCATACCTAATCCACAAATCCCTGAACACTATTTAACATGCCAAACCACCTAACTTGAACATCTTTGGCTGTGGGAGGAAATCCGAGCACTCAGCAGAAACCCACGCAGACACAGGGAGAACATGCAGGCAGTCTGAGGGTGGAATTGAACCTGGGTCCCTGGCGCTGTAAGGCAGCAGTGCTGACCACTGAGCCACAGTGTTGTCACTGGGCCAGAATCCTGGAAGGCCCACCCCAACAGTGCTAGGGATGCTGCTCTATATGACTGGTAGCAGCTCAAGAAAGCAGCTCACCACTACGTTCTCAGGGTCCATTTAACAAGGGCTATAAATGGTAGACTTACCAGCAACACTCATGTCTTTGAATGAATAAAGATGCTGAGGCATAATCAGAGTGTTATAAAGATTTAGGATAATGCATTTTTCACTCCAAAAAGGAAAGTAAAGATTCCCTGTACATGTTTACCAGCCTGATCAACTTGCCCCTCCATCTATGGGCCAGAGATATATTGGTAATGCCACTAGACTAGTGATTCAGAGGCCCAAGCTATTATTGTAGGGGAGCTTGGATTCAAATTCCAACATTGCAGATGGTAAAGTTTGTGTTCAACACAAAAAGGAATTCTGGAACTTTAAACTACCCTGATGGCAGCCATGTAATCAATGTCAATTGTGAAAACTCACCCAGTTCACTAATGGCTTAGCAAGCTGCCCAGGCATTAGGGTGGAATAGTAAATGTTAGCCATGAATGAATAAAAAGATATGTGTACCTCACTTCTTTCTGTTTTTGAACACCATTTTAAATTCTTCCATAGAGATTATAGAACATAGAACATAGAACATAGAACATTACAGCGCAGTACAGGCCCTTCGGCCCTCGATGTTGCGCCGACCTGTGAAACCAATCTGAAGCCCATCTAACCTAAACTATTCCATTATCATCCATATGTTTATCCAATGACCATTTAAATGCCCTTAAAGTGGGTGAGTCTACTATTTTTGCAGGCAGGGCATTCCACGCCCTTACTACTCTCTGAGTAAAGAACCTACCTCTGACATCTGTCCTATATCTATCACCCCTCAATTTAAGGCTATCATATTTCCACTCCTTCCTATCACAATGCATATTTCTCAACATGAATCTATTGAATATCTTCTCACACATATAACCCACGTTACACTCAGTCTTCGTCATCCGAAGACTGTGGATTCACATGCTCGTGAGTTCACACGAGGTCTTTTTGTTTTCCTCCTTGTCTAATGTGGGTGAAACTCAAAGTTGGGGGATTAGGCTCAAAATAAGAGGGAGCAGATTCAAGACTGAGTTGAGGAGGAACTTCTTCTCCCAAAGGGTTGCAAATCTGTCAAGTTCCCTGCCCAATGAAGCAACCTCATTGAATGTTTTTAAGAAGAGATCGATAGATTTTTGAACAGTAAAGGAATTAAGGGCTGTGGTGATCCAGTGGTTGACTGAAGTTGAGATCCATGAAAGATCAGTCATGATCTTTTTGAATGGTGGAGCAGGCTCAATGGGTCAGATGTAAACCAATCAGCTGGTCCTTCACAGTTCCATAACGAGAGGTATTCTCATTTTTATTTTCCACAGGCAGTCTGTGCCCCTATTCCTCACTGACAATGAGGAATGAGTGGACAACAGTAACAACACTTCATAAGTTGAAAATTGCCTTGAAACGTGTTTTCTTTTTATTCATTCATGGGATGAAGGTGTCACTGGCTAGGCAGCATTTATTGCCCATCCCTAATTGCCCAGAGGCCAGTTAAGAGTCAACAACATTGCTATGGGTCTGGAGTCATATGTAGGCCAGACCAGGTAAGGATGGAAGTTTCCTTCCCTAAAGGACATTAGCGAACCAGATGGGTTTTTCCCGACAATTGACAATGGATTCACAGTCATCATTAATTCTTGATATTTTATTGAATTCAAATTCCACCATCTGCCATGGCAGGATTTGAACCTGGGTCCCCAGAACATTATCTGGGTCTCTGATAATATAATCATATATATATTATCTCTGATAATATCCAGAGATAATATCACTCAGACATCACCTTCCCACAAACGATGGTTACTAAAAGCATGATGGAAATGCATGTCTTCTTTTGTATACAATGTCTAAATCAGTGGCATGTGGTAATTCAATAAAGTCTAATATGATTACCCTGAAGAACAAACACATCTTCAATCTTAAAAGTCATACCACTCTAATGATTAATTAGCAAATGCGGGGAAACACAGACTTCTAACCAGTTTATAAATATTTGATTTCATCGCTTGTCATGCTTTGTTAAATTGTAATAAACAACTTATAAAACATTGAAGAAGGCACAGCTCGGAAATTGTATCACAGCTGCGAAGACTGCTTTTACTTTTCTTCCATGCCAAGACCAGTGCATTCCCACTGAAGTTACTTTTATCAGGTAAGAAAAACTGCTAGTAAACTCTCGACTGAATCATCAGAGAGCTTGTTGGGAGGGTTCATAGGAACATAGGAATTAGGAACGGGAGAAGTCTTTTGATAAGGTCTCTGACATGTGGTTAGTTAGCAAAATTAAAACACACAGTGTAATAGGTAGCCTAGCAATAGGTTGAGGATTGAACAGAAGGAAAACCAAGAGAATTCAGCCATTTGAGCCTGCTCCACTACTTAACATGGTCTTGGCTGATCCTATCCTGATCTCAGCTCCACTTTTCTGCCTGCTCCCCACAGCCCTTTAACCCACATTTCATATCTATTTCTTTCTTGAATCTGTTGATTGATTGTGCCTCTAACGCACTCTGGGGATTCAGTGGCGCTAAGTGTAAGGGGAAGGGTCTTCAGGGTCTGTGCTGTAGATGGGTAAATGGAGTGCATGGCTCGGGGGGAGAGCTCTTTATTCTGGTCACTACATCTGGGCACAGGGGAAATCTCTAACCAAAACTTAAGAACTTTTTTCTATACTAGGAGAAGGCTGCTATGCCTGACAGATTCCATCTATTTCTGTTCACGGAGTATCATGCTGAGGATAGGGTGGTTAGCTCGTTTGGCTGGACGATACATTTATAATGACAAACAGCATTGGTTCAATTCCCATACTCAGTGAAGTTACCATGGAAGACTCTCCTCAGCCTCTGCCTTTGCCTGGGATGTAGTGACCTTCAGGTTAAAGACACCACCAGTTATCTCACATGAATAAGAAAGTGGAACTACGGTAACTTTACCTTTATTAGAATCCAGCAAAGGAGGATCAAGAAATTTATAAAAATGTATACAATTGAGGAACATAAAAGCAAGATCTAAAAGCTTCTACATGTATGCAAAAGGAAACATTTGGTGAAGATGGATGTGGGTCCATTGTGGACAGAGTCAAGAAAATTTAGAATGGGGAATAGAGAAATGGCAGAGAAGCCAAATGATAACTTTGTGTCTGTTCCTATTGAGGAAGATACAAGAAATCTCACTGAATTAGAGATACAGGGAACGAGGGAGAATGACAAGTTGAAGGAAATGAATGTTAGTTGGTTAAACTCATAGAACCAGGTTGAACTGGAGAAATTAAAACAGGGATGAAAGTTGATACATTCCTGGGACCTGATAGTCTACACCCAAAGTTTTGAAGGAGGTGTCAATATAAATAGTAGTGGTGATCATCTTCCAAAATTCTATCTATTCTGGAGATTCCTTCAGTTTCAAAGCTGGTAAATGTCATCCCATTCTTCAAAAAGGGAGTAAGAGAAAAAACAGGGATCTACAAACCTGATATCATTACATACAGCATCAGGAAAATGCAAGAATCAATGATGAAAGAAGTAGGGAATGAACACTTGAATTAAACTAATCTAATTAGGTACAGTCAGCATGGATTTGTGAATGGGACATTGTGTTTGATGAGGTTGTTACTAACAAACTTGATAAAGGGGATCTGATGGGCAGTGTATACTGAGATTTTTAGAAGGCTTTTGATAAGGTCCCTTACATGAGATTAGTTAGCAAAATATAGAATGTGGTGTAATAGGTAGCATAGCATAGATTGAGGATTGGCTAACAGAAAGGAAACCAAAAGATAGAATAAGCCAGTCATTTTTGCAGGCTGTAATTAACACTTGGACCGTAACTGTTCACAATATGTACCAATGATTTCGATTCAGGGACCAAGTGTCATATTTACAACTTTGAAGATGATGCAAGACAGAGTTGGAATGTGTGTTGTGAGAAAGATGCAACGTGCCTCCAGGAGTTTGTATGGGCTTGGCAAAGGGCAAGAATATGGCAGATGGAATACAATGTGAAAAAGCTGTCCACTTTGGAAGGACAGACAGATGTATTTCTTAAATGGTAAGAGGTTGGAAAGTATAGGATGTACAAAGGGACCAAGGTGTCTTTGTCAGTAAGTCACTGAAGGTGAACATGCAGGTGTAGCAAGCTATTCGGAAGGCTAACGGAATGTTAGCATTTATTGTCAGAAGATTTCAGTATAGACGTACTGAAGTCCTGTTTCAATTGTTTAGAAGGTGTTTTAGACCACATCTGAAGTTTTAGTCTCCTTACTTCAGAAAGGATATTATTGCTACAGAGAGTCTAATGAACGGTAATCAGACTTGTTCCCATGTTGACGAGACTGTCTTATAAAGAAGGATAGGAGACCGAGCCTGTAGAGTTTAGAAGAATGAGAGGCGATTGCATTGAAATCTACACAATAGTTAAAGGGATAGACAGGATTAATGCAGTACGTTTCCCCTGGTTCTGGGGTCTGGAACGAGGGGGCATAATTTTATATACTGTTTGGGATTGAGATGAGGAGTTTTCTTCTAACTCTGAGGTTTGTGAATCTTTAGAATTCTTTACCCGAGAGGACGGTTCAGTCTCTGTTCATATTTAAAGAAGAGGTTGATAGATTTCAGATTACCAATGGCAGAATTGGTTCTGTGGATGTGTGTTTAAAACATCAAAGTGTTCGATGAGCCATGGTGATTTTAAATGTCAGAATGGGCTGAATGGCCTACCCCTTGTTCCTATGTTCCCAGAAGTTAGAGTAGCTGGAAGTGTTCTCTTCTTGTCAAAAGGTTAACTTAATAGAGATATTCAAAATCATGAAAGCGTTTTGCTCATGTAAATGAGGAGAAACTGCTTCCACTAGAAATAGGATCCGTGCAACAGGAGAAAATGATTTTGAGTTTATGAGCAAAAACACTAGAGGAGAGATGACAGAAATTATTTATGCAGCAAATAACTGTGATCAGGAATGCACTGACTGGAAGCATACCCAAATAAAAGAAAATTTTGCATTTATGTCATGCCTTTTACAACCACAATGTGTCTCAAACGTTTTACAGACAATGAATTCTAGTTTTTGAAGCATACTTAATATTGTCGTATGGGAAACAAGGTAGACAATTTGTGCACAGTTGGTCAACAAAGGCGGGTACAATTACATCTTTTAAAAGGCATCTGATAAGTATATGAATAGGAAGGGTTTAGAGTGATATGGGCTAAATGCTGGTAATTGGGACTAAATTAATTTAGGGTGTCTGGTTGGCATGGATGGGTTGGACCAAAGTGTCTGTTTTCATGTTGTACAGCTCTATGACTCTAAATAACAATGTGACAATGACCATGAGCAATGTTGAATGAGGGATAAAATTGACCAGAAAGATATTTTGATATAGACATGCAAAGGTATGAAATTGTAAGATGATGGAGAAAAGACAGGGGTCTAGAACTAATTGGATAATTCATTCAGGAAGCAGGGAGAGACACAATATACTGAATGGCATCCCTCTGCTCCGTCTGTTTCTGTGGTTTGATGAGAATACACAAATCACAAGGACAATGTCTGGTCCTGGTGTTTGATTTATTCTGCTTCCTCCCTTTGTGGCATACTGGGCTTTGAGACAGACTGCAGCAGGGTCAGCAGCAGCGTTGGAGCACTGGACTGTATTGACAGAGTGCAGAATGCACTGGGGGGTTTCACCCTTATTGAAAGGTTTGTTCATCTAGCTCGGCACCTCACCAAAAACTCACAGAACATCTCGCCACTGCAATTCAAGGAAGTAATCGCTCAACGTTCACATACAGCAAAATATCCCAAAGCTTTTCACTAGAGCATGAACAGACATAATATGAGATTGAGCCACATAATGCTGTATCCTCATATATAAAGAAGATGGTCACCCTGTTGGATGACAGTGGAGAAATGTCAGCGGAGGTTAGTTTCATAACCCATGTAAAGGGGTGCAAACTGGTTGAGAAGATGTAGAGGGAGAGCTCACCTCTAGTCACAATCTCACAGAATACCATTTGCCTATCAGGACCTCATTAGAGATCATATGGCACAATGAGTAGTGCCTCTGCCTCTAAACTAGAAGGTCTGCTTTCAAGTCCCATCCAGGAACAAAAGGCCAAGGAATGTAGGACACCCTACACTGAGGAACTTCTGCAGAGATGTCCTGGAGCTGAGATGACTGACCTCCTGTAACCACGACCATCTTCCTTTGTGTCAGGTATGACCCCAACCAGAGAGTTTACCCCCGATAACTACTGATTCATAGGCTGCTTAATGCCACCTGCATCCAGCCAGAGAACGTAAGAAGAAGACATTTATGAGAATGGCTGTAGGGATGAGACTTCAGTTGTGAGGAAAGATTGGAGAAGTTGGGACTGGTTTCCTTGGAGAGGAGAAGCTTAAGAGGAGATTTGATAAAAGTTTTCAAAGTCAGGAGGAGACTGGACAAAGTGGGCAGGGTGGAAGTGCTTCATTTGGAAATGGACGGCACTGTTTTAAAATACAAAAGAGGCAAATGCAAGGTGAGAGGAAACTTTTTCACATGGCAAGCAGTTAGATTATGGAATGCATTGCCTGGAAATGTGGGTAGAGACATGTTCAATCGAGGCACTGACAAAGGCAATGATGACTTAAACTGAAATAACATGCGGGGTTATGAAGAAAAGGCAGGAGATTTGATTTGATTTGATCTGATGTATCATTGTCACATATCGAGATACAATGAAAAGTGTTGTATCGTGTGCTAACCAGACAAGTCATACCTTACGTAAGTACAACAAGATAATAGAACAGAATGCAGAATATAGTGTTACAGCTACAGAGAAGATGCAGTGAAAGATCAACTCTAATATATGAGACGTCCATTCATAAGTCTGATAACAGCGGGGAAGAAGCTGTTCTTGAATCTGTTGGTACGTGTTTTCAAACTTTTCTATCTTCTGCCTGACGGAAGAGGGTGGAAAAGAATATAATAGGGTGGGAGGGTCTTTGATTATGTTGGCTGCTTTCCAAGGCAGTGGGAAGTATAGATGGAGTCAATGGATGGAAGGCTGGCTTGCGTGACAGACTGGGCTGTGTTCACAACTCTCTGTAATTTCTTGTGGTCTTGGGCAGACCAGTTGCGATATCAAGCTGTGATACATCTGGATAGGATACTTTCTATGATGCATCCAAAAAAATCTGGTAAGAGTCACTGTGGACATGACAAATTTCCTTAGCCTCCTGAGGAAGTAGAAGTGTTGGTGTGCTTTCTTGACAGTAGCGTCAAGGTGGATGGACCAGGACAGATTGTTGATGATAGTTACTCCTAGGAGCTTGAAGCTCTTGACCACCTCCACTTCAGCACCATTGATCCAGGCAGGGGGTGCGGGTGTCCTCCACACTGCTTCCTGGAGTTGATGACGAGCTCCTTCATTTTGCTGACATTGAGGGAGAGATTGTTGCATTTACACCATGCTACTAAGCTCTCTATCTCTTTCCTGTTGTTTGAGATTGGACCCAGGGTAGTGGTGTCATCAGCCAACTTGTAAATGAAGGTAGAGCAGAATGTGACCACGCAGCCTTGAGTGTATAAGGAGTATAGTAAGGGGCTGAGTATGCAGCCTTGTGGGGCATCGGCAATGAGGATTATCATGGAGGAGGCATTGTCGCCTATCCTTACTGATTGCGGTCTGCGGGTCAGGATGTCAAGGATTCAGTAGCAGAGTGGGGGAGCAGAGTCCTAAGTCTTGGAGATTGGAGATGAGTTTGGTTGGAATTATGGTTTTTGAAAGCAGAGCTAAAGTCAATAAATAGAAGTCTGACATTTCTGAAGAAGGGTCTAGACCCGAAACGTCAGCTTTCCTGCTCCTCTGATGCTGCTTGGCCTGCTGTGTTCCTCCAGCTCTACACCTTGTTATCTCAGATTCTCCAGCATCTGCAGTTCCTACTGTCTCTGACATAGGTGTCCTTGTTATTGTCACGATTTTGAAATGTTGAGAACTGGTGTAGATGTAATGGGTTGAATGGCCTCCTTCTGTACTGAAACACTCCTGTGATTCTGTGAATTACCTATATTCCCTGTATTCACCAGTTTGAAACCCCCCAGAGCAAATATTTTGTTTCTCTCTTTCGTATTGAGCACAAGCATCATGAACCTTTGTTCAGCTATGGATTTTCAGACTCCTACCAGAAGATATTACAAACCTAAATATAGCTATTTAATGGCTAGAATGTGAAGCTCTTACAACAAGATCACTTTAAAGCTATTTCCTTCAAGTAAAACACTTATCTTACCTCTGGCCACTGTTCATTACTGCATGATGCAATTACTTCTCAGTGACGTTTTGTTTGACTTCCGAACATATGTCTCTCCTTAGTTTATGTACAGAAGTGCTGGTTATATTGTTGGTTATTTATAGGAGTTAAACACTGTTGTGTACAGCAGGAACTCTGCACTTTTTGTGCTGGTAACCCTTCTCTGTTTCAGAGTCAAATCAAAGAGAGTATTTTTAAAAATTACAGACAAGAGGAAATCTGACCACAATGGCTTATTGTGAATCAGAGCAGAGGAGGTTTTCCCAATGTTCAGGCATACATGTATTCCTCAATCAACACCACAAAAACAAATTATTTGCTTGTGCCTTTCTTGCTGTTTATCAGAACTTGCTATGCGCAAAATTTCCACTGCATTTCCAACACCAAAAGAGATGGCTGTCATTTATAAAAAAAATCTTCACTGCCTGAAGAATACTTTCAGAGGTCTTGAGGTTGTGGAAGGTGCTACAAAAATGCAAGATATTTTTGTCTCTTTGAAGCAGTGACTGGACAGAATTATCCCCAGGGTCAATGGGTTAAGGATGGCCCTGAGAGCTAGCAGAGAGAGCGTTACTCTTGTTGGCAGGTCTTACCTTGCCCTTGTCAAAGTATTCGATGATTTTATTGTACAAGTTCTCCTTCAGTTGCCGCTGTGTCTGAAAGCCTTGGAAATCCTGGATGTGCGAGGCAAATGGGTCATCGGTCCACTGGGTCACAAAAACAAAAGAAGAAAAGAAATGGTTAAATACAGGGTCTTGAACGCCACCTCCATCTGGTTTACCTCTTAACAGGAACGTCTGCCATATTCATCTCTCTATCCCAAACCTTTTAACCTCTCAATATTTCTACTGCAGATCCCACCTGGGTTGTTACATGCATCTTTTGACTCTGCACCTCAGGACAGATAATTCCTGGAGGTGGATAAAGCATTGTTTTAGCAGGAAGGCAGCAGAGAAACGTGGTAGCATAGTGGTATTGTCACTGGACTCATAAATCAGGAGCTCAAGCTAACATCTCAGGGACGTACATCATATGCTAAAGCAGCAGCTGGTGAGATTTAAATTCAATAATTAAAATAATTCAGTTCAGCAAGAGTGACAATGAAATCAACACCTATCAATGTGGTTGACTCCTAATGGCCCTCTGAAATAGATAAATAAACCACTCAGTTCGATGATGGGTAACAATTGCTGGTTTTATCTGTTGTGGCCACTTCCCATCAAGGGTTAAAAAGGGGAAAGAAATAAAGGGTTACATTTTGAGGGCAGGTTGTGTAATATTGGCTGAAATTACTTCTGTATTCAGTACCATCCAGGTAATCAATATGAGACAATTAAGATGATCCATTTGGGTTGTTATATGTTCCACCCTCAATGTAAGCATTTCTAAGACAAGCAACAGAGAAAGTTGAGTGCAGACAGATCTAATGCTACTACCAAAGTTGCCAGGGTTCACTGGACTGCACTGAAGAGCGAGAATCATGGCCAAATATTTTCCTGACCTTCCTTTCTTCCACAAAGACTGGAGATTACCAAGACATCTGTTCCCCAACTTCAGCCACAATTGTCTATCTCAGCAGAGATGGAGATAGCAAGTCAAACGAGGCTTTTGCTAAATATCCACAAATTAAAGTCCATTTATTTCAAATCTAATGAAAATACTGCACTGTGAATTAAAAAATAATGGGGTGCCCCATTCTTCAGCAGAACTGGTCTCCTTTTTAAGGAAGTGCAGCTAACAACAGGCAAAATGACAATCCAAAGGAAACATCCATAGGAACATAGGAATAGGAGTAGGCCATTCAGCCCCTTGAGCCTGTTCCACCATTCAATGAGATCATGGCTATCTCTGGCCTAACTCCATATACCTGCCTTTGGCCCATTTCCCTTAACGCCCTTTGCTTAACAAAAAATGTATCTATCTCAGATTTAAAATTAACAAATGATCCAGCATCCATTGCCATTTGTAGAAGAGAGTTCCAAACATCTACCACTCTTTGTGTACGAAAGTTATATCTAACATCTCTCCTGTCAGGTCTGGCCTTAATTCTCAGTCAATGCCCCTTAGTTCTAGAATCCCCAACCAGTGGAAATAGTTTATCTTTATCTACCCTGATTTTTCCTGTTAATATCTTGAAGACTTCGATCAGATCACCCCTTCACCATCTAAATTCTAGAGAAACCAGGCCTAATTTGTATGATGTTTTCTCTAATCTTAACCCCTGAAATCCAGGTATTATTCTTGACATATATGTTGTACTCCCTCTAAGGCCAATGTATACTTCCTAATATGTAATTTCCAGACCTGCTCACAGTCTCCAACTGGGTCTAACCAAGGTTTTGTGTAACTGCAATATAACGTCTGCATCCTTATATTCCAGTTCTCTTGATATGAAGGCCAACATTCTATTAGCTTTCTTGATAATTTCTGGCATCTATTCTTGACATCTTAAACATTTATGCTCCTGAACCCCCGAGTCTTGTTGGGCATCCACTCTATTTAACTTCATTTAGAAACTACTTTGATTCATCCTTATCAGTCCAAAAATGGATAACCTCACATTTACATTCATTAAACTCCATTTGCCACAGTTTTGCCCATTTAATTACATCTGATCAATATCTGTTTTTAACTGTATGCCATCATCTACACTGTCTGCAATACCACTTAACTCTTGTGTCATCAGCAAAGTTGGATATATGACTTTCTGTGCTGTTAACCAAGTCATTAATACATAACATGAATAATTGAGGCCCAAACACAGAAACTTGTGGGACACCACTGGTCACATCCTGCCAATTTGAGTACCTACCCCTTATCCCTACTTTCTGTCACCTGCCACTCAACCAACTTCCCAGAAAGGTCAGTAATTTGCCCGCTTTCCCATGGGCTTCTACTGTAGTCACCAGTCTCTCATATGGGAATTTATCAAATGTCTTCTGGAAGTCTATATAAACAATATCCATAGACATTCCTCTTAGTAACCGCTTCAAAAAGTCAATGAGTTATCATGAATCCATGCAGGCTCTCCCTTAATAATTGAAAATTTCAAGGTGTTCAGTTACCTCATCATTGATTATAGACTCCGACAATTTCTCAACCACATATATTAGACTATCTGGTATGTAATTGCCTGGCTTTCCTCTTTCGTTCCTCTTAAAAGATGGAGTGACATCAATGTGTTGCCCATTGTCTCCAGTATAGCCACCAGTCACTGAGGTGATGATTGGATACCTTTGCAGGCTGAGTCTGCATAACCACCTTCCAGAGCCATCTGGGTACATATGAGACTGTGGAAGAGAGGCAGGCAGATAGGGTGACCATCTCCCCTATCTACTACCTTATCTGACTCAAAATAGGATTAGGAGCAGGCCTTTCAAAGGCTTTTCATACATGCCATAGAAGGAATGCAACCACACTGATCCCTTGGATGGCAGGATTGTCCCATGAGGAAGGGAGATTGAGGAGGTTAGATTTTTGAGGGTTTAGAAGAACAAGGATATCTCATTGAAGTACACTAAATTCTTACAGGGTTCAACACGGTAGATGCAGGAAGGAGGTTTACCCCTGTCTGAGGTTGCCAGAACCAGGGTACACAATTTCAGAGTGAGCGGTCGGCCAGTTGGGATTGAGATGCGGACGGGCTTCTTCACTTAAAAGGTAGTAAATCTTTAGAAATCTCTACCTCAGAGGATGATGGAGGCCGAATCATTTTTATTCAAGACTGAGATCAATAGATTCCTAGATAATTAAAAAATATTAACGGATATGGAGACAGTGCAGGAAAATGATGTCAAGGTAGAAGTTCAGGCATGATCTAATTCAATGGGAGAGCAGACTCGAAGGGCCAAATAGCCTCCTCCCGAATTTTTAAAAATTCATTCACAAGATGAGAGCATCATTGCCTATGTCAACATTATAACCCATCTCTAATTGCCCAGTGGGCAGTTAAGTGTCAACCACATCGCAGGAATTGAACCCAGGTCCCCAAAACATTGCCTAGGTCTCTAGATTAGCAGTCCAGCAATAATACCACCAGGCCATCTCCTCCCATCTAGTTCCTTGGTTCTTATGTGTCTCCCAGTTACTTGTTCTTCCAGTCCTATTTATACAAGACATTTAATTCCAATGTGATGTTAATTGGTGGCAGAAGTTGAGCAAAATTGAAAAGTGCGTCCATATTTTCACCTTTAAAAAATATACCTGGATGCATTAATGCGGAGTGAAACCAGATATCAATTAGACGAAATACATTTATTTCATTACAAATAGTTCCCAATCAATCTGACCCCCTAAAACATTATTTCTCAAAGCAACACTTTTAAATTAGTTTTCACTTTACCACATATCCTGAGGGAAATTAAACTCAAATCTTGATGATTAATGTTCAAGGTTGTTGAGTTATGTTTTCCCCTAATAATCACCTGTAATCCAATTTATTGATATTCAACAGAGCTCTGAGGAACTTTGATGAAATATCTGGAGTGAGTTGAAATGATTTTGTTTTCTGTTGCCTCATTAATTCTATTCCCTTTGAACAGCTCACAGACAATTTGCATTGTGCTTGAGAGGTGTTGGTACAGCAAACAGAACAACAGTTGGACTGAGAGGTACTATAGCACCCGTGATCTCATACTTAAGTGCCAGAAGATTATGACTTCAAATGTGCAGATGCTGTTAATCAGGAACAAAAACAGAGGTTGGTGGAAAAGCTCAGCAGGTCTGGCAGCATCTGTGAAGAAAAAATCAGAGTTAACAAACCAGTTGTGAGGAAGGGTCACCGGACCTGAAACGTTAACTGTGATTTTCTCTTCACACATGTTGCCAGACCTGCTAAGCTTTCCCAGCAACTTCTGTTTTTGTGGCTCATTCTTAACTGCCCTCTGATAGAGCCAAGTGAGCATCCCAGCTATTTGAAACCTCTATAGCAGAACATAAGAAGGAGAGGACACTGTGGATTCCGAACCAGCCACACGCATATAGGGAATGGGCTGCTAGGGGAAGTGGTAAAGACGGACACAATAACAACATTTAAAAGACTTTTGGACAGGAAAATTAATTGGGAACGTTTAGAGGAATATGGGCCAACTGCAGGCAAATGGAAGTTCAGTATAGGAAACCTGGTCACCAAGGACTAGTTGGGCCTAACAGGCTGTTTCCATGCTGTATGATTCCATGACTCTATGGCATCAAAGGCACAATGAGGGAAAATAGTGTGTTGACCTTCATAGTGAGAAGATTCAAGAACAGGAGCGGGGATGCCTTGCTGCAATTGTATGGGGCCTTGATGAGATCACACCTGGAGCAGTGTGAGAGTTTTGGTCTCCTTATCTGAGGAAGGATGTTCTGACCATAGAGGGAGTGCAACAAAGGTTTGCCAGACTGATTCCTGGGATGCATGAAGAGACACTAGCCTGGTGATATTCACTGGCATTTATAAGAATGAGGTGCGGTTCTCACAGAAACCTATAAAATTCTAACGGGACTAGACAGGGTAAACACAGGAAAGATGTTCCCAAGGACGGAAGAGACCAGAAAAAAAAAGGCTTTACAGCCTCAGGACACAAGGCAGGCTATTTAGAACTGAGATGAGTAGAAATGTCTTCACCCAGAGAGTGGTGAGCCTGTTAGATTCTCTGCCACAGAAAGTGGTGAGGCCAAAATGTTGTATGTTTTCAAGGAAGACTTAGATATAGTACAGCCAGGAAGCAGCAGGCATGGGGTCATTGACAGCACACACCCATTAAGTCTCAACAAAATGCAGCTGAATGCTTTTTCTCCCCAAAATGTATTCTTTAGCAGGATGTCGGTGTCCCTGGCAAGGCTAAAATTTGTTGCCTTTTCCTGGTTCTCCTTGAACTGAATGGCTCACTACGGTCAATCACATTGCCATGGATGGCAGGTTTCCTTCGCAAAAGAATCGCAAGTGAACAAGATGGGGTTTTACACCGAGAAAGGATCGTTTGTATTAGTCACCATTACTGAGATTAGTTTTTTCTTAATTCCAGATATTTTTAATCTTATTTAGAGGATGTGGCAATGTCAGCAATTTTGTGCATCCTGAAATGCCCTTGAAGGGGTGGTGCTAAGCTGCATTTTGAAATAAAATTCTACCAGCTGCCGCTGTAAGATTTGACTCCATGTCCCCCAGAGCATTTGTCTCTGGATTATAACCATCCTACCAATGCCCACTCCAGACAGAGCTGCATGAATCGTGAAAAATATACCTCATACAAACAAACTGGCCTAAGCTGCTATTTAGCCTGACAAGTAGCACTCATGATAACTGTCACAAAACGACCACTGCCAACAAGAGAGAATCTAACTAATATGTATCGTATTGTCATCACTGAAGCCTCCCCTCCCACCACCATCTTCACTTATCAGATCATGTGATAGGACACAGCATGCAAAGGGTCAGGAATCGAACTTCAGGCACAGAAGATCAGGTGACAACACTGAGGGTGTTGTACTTAAATGCACGCAGCATACAAAACAAGGTAAATGAGCTTGTATCACAGATTGAAATTAGCTAGTACAATATTGTGTGTATCATAGAGATGTGGTCGCAAGGGGATCAGGGCTAGAAACTAAACATCCAATGATATGCATCTTATTGAAGGGGCATGATGTGGAGGTGCTGGTGTTGGACTGGGGGTGGACAAGGTCAGAAGTCAGATGACACCAGGTTACAGTCCAACAGGTTTATTTGAAATCACAAGTTTTCGGACCATTGCCTCTTCGTCATGGGAAGTCACTTCACCTGATGAAGGGGCAGCGCTATGAAAGCTTGTGATTTCAAATAAACCCGTTGGACTATAACCTGGTGTCATCTGACTTCTGACCTTATTGAAAGGACAGGCAGAGGGGCAGAGGGGGCAGGGCTACCTCAGTAAGAAATGAAAGGAAATCAGTAGCAAAAAGTGACATAGAGTCAGAGGGTGTAGAATCCGTGTAGGTAGAGTTGACGAACTACAAAGCAGAAGTGACCCTGATAGGAGATGTATATAAGCCTCCTAGCAATATTCAGGATGTGGAAGAAAACAAATTAGGAGATAGAAAAGACATGCACTATGAAGAAAAGAAAAGGAAGGCACTATTACAATAACCATGGGGGACTTCAATATGCAGGTGGACTGGAAAAATTAGGAATGTAGCAGATCTCAAGAAAAGGAATTCATGGAATGTCTACTGAAATAACTCCACAGAGGCTGGTATCCTGTCACCAAGTCACTCTTTATTTACACGTGGAGAATCCTTGACACTGATCCAGCTTCCTCAGAGCCTGGTCTCAAAAGTGAACAGGATATCTGACACTCCTGTTTAAATGTATCACCCAGGCTCCTTGATTGGATCAGATTAACATACACCATATAAATTTATATTCTATGAGGTCCACCTGGCTGGCCTTGTCATAATCACTACATCGACAAAATGTTTTTTTTGGAATAGCTTGGGTTGGGGCCAATAGGGAACAGACAATTCTGGATTTGATGATGTGTAATGAGGTAGACTGGATGAGGGAGCTTAAGGGGAAGGAACCCCTACGGGCATTGACCGTAATACGACGAAATTCACATTGCCATTTGACAGACCATCCCCAACTTATAACCTTGCATTTCCCATTTCTAATCCACCTAGCCTGCACAAAATGGGCAATTTAACACAGAGACCCACAGTGTGGAAACAGGCCATTCGGCCCAACAAATCCACACCCCTCCGAAGAGCATCCCACCCAGACCCATTCCCCATGTCCAACCCACCCAACCTAAACATTCCGGGACACTATGGACAATTTAGCGTGGCCAATCCACGTGGACTGTGGGAGCAAACCAGAGCTCCTGGAGGAAACCCACGCAGATAATGTGCAAACTCCACACAGACAGTCAGCCAAGGGTGGAATCAAACCCAGGTCCTTAGCACTGTGAAGCAGCAGTGCTAACCACTGAGCCACCATGCCGCTCCACTTGAGAAGCTGGGCTGTCTTCTTGAACTGCTCTGTCCATGGCAAGACCAGCATGTGCTGCCTATGCATAATTACCCCAGAACTGAGTGACTTGCTAGGCCATTTCAGAGGGCTGTACAGAGTCACACTGCTGTGGGTCAGGAGTCACATGCTGTACAGACCAAATAACAATGGTAGATTTTCTTCCTTAAATGACATTAGTGAACCAGATGGGCTGTTACAGCAATCAATGATACTGCTGATCGTCGCTTTCAATTCCAGAATTAGAAATTGAATTTAAACTCCACCAGAATGTGAACTTGTACCACGTGGCATTGACATCACAATAACATGACTGTCTCCCCACGAAGCGTGGAGATAGAATTGTGCATTCAGCATCAGATGTGCCCTGTCTATGACTTATACAAGTTTAACATAACTTCTCTGCTGTTTGAACCTACTTCTCTTGAAGTGAAGCATATTGGATTTTTAAAAAAAATTATTAATATGCATTGTTGCTTTTAGTGATTCATACAGTTACAACTGCAGATATTCCTCTGCCCAATTTTGCTCATTGTCTCCCCATTTATCCTATCTGAAATTTTTTTTGGGCTAAATGGACAAGCTGAATTGCTCTTGCAGAGGCCAGCATGGACATCATAGGCTTACTGGCCTTTTTTTTCCTTTATTCATTAAGAGGATTAGGGCGTTGCTGGCTAGGCAGTATTTATCGCCCATTCCTAATTGCCCAGATGGCAGTTCAGAGTCGACCACATTGCTGTGGGTCTGGAGTCACATGTAGGCCAGACCAGGTAAGGATGACAGTTTCCTTCCCTAAAGGGACATTAGTGAACCAGATGGGGGTTTTCCCGACAATTGACAACGGATTCACGGTCATCATTAGATTCTTAACTCCAGATATTTTATTGAAATCAAATTCCACAATCTGCCATGGTGGGATTCAAACCCAGGCCGCTGGAACATTATCTGGGTCTCTGGATTAACAGTCCAGTGATAATACTACTAGGTCATCATCTCCCTTCACTCTGTGCAATAATATTCTACTCAACACTAATACATATCGATAAAGTTTGCAAATCCATTCCAACAGGAAATGCCAAATTGTCATTGCATTCTGTGTTGCTTTTTCTATGTTTTTTTTTATTTTGTTTATTGAATGACAATGTGAAGACTTTCTTGCCTTTGCTTCGTCCCCGCATCAGTACACTGATGTACATTAAGCTGAGCTGACAGTCTGAAGCGTGAAAAGCAAATTAGAACTGAAAAGGTCAAACCTTAGCTCTCACTGTGACTGACACGTACAAGAAGCAACGATTAGTCCAACTCGCTTCTTTGATCAAAGCATAAATATAATGTCAAAAGCAAATTCTGTATCAAGAGGCAGGGAATGCAAAAGTGAAAGGTTAAGATTGCACCAACTTGCTGTCTCAGGATTAGTTTGACCGGTCCGTTCTTTCCAACAGACCTCCTCGCTCCTCCCACCTTCCTTATCTCTCTGTTTTATTACTGCTGTGAAAACTAATTGTGGAGTATTGTATATAGATCTGTGTGCCACACTACAGGCACAATATGAGCACATTGGGGAGAGAGCAGAAATGGGGCCAAGGATGAGAAAGTTGAGGAGTCTAAGTACTTCGCTGTCTAGAAAATGCTTTGGGACATGTTGAATGATGTGCTATCAATTTTTTCTTTCACTCTTCTGCTCCTTTCCTTATTTCACTTAGGGCACAACTGTCCCCTCTTTTTCCTGGATATATATTAATGACCCGGAGCTTGGTGTGAAGGAGGAAATTTTGAAGTTTGCAGATGACACTAAAATTGAAAGAGTTGTTAACTGTGAGGAGGACAATGTTGAACTCCAGAAGGGCATTGACAAATTGGCGCTGGAAAAGCTCAGCAGGTCTGGCAGCACCTGTGGAGACAAATCAGAGTTAATGTTTTGGGTCCGGTGCCCCTTCCTCAGAACTTCTCTCCACAGATGCTGCCAGACCTGGTGAGCTTTCCCAGCAATTTCTGTTTTTGTTTCTGATTTATAGCATCCACAATTCTTTTGGTTTTTATTTGACAAGTTGATGGACTGGGGTTGATGAGGTTCAGTGCAGAGAAGTATGAGGTGATGCACTTTTGCTCAGAAGAACATTGGAAGACAATATCAACTGGAGGGTACAATTCTAAGAGAGAGTGCAAGAGCAGGGGTACCTGGGTGTATATGTGCATAGATTATTGAGAATAGCAGGATGGGTAGACAGATCAGTAAGTAAAGCATGCAGTATCCTCTCAGTTGTATCAATTGATATAAAGAAATGAAACTGGATGGATCACCTGGCATTGATCTAGTCACTGGAAAAGTGAATGGTAGAAACAGCCCTGTCGACCCTGCAAAGTTCTCCTTACTAATATCTGGGGGCTAGTGCCGTAATTGGGAGAGCTGTCTCACAGACTAGTCAAGGATCAGCCTGACACTGTCATCCTCATGGAATCATATCTGACAGAAAATGTCCCAGATACCACTGTCACCATACATGGATATGTCCTGTCCCACCAGCAGGGACCTAATATACAAGAGCAAGGAGGTGATTGTACAAGACAACTGATAGATTCCCGATTGAGTCTTGTGTACATTTCTGGGTGCGACATTATAAGAATGTGAATGTATTAGAGAGACCAGGGAAGCTATTTACAAGAATAGTTCCAGGGGTGAGGAACTTCAGTTATGAGGACAGATTGGGATTCATTGGAGAGAAGAAGGCAACGACAAGATCTGGTAGAAGCCTTCAGAAGCGTGAAAGAGTTGAGTATAGTAGATATGGAGAAACTATTCTTGCTTGTAAATGATCAAGAATGAGATGTACACATTTAAAATGACTTGGAAAAGAAGCAAATGTGATATGAGAAAATGTTTTCACCCGATGATTGGTTTGAGTCTGGAAATGCAATTCCTGGAAATGCTTTCGGAGGCTGGAGGATTCAATGGAAACATTTATAGAACATAAACATAGAACTGTACTGCACGGTACAGGCCCTTTGGCCCACAACGTTGTGCTGACCTATTTTCCTGTCAAACTACCCTGCATACCCTCCATTTTATTGTCATCCATGTGCCTAGCCATGAGTCACTTAAATGTTCCTAATGTATCTGACTCCACTATCACTGCCAGCAGTGCATTCCACACACCCACCACTCTCTGTGTGAAGAGTGAATTGGATTATTATCTAAATTGAACCAATGTGTAGGGCCATGAGGTAAAGGCAGGAAAATAACACTAAGTTGTGATGCTTATTTGGAATGCTGGTGCGCACTCAGTGGGTGAGTGGTCTCCTTCTGCACCATTACACTTCTGTGATTCTGCAATATAAGTATAAAGGCTAGCTGGGATGGATGGTCTGTTTCTGTGCCATACATCCTACGTAAGCACTCTCTATTTCTTGTCCCTAAGTTAGAAACATGATCTTGTTACTGTCTTAGTAATGTAAAATGACTAAGTTCAAAACCAACTGTGGCTTCTTGCCAATGTGAATTTACATCGCATGCACAGCACAGAAACAGCCCAATTATCCATGCTGGTAGTTAGTTTCCACTTGAACTTCCTCCCACATTTACTCACCCTCATCTGTTATCATAACCTTTTCGTTCATGCACATACTATCCTCCCATGAGACGCATCAAGTCTATTCACCCTCACTCATCCCTGTTATAGTGTTTTTCACATTCGTACTACTGTTTGAGTACAGAATTTATTTGAACATCTGAATTTCCTATTTGATTTCTTGATGAACTTATATTGATCTGGAGATGAAAATTGTCACAGGACATAGGAACACAGGTACTTGCGATTGAGATGGAGGATCAGCCTTGGTCAGGTTGATTGCTGCAACAGGCTGGATGGGCTGAATGGCCTCGTCCAGCGCAATTTTCTACGTTTCCCACAGCCTTGGTTTAAAGGTTATTTCTAAATTTATTTGACCATGTGGCTATTCAGATTGCTGCAAAAATCCAATCAGCTCATTAACCCCTTTTCATTCTTTCCTGCGATGTGGGTATCACTGCTCAGGTGAGAATTCATCTCTGTCCCTAATTGCCCTTGAACCGAGCAGTTCGTTATATCATTTTTTGGGGCAAGTAGGAGTCAGCCATATTGTTGCCTGTATGGAGTCACATGCTGGCCAGAACAAGTAAGGATGGCCAATTTCCTTCCTTAGAGGATGTGAGCAACCTGAATGGCTTTTTTTTTGCAACAATTAATGTTAGTTGTCTGGGTTACCTTGATTGAGAACTAGCTTGATATCCTCCAGTACTAAGTGAAATTAAATTCCACCAGCTGCCTTGGTGAGAAATGAATCCATGTCCTCAAGGAACTAGCCCGGCTGACTTGATTTCTAGTCTTGGGATACCACCATGGCAATAACACTGTCTCCATTTTCGTTTAGGGAAGGATGACTAAAATCATGGGCTGACCTATGTGTGACTCCTGTACCTACGCTAAGGTCCATCACTATCTTTTCAGGAGTATTGGGGTAGTCTATGGTAAGAGGTAGCATTATATGGCTCCCGTTGCATAAATATGGCAGAGATTTTTAGCTGCAATAACAGAATTAGCTTGCCTGTCCAGCATTAATGTGAGATCATAAGTTAGCACAATGGTAGCTTTGAGAATGAGATAAATCCAAAGTAAGAGGGTCTATTTTGAACAAAGAACCTTACAAATTAATATACAGGGCGTTGTGTAAAAGCAACAGCTGCAGAAGTCTGTAAGAAACAATCTAATAAGAGATATCTGGGAACAGACAGCCTGAAGTAGCAAGAATTAAAAAGAAAAGTATGATCCCACAACAACAGAGACAAATGATAAGTTAAAATAAGAATGAGATTATGTCTTGTAAAAACCCAAGAGTTCAGACAAGTTCATTGAACTAAGGAAGTGATTGAGTTTTAGTCTTGTTAGTTGCATAGATGTTGTCTTATTAGGTAAAAGAATAAGTGTAGAAATATTTAGAGTAGGGTAAGTAAATGTCATCTTAGAAGACTTGAGTTATAGTGCAGCTGCAAGGTAGTGGGGCAGTGTTTACCTGACCTTCCAAAGTCAGGTAAGACAGAAGTTGCTCATAACCCAATGGCAAAAGCATTCAAACATTAGGTGTAACCATACAACTCTATACATAACTAACTTTATATTAGAACTGATATTGTGAATTTTATAGTAATTATAGAATTTAGCATCTTTTTGTATCTCCTGTGATTAGGACAGTGGGAAATATAACGAGTGACAGAATTTGAAAGCAATAGCAATGAATACAAGTCTGGGAAATGTCTGAGAAAAGAGTGTAACCATTAACATTGGAATGTAGATTAATGTGATATATGGTAAGATTCCAAGGCCTGATGAAAATGATCATGAGATCATGGGGAACCGAGGGCTGTCCATAGGGATGACCATAGGTCATCAGGTATTTCACAGGATTAGATTCCCAGATTAAGGGGGGAGAATAAGGGCATAATTGTTGGATGCAATTATTGTGATGCAAAATGTATAATAATGCTGGATTCCACTGGGGAAACCAGAGTCTCACTGACGTCTCCAATCTGAGCCATTATTAAGAGGGCAATCGGGTCCCACATGAAAGCCAGATTCAGAGCAGTCTGTGTCCTCTCTCACATGTGTGGTAAGGGAGCTCTAAATAAAGATCAATTGTACTCCTGACACAGAACTCAAGACTCCTCTTTGCTATCTCTCCCCAACAAGGAATAACTAGGAACAAAAACAGAAGTTGCTGGAAAAGCTCAGCAAGTCTGGCAGCATCTGTGAAGGAAAAAAATCAGCATTAACATTTCAGGTCCAGTGACCCTTCCTCAGAACGCTGTTCAGAGTCTAACAACAGTGGGGAAGAAGTTGTTCTTGAAACTGTTGGCACGCATGTTTAAGCTTTTGTATCTTCTGAGGAAGGCTCACCAGACTCGAAACATTAACTCTGACATTTTTCTTCATAGATGCTGCCAGACCTGCTGAGCTTTTCCAGCAACTCTTGTTTTTTTGTTCTTGATTTACAGCATCCGCAGTTCTTTTGGTTTTCAAGGAACAACTAGGAATTGGCAATAAGTGCCACAGTTCAATAGTGAATAAAGTAAACCTAATTTACTGCCTCCTGTTTAACCTCACTCTTTCTATCCCAATACTTCAAAACTTTAAGATCAAGTTATTTCTCTCAGGTTTTAAGTACTTAATTTATCACATCCTACTTCCTCCTCTTATTAATGTTAAGGATATGTGACAAGCATCTAGAACTTTACATTTGAGATTTTGCTTTGCTTATTTATGTTGAGTGACTGGACCAATTAAATCTCCTCCATCCCTAATAATCACTAAGAGGACAAAAATAACTCACTAGAACAGCAGTGAAAAGGTGAAAAAAGGAGTGGAACCTGAGACAGACTAGGCCATTATTTAAATAAAGAGAGCACGTCCTGTATGGAGATGGAGAGAGCTGTTGATAAAGCATACAGTATTGTTAATAATTGGAGCACACAGAATACAAGACCAAGAAGACAATGTTGAATTTGCATATGGCTCTTGTTAGACTTTAGCTGGATTATTTTGTACAGTTCCAGGTGCCACATTACTGCTCTTTCCAGGACTGTAAGAAACTACAGGAAGTTGTGAACACAGCCCAGTCCATCATGCTAGACAACTTTCCCATCCATTGACTTCATCCACATTTCTCACTTGGAAACATAGCCAACATCATCAAATACCCCTTCCACCCTTGTTACAATCTCTTCCAACCTCTTCCGTCAGGCAGAAGATACAAAAGTTTAAACTTATGTGCCAACAGTTTCAAGAAAAGTTTCTTCTCTGCTGTTATTAGACTTCTGAATGGACCTCTCAAATTTCAAATCTTGCTTTTTGTGCACCTTCTCTGCAGCATAACTTTGTACTCCTCACTCTGTTCAATCACTCTATGATCTTGTATGGCATGATCTGCCTGTACTGCACTCAAAACAAAACTTTTCACTGTACCTAGGTATGTGTGACAATAATAAATCAAATTTAAAAAAAAAAACACATTACAGCAAAGATGTGAATGCATTGGACCGAGTGCAGAAGAAATTTCTAAGAATACTTATAGGGATGAGAAATTTCAGTTATTAGGATAGATTGAAGAAATTGAGACTTCTTCGACAGAAGAAGGCTAAGAGGAGATCTCATGGAACTTTTCAAAATCATAAGCAGTTGGTTGGAGTGCACAGGAAGAAGCTGTTCCTGCCCGTAAAAGGAACAAGAATGGGGGGGCACAGACTCAAAGTGATTTGCAAAAATAGCAAATGTGATGCGAGTAAAGTCTTTTTCACATAGCATGTCATCAGAATATGGAATGGTCTGCCTGTGAGTCTGTGGAGGCAGGTTCAAATGAGACATTCAAGAGGGTATTGGAGGAGTATTTGGATGGAAACAATGTGCAAGAGTATGGGGAAAGTGCAGACACAATGGGCTGAATGGCCGCCTTCTGAAACATGACACTTTCACGATTTTCTAAAACAATGCATTAAGGCATTTTGATGTTTTGCGAATTTTTGTCATTCTGTACAGAATTTATCAAAATATGACCTGCATTTAGAGTTGTGTTAAAAGGTAACTGTTGTAATGTGGACCAGTGAAGTGAGCTCAAAACTGGATGGTAGGAAGAAGCAGTTATGAAGGGAAGATTCTGACCAAAGATATTAGGAGTGGCACAGTGGTTAGCACTTTTGCCTCACAGTGCAAGGGACCCAGGTTCAATTCCACCCTCCCACAGTCCAAAGATGTGCAGGGTAGGTGAATTGGCCATGCTAAATTACCCATTGTGCTCAGAGATGTGGAGATTTTCTGAAGAAGGGTCTAGGCCCGAAACATCAGCCTTCCTGCTCCTCTGATGCTGCTTGGCCTGCTGTGTTCATCCAGCTCTACACCCTGTTATCTCAGATTCTCCAACATCGGCAGTTCCTACTATCTCTGATGTGGAGATTAGGTGGGTTATGGGGGGATGGGTTGGTGAGGACTTGTTGGGTCAAAGGGCCTGTTTCCACACTGTAGGGATCCTATGATGATTCTATGACATCATTATTGAGACATACATTAAACAGTTAAAGGAGAACAGGAGGCAGTTTTAACTGAATTAGGACCATATGTGTCATTGAGTTGATGGCTCACTACTGGACACTCTGTCTACAAACAAATAACCCAGGCAAGGACCTCTTAGTTATATGTGAATAGCTTTCTTCCTGCTTTACCAAGATAGGTATTATCTCCATTGCTGGCACACACCCAGAGACATACCATTGATCAGGGCAGTGATCCTGCCAAGCTAGGGTGGGATTGAACAGGCTATCCAATTTAAAACTTTACAAGCCAAGGGGCCAGGATCAGGAATGAGTATAAAGCCATTGACCTCAAAAGCATTGCAGCTGCAGTCAGGAAGCATGATGTGGATGGGAAACATGCAGAGCATTTATGAGTGGTGTGACCATTTTGCAACAAGCTTTTGTATGCAAGATCTCACCAAGTAACTGGTATTGTGAATAGATATTATTATGTAGGGACTTAATAAAGATTTACTACATAAAGTGGAAATTGTATCCATAGTTTGTTTCATATCATTGATACTTAGTGAGTTCTAGGGTAATTCAGGAGCAGGTGAACCCCTGGTAGAAGTTGATCAGTGGATGCAGGGGTCTACATGACCAGAAGTAAAGCCTCTAGTCTACTGTATTCACTGCTCACAATGTGATCTCCTCCACAGTGGGGAGACAAAACACAGACTGTGTGTCTGCTTCGCAGCATTCCTATAGTCTGCCCATAAAAGTGACCCCGAGTTTCCTGTTGTCTGCTGTTTGAACACACCACTTTGCTCCTACACCAACATCTCTGTCTCAGGCCTGCTGCAGTGCTCCAATGAAGATCAGCACAAGCTGAAAGAACAATACCCCATTTTCCACTTGGGGGTCTTACAGCCTTCAGGACTCAATATCAAGTTTAAACATTTTAAACAACGAACACCACTCTCCCAACCTCTTGTCATGATATGGGTTGCTTACAACACAGTCAACCCAATTTCATTCACTCACTCATAGTCCACATTATCACCTATCTAGCATCTCTTCTTCCCTGGCTTACCACCAACAGTCCCTTTATCTGCCTAACTTCTTTTCTCTCGCTCCCTGGGCTCGATCTCCAACTTTCTGGTCAGTTCTTCGTCACTTCCCCAAACCTAGTTATCAGCATAATCACCATCTTTGCCTAGCTGCTATCTGTTCTGAGCAAGGGTCACTGGGCTCAAAATGTAAACTCTGTTCCTCTCTCTCCACAGATGCTGCTAAGCCTACTGAGTTGCTGAAGCAATTTGTCTTTTTGTTTACACCAGTAGAAGCAGTCTGATTGATTGTGTTCATAGCTCTGGTCATCACACAACCTGAAGGATGTGCAGGTTTTGAACAGGGTACAGAAACGGTTTGTCAGGATGTTTGGAGGGTATTAGCTAAGTGAAGGGATTGGACAAACTTGCTTTGTTTTCAATTGAATGTGAGAGGCTGAGGGGCGACCTAATAGAAGTTTACAAAATTATGAGAGGTATGGATAGAATGGATAGTCAGAGTCTTTTTCCCAGGGTAGAAATGTCAATTCCTAAGGGAAATAGGTTTAAAGTAAAAAGGGGGAATGTTCAAAGGAGATGTGAGAGGCAAGCCTTTTACACAGAGGGTGGTAAGTGCCTGGAATGCGCTGCCAGAGGAGGTGGTAGAAACAGATAAAATAGCAACATGTAAGAGACTCCTTGAGAAAGTAACAAGCAAGTTAGACAAAGCACAGCCAGGGGACATAACACAGTGTGGACCCTTCGGGTTCCAAACCGAAACGTCAGCTTTCCTGCTCCTCTGATACTGCCTGGCCTGCTGTGTTCCTCTAGTTCCACACTTTGTTATCTTTGACTCCAGCATCGGCAGTTCTTACTATCTCACAGCCAGTGGACATTATTTGTTTGGATTTCCAGAATGGCTTTGACAAGGTGCTGTAATGGTGGCTGCTAAATAAGTTAGGAGTCCATAGCATTAGACCAAGGAACTGACATGGATAGAGAATTCAATGACTGGCAGAAGGCAGAAAGTGAGGATAATGTTGACGGAGTCACACACTCAATGCAATGCGCTCTTGTACACACAATCTCACTAAGCAACCAATGTTGTGCATATAAGATGGAGATTGTATTCATAGTTGTTTTGTGTTGTTTGTGCCTTAGACAGGAGTTAAACAACCTAATTAAGAGTCTAGAATAGAATAGAAAAGAATAGAATAGTAATTTACTGTCACTTGTATTTTTATCAAAAATTATAGTGAAAAGTGCAGGGAGAGGGGATTGCAAAGTGAACAGACAGAGGCCAGTATAATTGTCAGAAACGGTACGGGTGGGGTGGGGTCTCTGAGTGACAAAACCCTAATTATTCTTGAATTGAAGCAGCAGCAACGTTTTAAGATCTGCATTGAATTGATCACTACTTTGCATGTTCCGAGATTCAAATTTCAAGAGGTTAAGGAAATCCGGCATGCCCGTAAGGACCCTCACAAACATTTACAGATGCATCATAGAAAGCATTCCATCTGGGTGCATCATGGCTTGGTACAGCAACTGTTCTGCCCGAAACAGAAGTGTCTGCTGGAAACTACAGAGAGTCATGTGTACAGCCCAGACAATCATAGAAGCCAACCTTGGACTCTTCTCGTTGCCATGGAAAGGCAGCCAACATCATCAAATACCCCTCCCGCCTCAGTTCGCCTCTCTTATAACCTCTTCCATCAGATACTGAAGCTTAAACACACATACCAACAAGTTCAAGGACAGCTTCTTCCCTGCTGTCATTACACTGCTGAGTGGGCCTCTCAAATTTCACATCTAATGTTTATCTTGCTTTTGTGCACCTCCTGTGCAGCCGTAACCCTGTGTGCCTCGCTCTGTCTAAACACCCTATGATCTATGTGCCTTTGTACGCTATGATCTGCCTGTACTGCACACAAAACAAAACTTTTCACTGCTCTTTGGTACATGTGACTACTATACATAAAATCAATGAAATTTGAAGAGGTTCCAAACTTTTTTTTAATCAAACCCAGAGAAATGTGAAATCAATTCAATTCTGAAAGCAGGATAGTCAACAGTGTTAGCAAAATTAAAATTCAGGTTTACATTGTGATGGGGAAAGAGTGTATCAGTGTACATTTCTTATAGAAGTATAATTTTCTCACAGATCTGTAGTAAGGGACAAATATATAGGTAAGGGTTAAAAGTAAGGATTGAAAGAGCATTTGTTTGCTGCTGCAGAGACAGGCAGCTAGTTGGAAAACAGTTCCCAAGGGAACAGGCCATTGGATGTTACAGGCAGGAAACAAACTAGTCTGCAGATATTAATGGCAAGGGCTCAGGTCGAGGCATGATGAGTAACTGCATGCCTATTTTTGATAAAGGTTTCAATGGACAATAGCCCCCAGTGTGATAGTGTAGGAGCCCATTTACCACTGATAGTAAACTGTGGTGTTATTAGATTTACTGCGAATGCTAGATGTGGATAGCAATCGATATAGTTTCGGGGTTGCTTCAGCCTGTTTGTATAACAGTATAAAAGAAATACTTTCTTATCACTGTATTCAAATCAAATCCCTGAGTAAGTCTTGGAACCCCTCCCCCTGCATCTACACAGGTGTTTTGCTTGAATAAATTTCTTAAGTGCTGCTTTACTTTGCTGTCTCCGAGTCTCGAACTGCCTTTACAGAGGTCACTCTTTCACATTGGAACATTGTAATCAGTCTATCATTCTTCATTTGCAATGCTGTCTTCTAAATTATATTTTGCCCCTCTAAGCTTACAGGAATTAAAGAAAGAACGCCAAGGCTGATCAGTTCGCGCTTGTGACTTCTGAGTTTCTGAGAAAGGTTTATTTTCTGGATTCCATGTTTGTGACCAATTTGATTAAATTATAGTATTGATAAAGGAAACTCCACTTAATCTCACTTCGCAAATTTATTGACCTACCTTACAGATAAAGAATAGGAGAAAGGGAGAATGAGAGAGAAAAAATAGTGAGAAATGGGAGAGACAGTACATGAGAATCAGTGAAGAAGTAGGAAAGTAAAATAGAACAGATGGGACAGCAAAAGAGTGTAAGGGAAAGAATGGAAGGAGAGAGAGAGTAGAAAGGAAGACAGAATGAGAGATGAGACAATGTGAGGGAGAAAGAGAAAAGAAAGGAATTAGACAAGGAATGAATGAAAGAGAGAGAGAGAGCAGGTGAGAAGGAGAGGAAAACCAAGAGAAAGAAAGAGAAAGGATGAGACAGAAGTGAGGATGAGCCAGAGAGAGAGAGAGAGGCAGAATGACACAACACACATTATAGATGACACTGAATGCTACAACACAATGCTGAATATTTATTCAGATTGGCTAATTTATGCTGATAGACCAGAATGCTAAATTCTCCCAGGACTAAAGCACTGGTAAATTCAGTCTGGCCTGTCACTAAAATTTACTGCTAAATATTTTCAAGTACCCAGTTTAGGATAATTAAACAGACTGCATGATTTACACACTCTGATATTTCAAACAAGCAGTAAGCAAAAGGTAAGGTTTGTTTTCTTTTGAAGAAGAGTGTTGACCCCAACGAGATGCCTGGTGAGGATAAAACTCAAGCACATAACAAATGCTTGATTAGCTCCATCTTCTCGTCTTGGGGGATTTATATTCGCATTATCCTTCCAACCCCAATGTGAACGCAAATCATAAAATCAAGCTCAATGTCAATGTTCTGCAGAATCCAAGTTATCTCTGTCTTTCCATCATTTGACTCTCTTCAAGAGCTTTGTCAAGACAGCCAATTCCAACCAAACTGCCTCACTTAATCTGGTTGCTGGGCAACATAGGCCTCAGGGAAAGGCCAACTTTATTTTTTCAGGATATGTTGTGCAAAGGACAATCTGAACAGCACCTGGGATAAAAAGAATGAGATTTAGTGGGACTGGATGGTGCTTAGCGTGTTAGGCATTAGCCTTTCATCAATGTGATTGGAACCCAAATGCAGTCCCCGACTGCTGTTTCGAAGCTAGCACAGGGAGATGGTGGTAATGTCACTGGATGAATAATCAAAAGCCACAAGGTAATGGTCTGGGGGCAGTGGTTTGAATCCCACCATGGCAACTAGTGAAATTTGAATTCAATAGCAAAGAAGCTCATCTGATGGCAACTGTATAACCAATGCTGATTGCTGTTGAAAATCCCATCTGGTTCACTAATGTCTTTCAGGGAAGGGAATCTGCTGTCCTTACCTGGTCTGGCCTACATATGACTCCAAAACCACAGCAATGTAGTTGACTCTTAACTGCCCTCTGTCAACTAGGGATGGGCAATAAACATTGATCTAGATGATGACAGCCACATCCCATTGTTTTAAAAAAATTATTAGTAAGGGATCAAGGGTTAAGAGAAGAAGGTGGGAGAATGGGGTTGAGAAACATGTCAGCCAAGATCGAATAGTGGAGCAGACTTGGTGGGCCAAATGGCCTGAATTCTGCCCCTATATTTTATGGACACTTTCGATGTAGTTCCTTATAATGAAAGCAACCTTATTTCCAACGGCTATCAGAAACCTCACCTTGAGACCTGAGCTTTGGGAATTTCTCAGAACAGTTGTTGCAGCTATTATTATGTTTTACATAGAATCTGGAAGTGCATGACTGAGCATCTGCAATCAAGTGGAGGTTAGAATTTCACCAAATATTAGCATAATGCATTTCACCAAGTGCAAAATTCATGACAAGAATGATACAGTGAGACAAAAACGGTGGCTACTGAGCCCATATGTAAGGAACGATGATGTTAGAACAAGATGGGACCAGACCCTGAAAAGGAAGGATTCCAGACAGGTTCATGTCTACCCTCTCTAGTGCATTATGTTTCATAAAACTACTTAATGCTCAATCATCTCAGTGTGCTCCGGATCTTACAACATGATGGTAGCAGAGTAAGGACCCAGTACTCTGGCAGGAGTCAGAAACAAAAGACAGGGAACCCAGATCAGCCCAGCATGGTCTCATGGCAGTGACATCATCGGTAGAGGCAAGGTGGTACCGAAGGATGGTGACATGGTTCTGTGGCAGGAGCACGGTGAGGAGACTAGTGCTGGTGATGGTCTCAGTGTCAGGGTGGAAGAGCCCCTATCCAGGCACATGGCTAAGCACTTAAGAAGGACTGTAAAGTTAAAATTTCAACATTATTCTTTTATATTCTACTCCTTACCTAAGATTTTGTACCTAGGTACTTCATGCGGAGGCGATGGCCCAGTGGTATTATCAGTGGACTGTTAATCTAGAGACCCAGGATCTGGGGACTTGGGTTCAAATCCTGCCATGGCAGATGGTGGAATTTGAATTCAATAAGTAAATGGAACTCAGGGTCTAATGATGACCATGAATCCATTGTTGATTGTTGGAAAAACCCACATGGTTCACAAATGCCCTTTAGGGAAGAGAACTGCCATCCTTACCTGGTCTGGCCTACGTGTGACTCCAGACCCATAGCAATGTGGTTGACTCTTAACTGCCCTCTGGGCAATTAGGAGTGGGCAATAAATGCTGCCTGGCCAGCGATGCCCTCATTCCATGAATGAATGAATAAAGGAGAGAATGGTGATATTGTAAACTTTTACACTTGTATCCCTGTACTTGAGTGCACATGACAATAAAACCTAATACTAATTCTGGGTTCTAAATTGAATTCCTGACTTAGAAGGTGGGAAGGCATCAGCAAGGCAGTGATGAAGATGCGCTCTGATGAAGAGTCTTCTAGACTCGAAACGTTAGCTTGTTCTCTCCCCATGAATGCTGCCTGACCCTCTGTGACTTCCAGCATTTTGTGTTTTCAGTGGTGATGAATTCTCAGGGGAAAGGCTCACAGTGGGATCAAGGGGAGATGCTCCGAGCTCTGTCAGCCCGTGATGTGTGAGCAGGAAAGGCCCGCAGTGCAGCACAGCACCAGGATCAGTCAGCCAGACCGGGGAGAGATATCGGACAGTGACAGGATTGTGAGTGCGAGGAGGGAGAGCTGGATCAGCAGCACAGAGAAATAAAAACAGACCACAATATCCTCTACGTGTCCAAGGATTAGAGAACGCTGAGAAGCAGGATGAATTCCTCTTTGGGATAAAACAGACCTACAACCTAAGAAATGGACAATTCTCCCTAGTAATGCGGAGATATTGTCATTCATTCTGGGACAGCCTGAAGCTTATCACAATGGGGACACAGTACCTTTCCATTTGTTTCACGTCAGAGCCTGGAACTCCAATCTACTGAAGCTTAACCCTTCCAAGAAGAACCACATGGAGTTCATCCACCCAACCCATCCTCAAAATGGACCGAGTTGGAGATTGAAGCCTCAGCTAACACAGACTGAGAGGGGCAAGTGAGATTAAAGAATTGGAAGTAAGTTGTTAACTCAATGTTAATAGTTTAAAGGACTGTGATTAAGGACCTTGGGGGGATGTGGAGCAATTGTCAGTAGCTGCTCCACATATAGAAACTATATCATGGTGATTTCAAAGCAAGATTAATCCAGGGCCCTCAAATTAATCTCATACGGACTCTCTCCTATCATCCCTTGTGTACTGTGTTATGTTAATAAGACCTGTTAATGTTCACTGACCTGAGTGGGGACCTGATCTTACGACAAATACCAACTCCAAACTGAATAGAAGATGAAACATATGCGAAGATTTTCCATCAATGAGCCTCACTAAATAATGGTCAAATTGAGGTGCCCTGATGGTAGAACCACACGAGTTAGCAGTTCACTTGATCAGCCATCCATCTGCTGTTATGGACATCCAATCTGTGTTATGATGGAGTTGCAGTATATACCATCTGTTAAGTGCGCTATAGCAACTCACCAAATTGTTTTCCATTGCAGCTTCTACGCCTGCAACCTTGAGCACTTGATAGGACAAGGGCACTCAGGTAAGTGCGTATGAACACTATCAGTCATCTGTATATCTCCAAGTTTCATACCTAAGTGACTTCATAGAATCCCTGCAGTGTGGAAGCAGGCCATTTGGCCCATCAAGTCTACACTGACGCTCCGAAGGGCATCCTGCACAGACCCAACGCTCTACTCTATCCCTGTAACCCTGCATTTCCCATGGCTAACCCACAGCCTGCACATCCCGGGACACAACGAACAATTTAGCATGGCCCATTCACCTAACCTGCACATCTTTGGACTGTGGGAAGAAACTGGAGAACCCAGAGGAAGCCCACACAGACATGGGGAGATGATGCAAACTCCACACAGTCACCCAAGGGTGGAATCGAACCTGGGTCCCTGGCACTTTGAGGCAGCAGTGCTAGCCACTGAGCCATCGTGCCACCCTCCTTGGACATATATCTTCATTTCTTTAATAATGTTAGGTCAAAATCTCATCATTGTCTACTTAAGAGCACTGTTGGTGTACTGACATCAGATGGACTGTATTGATTCAAGAAGACAGCTCACTAAAACCTTCTCAAGGAACAATCAATGCAGTGCCCATATCCCAAAAATGACGAAGTAGGGAACTTGGATGCCAATGTTAAGTGGAGTTTTGGAGAAGGCATTTACAAGGCATGCCTTGTAGTAGTGACAAAAGGACTGCAGAATTTAGTTGTGGTTTCCACTTCTGTTTGTATCTTGCTGAAAGATGTATGGATACAAACCTACAAATCAGGAGTAGGCCATTCAGCCCCTTGAGCCTGCTGTATCATTCTATAAATTCACAGCTAATCTGATTGTAACCTTAATCCTCATTCCAGCCTCACCCTGATAACCTTTCAGCTCCTTGCTTAATAAGAACGTATCTGCATCTGGTTTAATGATATTCAAGAAATCTGATTCCATCAACTTTCTGGGGAGAGAGTTTCAAAGACTCACAATCGTCAGAGAGATAAGAAAAATATCACTGAATCTCCATTTTGAAAGGGTGACCTGATTATTAAACAGTGACACTAGTCCTGCATTCTCCCATAAGAAAAACACCCTCTCCACAATGACCCTATCAAGATCTGTCAGGATTTTACAGGTAACCTTCAGCTGAGCAACAATATCAGCCATGGCTCAATGGGAATCAATCTCTTCTGTGTATCAAAAGACCGTGGGCTCCATCCCCACTCCGGAGATTTGTGTGTAAAATTTAGAACGATGCTCCATTGCAGCAATGACTGTACACTTGGGAGATGCCATCCTTTGAATGAGCTGCCCTCTGCACTACACAAAAACCATGCCTCGTTAATATTTAGGGGACAGCATGACAATTTTCTCCAGCGTTCTGGCAATTATGTATTGCCCAATGAGCCTCCAGAAAGGGGATTGTCTGATCACTAGCGCTTGTTGGTTGTAGGAGCTTGCTGTGTGCGAATTAGCTGCTGTACTGCTTCAGTGACTGCACCTCAGCATTTTTTGTTGGCTATGAAGTCCTTTGAAACAGTCCTGATGTTATGGAAGGCACTATATAAATGCAAATTTTGTTTCTTTTTGTTGTGGACTGCTATCTAGGCTCAGACGTGAAGAAACAGAATTGGAAATTACTTAATAGAGGTGAGGCAAGCATACCAAATGCCTTCTTCACTCCACTGTCTACCTGCGACTCCACTTTCAGGGACCTATGAATCTACACCCCAAGGTCTCTTTGTTCGGTAACACTCGCCAGGAGCCTACCATTAAGTTGTATAACTCCTGCTCTGGTTTGCCTTCCCAAAATGCAACACCTCACATTTATCTACATTAAACTCTATCTGCCACTCCTTGGTCCATCAATCCGTCTGATCAAGGTCCCACTGTACTCTGAGGTAACCTCCTTCACCGTCCACTACACCACCAATTTTGGGGTCATCTGCAAACTTACTGACCAATCCTTCTACGCTCACATTCAAATCATTTATAGAAACGACAAAAAGCAGTGGACCCAGCATCAATCATGCGGCACACGAGTGGTCACAGACCTCGAGTCTGAAAATTAACCCTCCACCACCACCCTCTGTCTCCTTCCTTCCAGATGATTTTGCATCCACATGTCTAGCTCTCCCTGGATTCCATATGATCTAACCTTGCCGACTTGTCTACCTGCCCCAGAGCGTTTGTCCATCAAATTCTGCCTCCCAGCACAAGCTATCATCTTCATGTGGTTGGAGATGGAGTGCTCTTAGGGTTATAACAGGCAACAAAAGTGCCAAACTTAATGTTTGTGGCAAACTACAGGCATGAAAGCATTAAATCTCTTTGATCAAAGTAGTTTTGTGAAGATGGAAAGTCAACATACTTCCATGAAGGTATCCTCTTGGCCCCTGCAGTTCTGGTTGGAATTCAAAATAATTAACATTGTGATTTTATTCATTGATTTGAAGGGGAAGAAGGGAAGGTCAGTAATCACCCTTGACTTGTGGCTGACTTGCACAAGAGCCTCCCCTTAATTGGCTCGCAGCTCTCGTGTGCCCTCTCAAAATTCAGCACCCAACAAGATGTGCTCAATTTGTAGATTCCTTCTTCCAATCAATAAAACAGAATGTGTCTCTGATTTTGAGATGCAGAGTGCACTTATGCATCATTCAGCGAACCGCTGCTCATCAGGAGCTTCACTCCCGTCGAGGATGCTCTCCAACCAAGTAGTGGAGGCTGGTACAATTACAACACTTAAAAGGCATCTGGATGGCTACATGACTAGGAAGAGTTTAGAGGGATAAGGGCCAAATGCTGGCAAATGGGACTGGATTAATTGAGAATATCTGGTCCGTGTGGAGCCAGTTGGACTGAAGGGTCTCTTTCCTTGCTGTACAACTCTATGACTCTAAGATTCTTTAACTCTGCATTGGCAGATTTGATTCTTCACTCAACAAAGTAACTAATGGAGCAAAACAGGCCAGTGATGTATATCTGACTGCTCCAAGGTTCATTCATTTGCATATTATACATGACCTCATTCCGTGCCTCAAATGCTTCTTTCATTAACTCGCTGGTTTTAACGCGTTGGCACCTGAGGGGTCGGTTAGTTGGAAGGCTGGTTTGCAACGCAGAATGATGCTAACAGTGTGGGTTCAATTCCTGCACTGGCTGAGGTAATTCACTGACAGTCGTCTCTCTTTAATGAGGGAGCAGCCCTATGGTCCCCTGGGAGCATGACGACTTTACTTATAACCTGCTGTCCCCCACCAGTGTTCCCTCTGGCTGTCAGATGACAACCAGCAAAATAAAAACCTGCATTTCTCCAGCCCGTTAAAGTAGAAAAATGTGGAGCTTTGCAGGAGCATTATCAGCTCAAAACTGACACTGAGCCAAAAAAGGAGACATTAGGACAGGTCAAGCTTGCAAGTCAAGGAGTTATAATTTAGAGAGTGCCTTAAAGGGCAAGAAATAGAGTGATGTAGACAGGGAACTCCAGTATTTAGGTCTTGACAACAGGGAAGAAAATGGAGCATGCAAAAGAAGCCAGTCTTAGAAGAGCAGATAATACTCAGAGATTGTAAGGTTAGAGAATATTACAGACACAGAAGCAGATTCCTTGAATTTTTTTAAGGCAGAAGTTGGCAGATTTTTGTGAGTAAGGAGCTGAAAGGTTATCAGGGTGAGGCTGGAATGTGGATTTGAGGTTACAATCAGATTAGCTGTGATCTTATTAAATGGTAAAGCAGGCTTGAGGGGCTAAATGGCCAACTCCAATGTTCATATCCGTGAATCTTCCAGTGAGATAGCAAACAGAGGTGGAGACCACAGCTGAATTCTCCAGTCCTTTTGTTACCATTACAAGGCATGCCTTCTAAAGGCCTTCTCCAACACCCCAACTTGACATTGTCATCATGAAGAGGTTATTACAGTCACAGAGATATTGAAATACAAGATAGAAATTTAAATTTGAGGTAAGGTTGTTTGTGTTAGCACACTGAAAAGGAATATTAATGCTCAGTTGGTAGTACCCTGTTCTTTGATTCAGATCTTTGTAGATTCAAGACATACTCCAGAACTTGAACATGCAAGCTTTGCTGAAGGTACATAATAGATGCCACATCAAAGCAAGGATCCATCTTTCTGTTCTGGAGGATTTGAAAGGAATTTTTGAAGTTTTTAAGGATGGACAGGAAAACAGAAAGGCTGGCAAAGCAGTGGGTGAAGGACACCGGAAGGGGAGCTTAACGCATTGCTGTGGCCATGCTGTGTCATCAGTGGTGTAGTTGGCCACTTGGGCATTTACCTGGATGCCAAATTGAAGTAACTAAGTGGTCAGTTACTCACAAAAAAAATGCCTATTGAGTCATAGTCATAGAGTTACACAGCATGGAAACAGATCCTTTGGTTCGAATCATCCATGCCAACCAGATATCCTAAACTGATCTAATCCCATTTGCCAGCATTTGGTCCATATCCCTCTAAACCCTCCGACTTTTGCATTAATGAAATGCAACACCTCACATTTATCACTTACCCATCCGGACGCCTTTCAAATGTTGCCATCATGCCCACTTCTACTATTTCCTCTGGCAGCTCATTCCATACATGGACCACCCTCTGCATAAAAAAAGTTTCCCCTCAGGTTCCTTTTAAATCTTTCCCGTCTTACCTTAGACTTCTCCCCTCTAGTTTTGGACTCCCCTAGCCTGGGGAAAAGACCTTGGCTATTCACCCTATCCATGCCCCTCATGATTTTAAAAACCTCTATAAAGTTACCCGCAATCTCCGACACTCCAAGGAAAAAAGCCAAAGCCTATTCAGCATTTCCCTCCAACTCTGGCAACATCCTTGTCAACCTTTTCATGTTTAACAACATTTTCCGATTGCAGGAAGGCCAGAATTGAATGCAGTATTCTGAAAGTAGTCTTACCAATGTACTGTACAGCTGCAACATGACGTCCCAACTCCTGTACTCAATGCACTGACTAAAGATGATAAGCGTGCCAAATGCCTTTTTCATTATCCTGTTGTGACTTCACTTTCAAGGAACGATGTACCTGCACCCCTAGGTTTCTTTGTTCAACAACACTCCCAATGACCCCACCATTCCTGAATAAGTCTTGCCCAGATGCAACACCCACATTTATCTAAATTAAACTCTATCTGCCACTCCTCGGCCCTTTGGCCCATCTGATCAAGATCTCGTTGTACTCTGAGATAACCTTCTTCACTGTCCTTTATAACATCAATTTTGGTGTCTTCTGCAAAGTTACTAACCATCCCACCTATATTTACATCCAAATCATTTATATAAATGGCAAACAAAAGTGGACCCGCACTGATCCTTGTGGCGCCACTTGTCACAGGTCTCCAATCTGAAAATCATCCCTCTATCACCACCCTCTATCACCTACCTTCAAGCCAATATTGCATGCAATTCCTAGCTCCCCCTGGATTCCATATGATCTAACTTTGCCTATCACTCTACCATGTGGAACCATGTCAAACGCCTTGCTGAAATCCTTGTAGACAACATCTACTGCTCTGCCTTTGTCAATCTTCTTTGTCACCTTTTCAAAAAATCTAATCAAATTAGTGAGACATGATTTCCCACGCACAAAGTCATATTGATGATCCTTAATCAGTTCTTACCTTTCCAAATGCATGTTAAACTCTTCCCTCAGAATCCCCTCCAACAACTTACCTGCCACTGATGTAAAGCTTATCGGTCTGTAGTTCCCTGACTTTTCCTTAGAGCCTTTCTTAAATAATGGCCTCATATTAGCTACCCTCCAATCATCTAGAACTTTACCTGTAGCTGTTGATGATGCAATTATCTCAGCAAGGAGCCCAGCAATCTCTTCCCTAGTCACCCGCAAAGTTATGGGGCACACCTGATCAGGTTGTGGGGATTTTTCTACCATGATGCGTTTTAAGACCTCCAGCATCTCCTTTTCTGTAATTGGACACTTTTCAAGACATTGCTATTTCCCCAAGTTCCTTACCTTCCATGTCCTTGTCAATACTGATGCAAAATATTTGTTTGCTGTTAAGAAGGACAATAATACTACTAAAATACACACATGTTAGACTGAAGATCCTCTAAACAATGTGCTGATTTACGTTTAACAGATTTGAAAGAGATGCACTGAGAAGCAACAAGGAGGGGAATAAATGAGAAACTTTTACAATTTACTTTCTCTCCAGGTTACAGTGAAGATAACTCAGGGAGTTGGAGGGACATGAGTTGAAAAATACAAATGATTCATCCTAAAATATTAAATTTGAAAATGAACATGGCCTTAAAAAATAGTTAAGGTCAGAAATTGGTGAAAAATCAATTTAGATCAGGTTTCAGAAGAACGTTCTTTGCAAAAGGGTGAGCAACAGTCTGATGAGCACTGTACAGTGGTAGAGATGCAGACATTAGCAATTGGTGATGTGCATTTAGATGTAGAAATGTAAATTGAAATTTGAAATTTTCTATCCTTAAAAGAATGTGGATCCTGGAACAATTGGACTGTTCAATGCCGGGTTAGATAGACTTTTAGTATATGTTTAATATATTACATTTTTTAATGGAATAATAGATTTTGATTTGGTTCAGGACTTGGGGCTCAGTCACATAAGTGAAGTTAAAACAAGATAAATCAATCATGATCTAATTCAATGAATTTGCACAAGTGAATAACATTTTTTTTTAAATATTAGGAACAGAAGTAAGCTGTTTAACCCCTTTCAGCCAGCTCTGACATCCAAGGAGATCAAGGCTGATCTGACTGTGGCCTCAACTCCACTTTATTATAAACACCCAATTCCATCTGACTCCCTTGTTAATCAAGAACATAGCTACCTCTGCCTTAAAAATGGCTCCAGTACTCTCTGGCAAAGAGAGTTCCAAACATCCCACAACTCAGAAAAAAAATAATTCTCTTGAGCTGTTCGCTGGAGGAGCTGAGCTTGTTGTGGCAGTCAGTTTCACATTTTAACCCTCTCTGTGAATAAAGAAATTTCTCCTTTTCCCTCACTGCATTTTTCAGCAACGGGTTAGCCTAGATCAGGTGGAAAAGTTTTGGTCTGGAGATTGGAGATGACTTTTGCTGAATTATATATTTTTTTTTCCCTATCCTTGCCTCCTGTAGTGCTCCAAATTCAAATTATAAATACTCCAGAATGTCAAGTGAAGGTAGCGTTGAGGATGGGCATTGTGATCCTAATGAGGTGATAGGCTGATGCCCTTGCTAACCACAGCCCATTCTAATTCAATGCCTCAATTTGATGCGCGTGAAGGAAAATTGATGTGGAGAATATAGGACTCTTATGCACCATAGAAAGCATCTCATCTGGATGCATCACAATGTGGTTTGGCAACTGCTCTTCTCAAGACTGCAGAGATGTGTAACTACTGCCCAGTCCATCATGCAAATCAGCCTACCACCCATTGACTCTATCTACACTTCCTGCTGTCTCAGGGAAGCAGCCAATGTAATCAAAGACCCCTCCCACCCTGATTATACACTCTTCCACTCTGTTCGGGAGAAGGTATAAAAGTTTATATATGGGTCCGAATAGATTCAAGAATAGCTTCTTCCCCACTGTTATCAGACTTTTAAATGGACCTCTCAATTGTTAATTCTGATCTCTCTCTCTGCATCTCCTCTCCAGTTGTAACATTGTATTCTGCATTCTGTTCTGCTACCCTGATGCACTTTGTATGGTACAATCTGCCTATATAGCACGCAAAATAATGCTTTTCACTGTATCTGGGCACATGTGACAACAATAAATTAATCAATCAATAGTTGTATAATTGCACTGTATTTACTGCAGTTTGCCTCATCTTATGAACATACCTGGGGTCACTGTGGAATCACTCAGCATAAAGGGATATCATTCAGTCTGCCCCAGGTCTTTGGAGGAAACATACAAACACAGAAATAGGAGCAGAAGTAGGCCATTTGCCTCCCCAGTCCTCCTCTGCCAGTCAGTATGGCTAGTCTTCTATGTCAAGGCCATACTCCCACTCGCTCCCTCTAGCTCTTATCACATTTAGTGGCTAGAAATCTATTGATTTTTTATTTAGATATTTCCAGTAACTTGTTGTCCATCTTTCTCCAGTTGAGCATTTCTCCTCATCTCAGTACCACGTGTCCTGAGACCCCCTTGTTCTACATCCCCATGCCCATTGGAGAAATCATCCCTATATCCAGTCTGGCCTGATCCCATTGAAGTTCATGTTTCAATGAAATCTTCTTTCATCCTTCTAAACTTCAGTGAATAAAGGCCAACAGACAGATCTGATATCCCAGGAATCATTCTAGTGAAACAAAGACAGAGAATACAGGAGAATCTCATCGGCCTCGTGAATGTTCATTGCACTCCCTCTGTGGCAAGTACATCCATTCTCAGGTAAAGAGACCAAAGGTGCACACAATAGTCCAGTGGAGGCCTGACCAAGGCCCTGTACAGCTTGCACCTGGTGTCAAACCCTTTTGCAATGAAGGGCAGCACAATACCTGCCTCCATAACTGATTGCTGAGCCTGTGAGCTTGCTTTCAAGGACTGGTGTACAAGGACACCCAGATCCCTTTGTACATGAACCTTTCACAATATATCAGTATACCCAATATATTCGGGTAAAAGTTCAGCACAACATCGTGGGCCGAAGGGCCTGTACTGTGCTGTACTGTTCTATGTTCTATCACTCTCTATATAATATTCTGCCATTCTGTTTCTCTACTGAAGTGGGCAATTTTACATCTGTCTACATTATACCGCATTTGCCACATACATTTTCCCACTCACTCAACTTGTCTAGATCACCCTGAAGTCCCTTTATAACCTCTTCACCACTCACACTCTCAACTAGTTTTATGTCAACAGCAAACTTGGGAATATTATACTGACGACAAATCATTGCCCTTCGCCTTCCCACCTTTTTTTTGGTACTAACCTTCAATTTGCGTTCCTTTAGTTACAATCAGACGGCCAGTGGAACCAACTTCTCCCTATTTACTCTATCAAATCCCATCATGATTTTCCATGCATTTTTCTCATTCCTGCACAATTTGTTTCCGATTCCCGCACAATGCTAAGCCGACCTATTAAATAGAAAACTCGCTCGCCCCCAGTTCCAAGTGTGGGTGACACACTTTAGAAAGAACATAAAGGCCTTGAAGAGCAGATTGACTGGAGAGATTCCGGGCAGTAATCTTCATAGCCATGTGGATAGACTGGAAAAGCTGGTGGAGTTGCCTTAGCTTTCCGAAGGGAATTGGATGAATACTTGCAGCAGAAAAAAAAACTGCAGGTTTATTTGGAAAGAGCTTGGTGACGTGAGAGGAAATAAGGTTCAGGAGCTTACTTTTCAAAAGGGCCAGTGCAGTCTAGATGGGCCAGGTGGCCTCACACTGATTAGTAATTCCGTGATTCCAATACTGTTTCTTCCAATCAAATACTTTTCACTGAATTTGGATAGCTAAGTTATTCCAATTCTTATGAAAGCCTCAGTGTTGCACTTAGAGTGGACTGCTGTGCTGATAACTTATCAGCCCCAGGACACAATATGTCAAAGCTAGAAATACTTTGGTTGTTACCTTCAGCAACTTTGCATGCAGGAGGAGAGTGTAGGCCGCCTCTGTGAAATTCTCATGAAAGACGTGCAAATCCCGAAGTTTATACATGTACCTGCGAGACAGGTGGGGAGAAAGGAAAAACTGTTCAGATGTTTAACAAAAAAACGAAGACCTGTGAATGCTTATACTGAATAAAAAAATAAGACTTGCATGTCTACAGGGCTTTGATAATCACAGAACATCTCTGGCCACTTGGCAATGAGTGAAGTTCACTTGAAATGTAGTCACTGTTGTAAAGTCGGGAGAGTGACAGCCAATTTGTGAGAGCAATCTCCCGCAAACAGCATAACAATTAGAACTGGGTCCTTTTTGTTTAATGGAGTTGATTGAAGGATGAATATTGGTCATGACAGCACTTAATAGCTCTTGCTGTTCAAAATAGTACCAAAGGACTTTTATAGATGTACCTGAGAGAACAGATGAAAGTTGGGTTTATTATCACGTTGGAAAGAAGACACCTCTGACACTGATGCACTTCCTCACTACTGCACTGGGAGAGCCAAATTAAAGTTTTTTGCACTCAAGTTCCTGGAGTTTGACTTGAACCAATGACCTTCTGAAGAAGGCATGAGTTGCTATCCACTGAGCCATGACAGTTAAGTAGTAATGTAAATGTTTTGTAGCTAATGCGAATCAGCAGTATCACTTACGAATAAAGAAAGGCTTAACAAGCCTGAATATTGTGACTCAGTGGTTAGCACTGCTGCCTCACAGCGCCAGGGACCTGGGTTTGATTCCACCCTCAGGCGACTGTCTGTGTGGAGTTTGCACATTCTCCCTGTGTCTCCATGGGTTTCCTCCGGGTGCTCCGGTTTCCTCCCACAGTCCAAAGATGTGCAGGCTAGGTAGATTGGCTGCGCTAAATTGTCGATAGTGTTCAGTGATGTGTAGATGAGGTGGGTTATAGGGATATTGGTCTGGGTGAAATGTCTTAAGGTAGGTGTGGACTTGTTGGGCCAAAGGGCCTTTTTCCACACTGTAGGGATTCTAAGATCTATTTATTCAATGATCAATCTCCAACCCCCACTGTCTTTTCAGAAGTTATATTACAGTTGTTTCTGATATAACACAATAGCTCCATTCTCATGCAATCTCATGTTGTAAGAAAGAAAAACGCAATAACAGCAACATTTAAAGTGATGGGGGTGGAACTGCGTTGTAGCCAATATGGGTAGGGAAAGTTCACATTTTACAAATAGCGTTCTATAGTTCTTCAATCGTGTTAAAACCAATTTGCGTTGAAGAAAAATGTGTTATATCAGAACTGACACATGTTTGTATGTTGTGAGGTGAAACATGGAGAATGGGTCACCCCCTGCTAACTTCAGACTTGCTAAAGAACTTTTTGTGAGAACATTCCTAAAACTGCCCTTCACCAATTTAAAATACACCCTCTTGCCTGGCGCTGCTGTCTAAGCGTATCTGAACATCCTGCTCTTGGTTTAACCTAAACATAAGAACTAAGAGAAGGAACTGGCAATTCAGCCCCTCGGGCCTTCGCTACTATTCAATACGATCATAGCAGATCTCATCTTGGCCTCAACTCCACTTCCCTGCCCACTCTCCATAACCCTTCACCCCATTACTAATTAAAAATCAGTCAATCTCCTCCTTAAATTTACTCAACATTCCAGCATCAATTGCACTCTGGGGTAGTTACCCCTTGTCCTAACACTACAAACTCTCTTGATTTCCCCACATGAGGAAACATCCTCTTTACATCTATTTTGTAAATCCCCTTCGACATTTTCCAGAGAGTAACAGACGTAAACTGGGTGGCATGGTGGCTCAGTGGTTAGCACTGCTGCCTCACAGCAGCAAGGACCCAGGTTCAGTTCCAGCTTTGGGCAACTGTCTGTGCAGAATTTGTATGTTCTCCCCATGTCTACATGGGTTTCCTCCGGATACTCCAGTTTCCTCCCACAGGTTAGGTGGATTGTCCATAGTGTCCAGGGATGTGTAGGCTAGGTGGGTTAGCCAGGAGAAATGCAGTGTCACAAGAATGGGGTGGGGAGGTGGGTCTGGGTGGGACGCTCTGTGGAGGGGATGGTATGGACTTGATGGGCTGAACGGCTTGCTTCCACGCTGTAGGGATTGAATGAAACTGCTCAATCTCTCCTATTAAGACAAACCCAACTCAGCAAATCTCCTTCCGAGATGTCTCTTCTCAGATTTGGATACATTCATCCTCTGAGGGCTGGCCACATACTGCTCTGAGATACAGAGTAGTTAACGCTGCCTGCAGACCAGTGATCTATTAAGAATCGAGTGTATTCATCAAACGACAGAGAACAGTAACAAAAGAACCTGGTGTTCCATAATGACAGAGTCTCCTGTTTATCATTAATATTGTGGTAGTGTCACCGCAAGCAGCAATTTGGTAATGTAATCAAACACACCAGAGACAGTAATTGTAGGATGTCCTTGGTAAATGCCCGTGGGCTCTCATTAACATCATAAAATCCTTTAGACGGCACAATATGAATTCTAATTTACTGACAATGCATAAGTTTCTGTCAGCGACCTGCCGTAGTCAGCAAACAAAATCAAAGAGTGACCTTCCCCTGTTAATTGTTTGTTCTGACAGTCAACATGAGTAATCAGTCAATTTTGTGTTAGCAGATGTTTAACACAATTGGTGTTACTAATGAAATTAAACGCATAGCGATGTTCCGTTTGATGAAGAGCAGGGCTTCAGGAGATCAGCTTCAGGTTGATCTGACTAAAGGCAGCTCACTGTTTCTGATGGATCTACACTTCCCTCCCTTTAACGATAAGCATCGAGAATTTTACACATTTTTAGGAAAGAGACAAAGGCTCAATAGGCCTTTTCATTCTCCCCAAATGTAGGAACAGGGATTGTGAGATCACTCTCTCCTTGTCTTAAATGTGTCACTTCCAGCTTTTGTTGTTGTTGATTTGCCTCCAGTCACCATGTTTGTAGATTGAAGCCCTCCTCCCAAAGGAATGTATAATTGTGTCTGACACCTAGGCATTTTTTCGGAAGAAGGGTCCAGACCCGAAACGTCAGCTTTCCTGTTCCTCTGATGCTGCTTGGCCAGCTGTGTTCATCCAGCTCTACACCTTGTTATCTCAGATTCTTCAGCATCTGCAGTTCTTACTATCTACACATTGTCAGATGTGTTGTCTTATGGGTGGGACATTAAACTAAAGCTTCACCTATTCTCCAAGGTGAACAGATATAAAAGATCGCATGATGCAATTTGGAAGAAGAGCAAGGCTGTTCTCTCTGATATCCTGGTCAACATATTGCAACAAACTTTAATAAAAAAACACAGACTATTGTGTTTTTGAGTGTGGGAAATTCCTGTATGCAAATTGGCTGTCACATTTCCTCCATGGCATCAGTGACGATACTTCATAGACTGTAAAAGACTGCTCCATTATCTAAATCTTTCACTGTATTGACTGTTGATGAGGAATAATTCTTTGGATGCTGGTATCACATGAGAGGTTGATAGTCTTCGTCTGTGAGCCTTGAAGATTAGTGGTTGGAAGTTATCTTACCAGGAGTGTGAGGTGGGAGATGTGATGAGTGTCAAGATAAGTCAAGACTTAACTCAATGCCACCATATGCTGTATCGACAATCTATGTTTTGTGTTCTCATTGCCTTCAAAAAACAACAGGGGTTCCTTGCTGCAATTGTGCTTGCTCCTATATTTAATACAATCATTGATGATCTATACCCCAGCTCCATTCACCAGTCTTTGTTCCACATCCCTGATGTCCACAGGATTTGTGCTCTTCTCTGCTCTGCCGCTGTGCATTGAACAGAATTTTGAGGATAGCCACCATCACACATTGTTACTAGGATGTGTAGTTGACAACAGAATAAAGGAACGAGATGCAGATTTCTTTTTAAGTAGTGACTTGTTCCAAATTGAAGTGCAATAGGGTGTTGAGAGAAGATTCAATGGCAACATTCCAAAGGAAATTTAGTGTAAAAGTGAAGAGGGAAAAAAAAACTTGCAGGACTTAGAAACATAGAAAATAGATGAAGAAATAGGCCTTTCACCCTTCGAGCCTGCTCCACCATTCACTATGGTCATGGTTGGTCATCCAATTCATTTGCCTGTTCCTACTTTTCTCCCGAATCTTTAATCCCTTTCACCCCAAGTGCCAAAGTTAACTCCTTCTTGAAATCATGCAACTTCTTGGTCTTAACTGCTTTCTGTGGCAGAGAAATCCGCAAGCTCACCACTCTCTGGGTGAAACAATTTCTCCTCATCTCAGTCCTAAGTGGTTTACTTCATATCCTTAGACTGTAGCCCCTGGCTCTGGAATTCCCTGCCATCAGGGACTTCTTCCTGCATCCACCCTGTTAGTCCATTTAGAATTTTGTAGGTTTCTTTGAGATCCTCCCTCATTCTTATAAACACCAGCAAATATAATCCTAACTGATTCACCTCTCCTCAAACATCCATCCTGCAATCCCAGGAATCAGTCTGGTAAACCTTTGCTGTGCTCCCCCTATAGCAAGAATGCCTTTTCGTCAGATAGGGAGACCAAAACCGCACACAAACTGCACACACATGTTCTCACCAAAGCCCCATGTAGTTGAAACAAAATCAGAAATTACTGGAAAAACTCAGCCTAGGTTTGGCAGCATCTTTAGAGAGAAAGCAGAGTTGATGTGAAATGTTGGCATTTATTTTGAGAGGACTTGAATATAAAAGCAGGGATGTACTACTGAGGCTTTATAAGGCTCTGGTCAGGCCACATTTGGAGTATTGTGTGCAGTTTTGGGCCCCATATCTCAGGAAGGATGTACTGGCCCTGGAGCGGGTTCAGAGGAGGTTCATGAGAATGGTCCCAGGAATGAAAAGCTTAACATATGAGGAACGTTTGAGGACTCTGGGACTAAACTCATGAGGGGGGATCTAATTGAGACTTACAGAATACTGAATGGCCTGGATAGAGTGGATGTTGGGAAGATGTTTCCATTGGTATGAGAGACTAGGACCTGAGGGCACAGCCTTAGAGTAAAGGGAAGACCTTTTAGAACGGAGATAAGGAGAAGCTTCTTCAGCCAGAGAGTGGTGAATCTATGGAATTCACTGCCACAGAAGGCTGTGGAGGCCAGGTCATTGAGTACATTTAAGACTGAGATGGATAGGTTCTTGATTATCAAGGGGATCAAGGGTTACGGGGAGAAAGCGGGAGAATGGGGTTGAGGAACTTATCAGCCATGATTGAATGGTGGAGCAGACTCAATGGGCCGAATGGCCTAATTTCTGCTCCTATGTCTTATGGGCTTATGGACGTTTCAGATCCAGTGACCCTTCTTCAGAGCTAGTTCAGACCTCTGACCTGAAATGTTAATTCTGCTTTCTCTCCACAGATGCAGATCTGCTAAGTTTTTCCAGCAAATTCTGATTTTGTTTCTGATTTCCATCATCCGCAGTTCTTTGCTTTTTTGTTTTCCATATAATTGCAGCAAGACATCCTGTCTCCTCTACTCAAATCCTCTCATTATGAAGGCCCCCTACATACCACTTGTTTGCTTGATTACATGCAGCACCTGAATGTTGAACCTCAGTGACTGCTATACAAGGACACCCAGGTATTGATGCACATCCCTCTCTCTCAATTTAGAGCCATTTGACTAATAATCTGCCTTCCTGTTTTTGCCCCCAAAGTGGATAACCTCACATTTATCCACAGTAAACTGCATCTGCTTTGCCCACTCATTCAACTTGTTCAAATTGCACTGAAGCATCTCTACATCCTCCTCACAGCTCATCTTCCCACCCAACATTGTGTCATCTGCAAATTTGGAGCTATTACATTTAGTTCCCTTGGTTAAAACATTAATATATATTGTGAGTTGCTGGGGTCCTAATACTGATCTCTGCCGTACCCGACTGGTACCCCATTCAGAAAAAGCTCCTACTCTTTGTTTCCTGTCTGCCAAGTAGATATCTATCCATCTAAATACACTATTCTAAATCCCATGTGCTTTAATTTTACACATTAATCTCTTCTGCTTGACTTTGCCGAAAGCTTTCTGAAAGGGATAAGACACATGGACAGAGGAAGTGGGATTAATTGGGTCACTCTATCCGAAAGGTTGGTACAGATAAAATAGGTCTGAATGCCCTCTTTCTGTGCAATGCAAACCCAAGATTTTATAAGTGACGTTGATTCAATGGTTTCAGTGAAACTTTCCTCAATGAGCAGGAAATGTTTCCTAAGGAGGAAGTAGGTTTGAGGAGGTACATTGCTAATCCCACAGGTTCCTGGCACCTGGTGGAACATGAATTCAATTCATAAAATCCGGAATTAAAAACCACCCTCAATAACGGTGACCATGACAACTATAATTAATGCTGACAACTTCCTTGAGCTCCATCTAATTCCACAAAACCAAAAGAACTTGGGTGAGGAACAGGCGAAATGTCTGTGGATCTCAATGTAGACAGACCTACCATGTGTAACTGGTATTGTGCAATAACCTCCATCTTGTTGAAGGCAAGAGTCTTTCCTCATTATGCTACCAGATGGTTCTTGCCTACCACGTTTAGACTAAATCAGCCCTGTAGATCCGGTCTCAACAAGAGGACGTTGGCAGCAATGTGCCCTACCATAAAGTGACAGTGGTTATCATTGCATGCTCACTCGACACAGAATCACAGAACTGTTACAGCGCAGGAGGAGGCCATTTGGCCCATCGTGCTTGCACCTGTTCTATCACCTTGCGCCAATCACAGCTGTTTCCCCATATCCCTACACAATATTGCTATCAGAATTCGGCAGATGCCAGTCTTGCCAGTGACACCCAAGAATGAGGACAAAAATAAAGCAAAGTCCAAGCTGTAATTTGCCCAAAGAACAAAACCTGCACTCTGCTGTTTGCTTCAGTTCTGTGCGCTACTCAGAAAGGAACTGAGCATCACAGTACCAACAGTTCTGTGACATAAATAGAGAGTAAGAGGGTGAAAATATGCTCTTGGCAATCTGCTTTGCAGCAACAAAGACTGTTGCTGAATCAATAAAAGAGGCTTCACTCGCTCTGCCAGGCCTGTTATCTTATTAAAAGCCACTTCCAGCAAATGCTGAAGAGTTGTGGAGTTAATCGACCACCTTTCTGAAGTCCCACTCCAGAGACTCGAGAACAACATCCGGGCAATACCCCCATGACTGAGTGAGTACTGCTTTATCAGAAGTGCTGATGAGACAGTGGCTAGACTTTGGTAGCTGCAAAATGTTGCGGGATAACCAGAAAATGCAAAAGGTTTTCGTTAATTGTACATATTTATTTCCTGGGTTCTTCAACTAATTCTACAATTGTAGTGCTGTTATATGCAGTCTTGCAATGCTCTATGCTCCTCATTGTTCTGAAAGCTCTCCATTTATATCACAGGGCAGGTTAAAAACAGCTCTATCAATGACGAGATAACAAGGTGTAGAGCAGGA
>NC_063332.1:9858066-9878738 GCF_021869965.1 Rhincodon typus
TCATTTTCTGAAGAAGGGTCCAGACCTGAAACATCAGCCTTCCTGCTCCTCTGATGCTGCTTGGCCTGCTGTGTTCATCCTGCTCTATACCTTGTTATCTCAGATTCTCCAGCATCGGCAGTTCCCATTATCTCTCTATCAATGACGAAATGGCCATGCAGGAATGAATCCTTAACTTCCTCGTTGTTTGCAACATCACTCTGAAAGGCCTAGCACAAATCTGAATGCCATGTCCCTTGTTCAGGGCTTCTCAAACTGATGCTGGCTGGGGATAAGGTCGAACATCGTTAGATCACATGGAGTGCAAACCTACACCCTCAAGTGTCAAAAACCGAACAGCAAACAAAGAACAAAGAACAGTACAGCATAGGAACAGGCCCTTCGGCCCACCAAGACTGCACTAAAGATGATGCCTTTCTAAACGAAAAACCTTTTGCCTCCACATGGTCCATATCTCTTATTCCCTGTCTGTTCATATGTCTGTCTAGATGCCTCTTAAACATTGCTAATGTATCTGCTCCTGCCACCTTCCCTGGCAGCACATTCCAGATACTTAACGCTGTCTGTGTTAAAAACTTGCCTCTCACATCTTCTTTAACCTCTCCCTGATTTACCTCAAACCTATGTCCCCTCGTCATTGATGTTTCTAACCTGGGAAAAAGACTCCGACAGTCCATGTCTCCCAAAATTTTGTAAACTTCTATCAGGTCACCGCTCAGCCTCCGAAGTTCAAGTGAAAACAAATCAAGTTTGTCCAATCTCTCCTCATAGCTAATACCTTCTAAACCAGGCAACATCCTGGTAAACTGTTCCTGGACCCTCTCCATAGCCTCCACATACTTCTCGTAATGTGGCAACCAGAACTGTACACAATATTCTAAATGTGGCCTAACTAAAGTCTGTACAGCTGCAACATGACTTGCCAATTTTTAGATAAAGTGTCCTGACCAATGAAGGCTAGCATGCCATATACATTCTTGACTACTCATCCACTTGTGTTGCCATTTTTAGGCAACTGTGGATCTATGTCTAGATTGCTCTGTTTGTCAATGCTGCTAAGGATTCTGCCATTTACTGCGTACTTCCCTCCTGCATTAGACCTTCCAAAATGCATCACCTTGCATTTGTCCAGATGAAATTCCATTTGCCATTTCTCCACCCAAGCCTGTCTATGTTCTGCCGTATCCTCTGGTAATCCTCGTCACTATCTACAGCTCCCTTACCTTTGTGCACTGTAGTCTTAGTAGCAATATCAAACTTAAGCAACTTGAACCTGACCCAACTGAGCTACTCTCCTCCAGGCAAATGGGAAGTATTCCATCACACTCCTGACTGGTGCCTAGTGGATGAAACAGTGGACAGGCTTTGGGGAGTCAGGAAGTGAGTTACTTGCTGCAGGGATCCTAGCCTCTGACCTGCTGTTGCTATCACTATTTGTATGGCAAGTCCAGTTCAGGTTCTGGTCAATGGTACCCCCAGGATATTGATAATGGGGGATTAAGTGATGGTAACACTATTGAATATGGGGCGGGGGGAGTAATAGTTTGAATCTCTCTTCTTGGAGACGGTCATTGCCCAGTACTTGTATGATGCAAATGTTATTTGCCACTTAGCAGCTCAAACCAGGATATTGTCCAGATCTTGCCGCATGATCTTGCCACATGATCTTGTTGCATTTACACAAGGAGCGCTTTTGCATCTGAGGAGTCAAGAATGGTGCTGAACATTGTGCAATCATTGATGAACATCCCCATTTCTGACCTTATGATGGAGGGATGGTCATTGATGAAGCAGTTGAAGATGGTTGGGCCTAATCCATTATCTTGGGGAACTCCTGCAGAGATGTCTCAGAGCTGAGATGAGTGCCATTCAACAAACAGCTTGATGATCTTTGGTTTTGCCCTATGCCACATGTCCATTTTCACACTCTGCCTCTCTTTCTCTTTCTCTGTCTACTCTTTCAAACTCTATAATATTAAAGATGTCCAATCGGGTCCTATGCCATTGCTTTAACAAGATAAAGAATGAGGCATGTCTGAGAGGAGGATTCCCAGATAAACAGCCTAGATTTCCATGTCTTGTTCTTGCTGAGGTTACAACACCATCCCAGTCACCCTCCTCAGTGAGTTGATACTTTAACCTTCAAATGATCCCTTGTGATGTTGGCACAAGAACACCTATTAGAGCTCAATTTTTAAATCCAACTTTCCCTTCATGCCTTGCCAATCTGACTGGTGGGAATTTGAAGATTCAAGCAGCCCTCAAGCTGATGAGATTCTTTATTAAACTATAATTGTGGCTCCGATGATGTTATTTCCTGTTTTAACCAGAAGGGTGATCGGGGAGATTGCACTATCCAAGATCACCTGACCCCTCCCTCACCCTCAAGGCTGTTACATGCCAGGAAATGTGTTGTGGGCCCAAAGAAGTCAAGTGAGGTAGGCTTTTATATGTTTTTGAGTTTTTTAGCGAGTTAGGTGGCATAAGAGTGTTTTCAGGGACACCTAAAGGAGTGCTTGAGTTTGCCCCAGTCATGAATTGCCATTTCCTTACTCACTCCTCTGGCTACCCCTTTTCCTGTTCACACTCACCTTACAGCGATCACCCTTTCCTTTAGCAGAACCCCCAAATTCCTCTTCCCTCTTTTTGCTGACCTGTCCCACACCCCTGCTCCTCCCCTACCCCTGCCCAGCTTCTCTCATCCTCATTCCCCACTTGCTACTCTCTCCGAGATTCCAGACTGTATCCTGCACCACCTCTGTGTCTCCCTATCTCACAGAATCACGGAGATATACAGCATGGAAACAGACTTTTCGGTCCAACTCATCCATGTTAACCAGATATCCTATATAAATCCAGTCCCATTTTCCAGCATTTGGCCCATATCCCTCTAAACCCTTCCTATTCATATACCCATCCAGATGCCTGTTAAATGTTGTAATTGTACCAGCCTCCCCCACTTCCTCTGGTGGCTCATTCCATACACGCACCATCCTCTGCGTGAAAAAGTTGCCCCATAGGTCCATTTTATAAGCTTTCCCCTCTCATCTTAAACCTATGCACTCTCATTTTGGACTGCCTCATCCAGGGGAAAAGACCTTGTCTATTCATCCTTTCCATGCCCCTTGTGATTTTATAAAACCTTATAAGGTCGCCATTCAGCCTCCTGCGCTCCAGGGAAAACAGCCCCAGTCTATTCAGCATCTTCCTATAGCTCAAACTCTCCAACCCTGGCAACAACCTTGTAAATATTTTCTGAACCCTTTCAAGTTTCACAATCTCCTTCTTATAGGAGGGAGACTAGAATTGAATGCTAGAGTGCAATAGTGGCCTAATTAATGTCCTGTACAGCCGCAATGTGACCTCTCAACTCCTATACTCAATGCACTGATCAATAAAGGCAAGCATACCAAATCCCTTCTTCAAAAGCTTCCCATGAAAATCAGCAACTAGTGATGGCTTCAACAGCGATGCTCACATCATACAGAGAGTACTAACCCAAAGTGGATGAGACGAAGGGCAGAGAATATTTGATCAGAGAAATGTAATGCATGGAAATCCCCAGAGCGTTTCACACATGAAGCACTGGAATGACAGAGTGTGGATGTGTGCCTTAAAACAAAAATTAGAATTGTAAATTTTTAAAGACCATCTGGTGCTGGAGACACAGCCACTACCTCATTATCTCCTGCCAATACATCTTGCCAAGAGTCCCCACTGATTGGAAAATAACAAAATACTTAGCACAAGGGATATGAGCCAACGGTTTCTGCAGTCTTCCTCGCCAGACTGCCATCTAGCTGAACTTTCCAATCGTGATCCTACAAACAGGGACACAAGGTTCCCTGGACTGCCAAGTAACAAACAAGGAATAGGTACCTTACATTTTGCTAAAATTGAAAGGAACGTTCTTGAAGCAGAGAAAGATATGAGGCAATGGCGAGAGTGTGAGATAGTCTGATTAGGCTTTTGTTGATCTGGTCGATAGCTGCACCATACATCATATGCTGGTTGAGTTCCTTTTCTGCTTTTGCCTTGTTTTCTTTAACATTCAGTTTTGAACAATCTCTTGTTATTATCAATCCCTAGTTGCCGCTTGAGATGCCATGTTCCTGAACCTCTGTATACATTTAACGAAGATCTGTAGCTCGGGTTGCGGTTGGAGTTGTTGGTCGGTTCACCGAGCTGACTGGTTTTCATGCAAATGTTTCGCCTCCCTTCTAGGTGACATCGTTAGTGCTGTGTAGCCGCCATTGAAGCGCTGTTGTTCTGTCCTGCTCTGAATTTATATTGTCCGGTCTGTCATGGTGAGCAGTCTTGTTTCCAGTTATGTACCGTAGTGGTATGTAGAAGGGATCTATTTCAACATGTTTGTTAATTGCATGGGTGGTTAAAAACCAGGCCTCCAGGAATTCATGCTTGTCTTTGTCTTGCCTCTCCTAGTACTGTGACTTTGTTCCAGTTAAACTGATATCCTTCTATGTCGGAGTGAATTGAAATGATGGAGAGTTGGTTGTGCTGTTTTGCTGCGAGTTGGTGTTCATGTATCCTGGTGGCAAGTTTCCTGCCCGTCCGTCCAATGTAGAGTTTCTCGCAGTTGCTGCGTGGTATTTTATATATCACATTTGTCCTGCCCATTGTGGGTATTTGGGTCTTTTGTCTTTGACAGTAACTGGCAAAGTGTCTTGTAGTCAGTTCTGATGTTTATGTGATAATTCTGATGTGATAATCATTGACAGTTTCTGTTTCCAGCTTGATATGAATACATTTCTCTAAAATCAAATCTTCTTTGGACTTAACAGGTCTGACAAAGACTCATTTATAATTCTAACAACAATTCTGTATCTTATGAATTCTCTTGTTAAAGTTTCACTGATATCCTCGATGGAAGCAAACTGCCCTTCTTACCTGGTCTGGCCTTTCTGTGACTCCAGACCCACAGCAATGTGGTTGACTCTTAACTGCCCTCTGGGCAATTAGGAATGGGCAATAAATGCTGGCCAAGCCAGCGATGCCCTCATCCTGTGATTGAATTCAAAAAAACCATCGTCACAGTTTTCTACCAAACTGATCATTCAATGATCTCCCTAGATGATGAGTTACTTTGTTAAATCTTCCTCTGCAAGAAATGTATTTGTTCTTGGATTAAAATCATTGTCAAAAAGCTTGAACAATTTCTTCAAAGGTATCCTATAGAATACAGTATTATACTTATTTGCTTAACTTAAGATTTAGTATTTAATTTTGAAACAATTCTGTATTTTGAAATTGTTTTTCCCAATGTGTCTAATCTCAAGTTCTATATTGAGTTTTGATATTAACTCCTTTTGTACATATTATTTCTCCTGCCAGATATTCTTAAAATTATTATGTAGTCTTCTTTACAGCTATTTTAAATTCTACAGTATCAGAACGCTGCTGCATGTCTGATTTTAAAGTTTCTAATTCTGCAGTAAGACAATGCAGTCTTAAGCTTTTTCTTAGGAAGACTTTTACTTCTATGACTAGTTTTATTTTCCTTGTTTTATAAGATATTGAAGTGTTCACAATAGGAATGCTCTGTCTTTTTCTTCAAATGAAGTTTCCAATTCTGTGTTATGGCAATTCTGCATTTTGTTGTATATCTGTACTGCCGACTGGGATGTCTTCCCACTTTCTTGTAGTCAAAATAGTTATTTCCTGCCTTCTGCAGATAAAATGAACACTTTCCCACTTTCTGCAGTGTAGATAAAATTTTCCTGCTTTCATGCCAGCAAAATGATGACTTTCCTACATTCTGCGGCCTAAAACGTAATGCATATCCATTTCTGTGACTTTATGAATACATTTTAATGTTTTAAATCATGCTGCCAATATTGTGGTTTAGATTATTTCTCTCTGATTCTTATTACAGTCTTAAATGTATTCTAATCACCTTCTTCTGTTTGGCTCCATCTTTAATAGATATGAAAATATAGATTTCTTTTATATCTATATTTTGTATATATATTTTATATACACTTTTGCCAGCCCTGAGATGTTCCTGATGCTGTGGCCTCAGTGTAAATAATATTGACTTCACTAATGTAGCTGTGCCTCAGGGTGTATGCTCACCATGATACATCGCCCATTGTGAACAGTAAGTTACTCCTTTCTGAACTTCTATCTTTCACAGCCTGGCCCCTTTGTACTGTTAAAATTTATCCCTTTACCTACCAGGGGACTTTCACTTTATGCACAGCCAAACCTCAAAAGAGGGCTATGGTTTAGATGTGTCCTGACAGATTTTAAAATTATGTAAAGCCACATTTGCCTGTATGTTATACACATTTTTGACTACTCCAGGGAATCAGTGGCGCAGTGGTAATATTACTGGACGAGTAATTAAGAACTCCAGGCTAATGGTCTCAGGACATGCGGTCAAGTCCCACCATAGCAGCTGCTGCAATTAGAATTCAATAAAAATCTGGAATTAAAATTTAGCTAGGCCATTTCAAAAAATTAGCTGGTGACCATGTAGCCATTGCCAATTATCGTGAAAACACATCTGCTTCAAGAATGCCCTTTAGGGAAGGAAATCTGCCATTGCTACTCAGTCTGACCTATGCGTGACTCCGGGTGCACAGCAATGTAGTTAACTCTTAAATTCCCTCTGGGTATCAAGGATGTGCAATGTCATCACCACCTTCTCAAGAGCAACTAGGGATGGGCAATAAATGCTGATCAAGATAGCGCTACAGCTCATTAAAAGGAAAATAATTCAATAGTTTATGTTTCTGCTTTTTGGAAAGGCCAGAAATAAAAAAACAGTCAATAATAAACTCAACGAGGATTGCAGGAGAAGCTTCTTTACGCCTAACTCACTACCACCTGGAGTTGCTGAGGTGCAGTTAAGGAGCTTCAAGGAAAGCACACGAGGGGCCGAGAGATGGAAGGATGTCAATAGAGTGAGATAAAGTAAGTGTGAAGAAGCTTGGTTGGAGCATAAATGTTGTTAGCTTGGTTGGAGCATAAACCAGGTCAATTAACCAGTTTCTGCTTAGTAAAACAATGTCATTTGGTGTAATAGATTGTCATTCTATGCAATTTGATGAAGTCTGTGCAATTACATGGGATGCCTATGGACATGAGACATGCTGAATCTCAATGCAACAGCCAACAGCTTTGAGGAGTTCTGCACTTGGAAAAGGTGTGAGATGAATGCAATTATTTCTTCTTGAAGGGACAAAAACAGGGCCACTCAGAACATTCTCAAAGCAGGCACCGGTATCAGGAGAGTCTGTGACTAGCTCCAATTGATAAGGGCTTGTGAAAGTGAACGGTCTCGATTGATTGAGAATCAGTGGGTTACCCACTCACCGTATATACATCTCCTCTCGGTCAATGTCCTTGTAGAAATTCTGTGGAAGGGAAAAGGAAACATAGTGAGCATCTTAACAACTAAAACAAGTCAAGCAAGGCTACCTTTTTCACAGTGGCCTAACTAAACCAGAGTCTCCCTTTGACCACGTGGGACATTCAGTCTGACATTGTAGGAATCATCACCCGCGAATATATCCACTTTACCGGAGGGGGAGAAAAAAACCAAAAATCTAGATGCGATCTGAACATAAAATCCAAATTAAGATTTCAAGCCAGTGTTGCTCTGTCTGAGTACTGCCACTCAGGTAGATGTTAAACCAAGGGCTCACCTGCCCATTCAGATGAATGTAAAGATCCCATGGTCAATGTTTCATATAGGAGCAGGAAATTATTTTCCCAGTAAAAACCGAAAGAACTGCAGATGTCAGGAACTAAAACAGAAATTGCTGGAAAAGCTCAGCAGTCCTGGCAGCATCTGTGAAGAGAAATCAGAGTTAATATTTCGGGTTGAGCTCTGAGGAAGGGTCACTTGACTCGAAACGTTAACTCTGATTTCTCTGCACAGATGCTGCCAGACCTGCTGAGCTTTTCCAGCAATTTCTGTTATTATTTCCCTAATGCCTTGGCCACTCTTTACAAACAAGGACACTAAGACAGCTATCAAGTGATTCATCTGTTATGGACCAGACCCAACCCCCTCAAATTATATGAAGGAGATAGCCTAGACCCTACCTTTTTCTTACTTTAAAGGCAAGTGCCAGACATTGTGTTCCAGATATAATTTGATTGGTTAAACTACCAGGCTTGACTCAAAACACACTTTATTCATACAGTCTAGTTAAAATATAATAGAAGAAAGAAGAAATTGGAATTACATAACACTACTGGAAAACTTAACAGAATAATAGATGATTTAACTACTAAGCAGTAACTGTTCCAAGATAGTAAGATCCCATAAACACGCCTTTGGCAGAGGCAAATTCAGTAAAACAGATTGTCTCACATACAATTCTAGCAGCACGAAGGGTACCCCAGCTTTAGCTGTAACAGAGAGAGGAATAAGAGCTTCCATATCCAGCTTCAAGAACCAAGCAGCTGCTACTGCACTGAAAAACTAAAACTAAAAATCCTGGTTCTGTGGGAGCTTGACCCCATCCATTCAGGCTGCTTCTATTGCACTGAATTTAGAAAATAAATTCCTAAGGCCTCAAAAGCTGTTTACTTTGAAGCAGACTGCTTGGTACATCTGTCTTAAAACCTCGCTTTAAACAAAAACAAGGACAAAATATACCTCTTAAGGCCACAGTATTGTAAAATATCACATTGCTGTTTATGGGAGCTTGCTGTGCATACAATGGCTGCTGCATTTCAGGAGTAACTACACCTCAAAAGTGTAATTGGCTATAATATTCTCATGTGATTCAATGTAACAATAAAATGAATTCAATGTTATTCCTACCAATCTATCCACCAAGTTCACCGAGCCAACTCTATCCTCATTTCATTATAACTCCCTTTAAGTTAAACACAGTTGTTTCTCACCTGAGTTTCTCACTCTCGAACTGAGTATTAAATTCTATCTTGTTATGATGGTTATGTCCGAGGGGCTCTTTTGCTCAGAGGTCATTTATTAACGTGGTGGGCGTGTGGAATGCGCTGCCGGCAGTGGTAGTGGAATCAGATACTTTAGAGACTTTTAAGCGACTCTTGCGTAGGCACATGGATGATAGTAAAATGTAGGGAATGCAGGGTAGTTTGATCTTAGTAGGATAATAGGTCTGCACAACATCATGGGCCGAAGAACCTGTACTGTACTGTACTGTTCTATGTTCTATGTTCTATTTTCTATGCTCTAAACCTGCCTCATTACTCATTACCGGATCCAAGATCGCCCACTCCCTGGTTGGTTCCATGACTTGCTGCTCGAGGGAACTATCCCTAAAGCACTCGATGAACTTGTTGCTCTTGCTATCCTTCCCACTTTGATTAATCCAATCAACATAGAACATAGAACTGTACAGCACAGTACAGGCCCTTCGGCCCACGATGTTGTGCCGGACTTTTACCCTAAACCTAAAGTCTATCTAACCTCCACCCCTACCTTATACTATCATCCATATGCCTGTCTAATAGCTGCTTAAATGCCCCTAATGAGGCCAACTCCACTACCCTCTCCGGCAATGCATTCCACGCCCCTACCACTCTCTGAGTAAAGAACCTACCTCTGACGTCTCCCCTATATCTACCTTCACTCATTTTAAAACTATGCCCCCTAATAATAGCTACCTCCACCATAGGAAAAAGTCTCTGGCTATCCACTCTATCTATACCTCTGATCATTTTGTATACCTCTATCAAGGCATCTCTCATCCTTTGTCGGTCTAAAGAGAAAAGCCCTAGCTCTCTCAACCTTTCCTCGTAAGACCTTCCTTCCATTCCAAGCAACATTCTGGTAAAACATGAACATAAAAAATCTTTAAGCCTGTTCCATTGTTGAATTTCCCTACGTTATTATGGTTTCTTGGTCCAATATGACATTCACACACTCTTATCTCATGACATTCACACATTCTTGTTTGATCGTTTTATTTTCTGGTAATAATCTGACCCACCACTATCCAGCAAAATCCTACCATCTCCTTTACCTTTGATACAGCCCTAATTATGCGATCTTTCAGGACTTTGGTCTCACCATGATGCATGTCACCTAGTTTATGTTGCAGTTTGCACTCTCAAAAGGTCTGTCTGTAAACTGTAGCACATTGATAGATATGATTACTTCAGGTGTACTGAACATGTTGAACATTGCACTCGTCGGTCTGCCATTGACAAACTTTAACTGTCCTTTAGTTGTCTGACAACTGGAAATTTAGAAAAGTAGTCAGTGACTAGGAGCAAATAGTATTGTGAAAGAAAAAAAACTTGAGTTTTTGGATGAAGTGGCTGATGGAATCTCAGGAGATCGTAGAGGTTCTTTGTCTGGTTGGCAATTCTGGCATGATTCACCATTCTCACATTCTCCTCGATGCCATTGTTGATCATTGGCCAGTGCACAGTATCCAGTACCAGGCTTCTTGTTCATTGTATGGTTATATATCATTGGTGCAGCTGTGACAATTCGGCCTGGCAAAGAACTTCACATAAAAATACTTATCTCCCTTTACATATTACACTGCTTGAGATATTTAGGTCAACTCTATGTGTCCAAAGGCACTTGAGAGTGGTTGGCACCTCTTGTATCCTTTTATAAGAACTGTCTATAGTTACTTCAGTCATGGATCATTCACTGGATAATCCTCAAGTTGGTTGCACTTGACCACAAAACAAAAATTCACATTGCAGTCTTAAGCATATCTTCTATCTTGATGTTCATACCATCTACTTTTAAATCCAATGAAAATTCCACATTCTTATTCAGATTTTGTAATCTGTAGAGTGTGCCTGAGGTAATTATTTTGAGACCAGGTTTGTGAATAAATACTTTGCATCAGTATTCATGGTAAACTCCACTAAAAGCATTCCAAAATCAATGAATAATCAAAGGTCAATAGGAGGACAGGAAATAGAAATAATAACTATCATTAGAAAAAAAATACCAAGGAAACCAATAGGGCTAAAAGCCAATAAGTGCCCTGGACTTGATAGGATGCATCCTAGAATATTAAAGGAAGTAACTATCAAAGTAATGGATGTACTGGTACATTAATCTTTGAACAATCCCCAACATGTCCCAGAGGGTTGGGAAACTGTCAATGTAACACCCTTATTCAAAAAGTGAAAGAGACAAAAATACAGGTAACTCTCGGAAAGTTAGCTTGACTTCCGTTCCTGGGAAATTGCTAGAATCTATAATAAAGGATGTTCTAGTAGATCATTTAGAAATACATAACATATCAAGCAGAGACAGCATGGCTTTATGAAGGGAAAATCATATCTGGCAAATTTACTACAGTACTTTGAGGAGATAACAACCAGGGTACAAAGAACAAAGAACAATACAGCACAGAAACAGGCCCTTCGGCCCTCCAAGCCTGTGCCGACACATTTTGCCCTTCCATACTAAAGTTATCTTCATTTACAGCATCCGTATCTCTCTATTCCCTTCCTATTTATGTATTCATTCAGGTTTTTCTTAAATGTTGTTATTGTGTCTGCTTCCACCACCTCCTTTGGCTGTGCATTCCAGGTACTCACTACCCTTTATGTGGAAAAACTTGCCTCACACATCACTCCCCCCCTTCCCCCCTGCACCTTGACTCTATGTCCCCTGGTAATTGACCACTCTACCCACGGAAAAAGCCTCATACTTTCTACTCTATTCATGCCATTCACAATCTTATAAAATTCTTTCAGGTCGCCCCTCAACCTCCTGCATTCTAGTGAAAACGAAACCAGTCTATCTAACTTTATAGATAAAATCCCCCAAAGCAGGCAACATCCTGGTAAACCTTCTCTGTACCCTCTCCAAAGCATCCACATCCTTCTGGAAGTGTGGTGACCAGAACTGTATACAATATTCCAAGTGTGGGCTAACTAAAGTTCTATAAAGCTGCAGCATAACTAGTCTGTCCTTATACTCAATGCTCCTTCCAATGAAGACAAGCACACTATAGGCCTTTTTTACTACCTTATCTACCTGTGCTGCCACCTTCAGTGATCTGTGGACCTGTACACCCAGATCCCTCTGCATATCAATACTCCTAAGGGTACTGCAATTCACTGTATAATTTCTACCTGAACGTGACCTTCCAAAATGTATCACCTCACATTTGTCCAGATTAAACTCCATCTGCCATTTTTCTGCCCATACCTCCAAATGATCCATTTCCTGCTGTATCCTCTAACAGTGATAATTGGGAACCAGTAGAGGTAAATTATTTGGATTCCCGTAAGGATTTCAATCAGACATGTGGTGCATTAGGTTACTTAATCAGATAAGAGAACATGACATTGGGGGGTTTATTAGCATGGAGAAAGGATTGGTTAACAAATGGTAGTGAGAGACCTGGCATAAAGAGGGCGTTTTCAAGATGACAACCTGCAACTAAAGTATGCCAAAGGAAACAGTAATGGGGACACAACCAACACCAGAAAATATTAAGGATTTCAATGGTGCTCCAGGAAGGACATCATTAAACTAGAAAAGGTGCAAAAAAGATTTACAAGAATGTTACTGGGACTAGAGGGTTTGAGTTATTAGGAGAAGCTGGATAGGCTCAGACATTTTTCCTTCGATGGTAGGAGACTAAGGGGTGACCTTATAGAGGTGTATAAAATCATGAGGAGCATAAATAAGGCAAATAGACTAGGTCTTTTCCCAAGGGTAGGGGAGTCCGAAACTAGAGGCCATAAGTTTAAGGTGAGGGGGAAAGATTTAAAAGGGGGAACATTTTCACACAAAGGGTATTATGTAAATGGAATGAGCTGCCAAAGGAAGTAGTAGAGGCAGTTACAATTACAACATTAAAAAGGCATTTTGACAGGTACATGGTTAGGGAAGGTTGAGAAGGATATGGGCCAAACACAGGACTGTGTCAGCCTGGACAATAGTCTGTGCTGAAAGGCATGTTTCCAAGCTGTATGACTCTATAACTGAAATGAATGTACATTTGCCAAGTTTGCAAGTGGTACAAAAATAGGTGGGAAGATAAATAGGGAGGATGGCAAAAATAGAAAGTGCAGGAGAAACTCAGAGGTCTGGGAAATCTGTGTAGAGGGAAACAGAGCTAATATTTTGAAAACGGTATGACACTTATTTGAAAGTTTCTCAAGCATTTTCTGTTTACATTCTAGAGTATGGCATCAGCAGTATTTTACTTATAAGTGAGTAAAAGCCTTTACCAGAGGCTGTGTCAATAAGTAAATTCAAGGCTGAGAGAGGTAAATGTTAAGACAGTAAGGGAGTCATGGGTTACAGGAAAATAAAGCAAAGAAGTGGAATTGAGGATTATCAGATCAGCCATGATCTCTCTTGGATGGCGAAGGAGACTTGATAGGAACAGAAATAGGCTGTATAGCATATGCATTATAGTTTTGATCACCTGATTTTCAAAAACTCACTTCTGCTTCTTCATCGAAATATAAAATGTGCTCACAAGCCAATGTTCCCTGCCTGTCTTCTGGCTAGGAGTTGCAGCAACATTATTGAAAATCCAATGCATTGCTGAGCATGACAGACTCTGAGGAGTGCTCTGACGAGCCAGTAAAACCACATTTAATAAAGAAAGCAATTTGCTAAGACATATTTCATAAGTAAAAGAGAAAAAGGTCTTTAATTATTTGAAGAGAATTGTTTTAGGTGTCAGCCACAACTCCATGGGTGCCATTTTTGCTTCTGACAGAGAAGATTATGCATTCATACCTCATTCTTCCCTCAGTCTGACACTCCCAGTTCTGAACACAGGGAAGTCTGTGCTGTTCAGAGGCACCATTTACAGATTAGACATTAAACTGAAGGCCCCATACGATGGATTTAAATGATCCCACGATACTACTGCAAAAAAAGTGCAGCAGAGCTCTCTGCAGTATTTATGGGCAACATTTGTCTCACAAGCATCACAGAAAAAATCAGATCATATGGTCATTATCATGTTGGTCATGTGGAAATTGGCTTTTTACATTCAAACTCTGATTGCAATTTAAAGGTCCTTCTTTTTATTGGCTGCAAAGCATTTTGGGAGATCCTGAGGTCATGAAGTGCAAATCTCTTAACATTGTCTCCACTAATCTCTCCCGTAGTGTGCAGGCTAGGTGGGTTAGCTATGGTCAATGCGGGGTTATAGAAAGAGGGTGGGATGTTCTTCAGAGCGTTGGTGCACACTCGATGGGCCAAATGGCCTCCATAAAAACATAAGAACATAAAAAATAGGAGCAAGAGTAGACCATCCGGCCCCTCAAGCCTGCCCCATCATTCAATAAGGTCATGGTTGATCTTTTCATGGACTCAGCTCCACTTACCCACCCGCTCACCATAACCCTTAATTCCATTACTGTTTGAAAATCTATCTTTGCCTTAAAAAACATTCAACAAGGTAGCCTCAACTGCTTCACTGGGCAGGAAATTCCACAGATTCATAACCCTTTGGATTAAGAAATTCCTTCTCAACGCAGTCCTAAATCTGCTCCCCCTTATTTTGAGGTTATGCCCCCCAGTTCTAGTTTTACCTGCCAGTTGGAAACAATCTCCTTGCTTCTTCCTTGTCTATTCCCTTCACAATTTTATATGTTTCCATAAGATCCGTCTCATTCTTCTAAATTCCAATGAGTACAGTCTCAGTCTACTCAATCTCTCCTCAGAAACCAACCCTCTCAATTATGGAATCAACCCAGTGAACCCCCTCTGCACCCCCTCCAGTGCCAGTACTTCCTTTCTCAAGTAAGGAAACCAAAACTGTACTCCATCTGCACTGTAGGGATTCTTTGATATTTCTTTAGCTTGGCTTTCAGAAATGACAGACTAGACAATTGAGGATTTGATGGGACATGACTTCATCAGGTCATCAAAACCTAATATTCATTGGATGACTAAACTGGTAACACATCATCCCTAAGCACTTCTGACCTCTTTCTGTTGTCAGTTACATCAGTGCCTATCTCACAGCTACGTCAAACTGCCCACCTAAAAACGTATCAAGGGACAACCTAATGGAAGCAGCGTGAACATTAGGCTGTGTAGCACTCTCTCAACTAGACTTCTTCATTGACAAACCTGCGTTCACAGAAAGGTCAGAACGCAGCGTACTTTTAAGGTTGAAAAGGAAAATTAGGTCATCCCAAAATTGAGTTTTAAACAGTGCTGTATTAGTTTGCTCTGGATAAGAGATTCAAAATACAGAGATACTATCACTACATCAGAACATGGGACCCAAGGATAAAATGGTTTCAGACTCCATCTTAACTAGTCACACGGATGTAAATAGAAAACTCTTTGTTACCAAATAGCCTCATAGTAGTCCAGGTATGATGGGTCTGTCAATTGAATGTTTGCATTTAACAGTGTGCTGTAGAAATGCTCTGTTAGATGTTTACCCATGTTTAGTTAACATAAGCATAAAGAAACCCTTCCGACAGCAAAACGCACACAATGGGGCATTGAGCATAACAGTTGGCAAGTCACGTTGCAGCTGTATAAAACCTTAGTTCGGCCACATTTGGAATATTGTTGATCTGGTCGCCACATGAGAGGAATGATGTGGAGGTTTTGGAGAGGGTGCAAAAGAGGTTTACCAGGATGTTGCCTGGATTGGAGTGTATTAGCTATAGAGACAGTTGGACAAACTTGGATTGCTTTCGCTAGAACGCCGGAGGCTGAGAGGCAACATGATAGAAGTGTATAATATTATGAGACGCATGGATAGGGTGGATAGTTGGAATCTTTCTCCCAAGACGGAAATGTGAAATACTAGGGGGCATAGGTTTAAGGTGGGGTACGGGGTGGGGGAGGGGGTGTAGTTTAAAGGAGATGTGCGAGGCAAGTTTTTCTCACACAGGGGGTGATAGGTGCCTGGAACACGGCCAGGGAAGGTGGCCAGGGAAGGAAGATACACTAGCAACGTTTAAGAGGCAATTAGACATTAGCAAGCAGGGAATAGAGGGATGCGGACCAATTGCAAGCAGATGGGATTGGTTTGGAATGGCGTCATGGTTGGCACAGACATGGTGGGTTGAAAAGCCTCTTCTTGTACTGTACTGTTCTATGTTCTAACTAATTCCAAGTAAATTAAGGCATTCAATTATCTCTTGATAAATGACCTGAAACAAACAATCTATTTAATTTTGGCTGGAATGTGAGTGCTGTGCTACTGGAATGCTGCAGTGCCAGAAATGCCATCTTCCAAAGGAGATGCTAAGATGCTAAATTGAGTGTTAAAATGAGGGTCCCTCCACAAAGAGTAGCTCCCTTCCCACTCGCTATCTTCTTGGGTGTTTAAATAAGATTATACGACACTGTGTCAAAGAACAGCGAGGGAGTTTTACCTGGTCCCCTCTGATAACTGATTCTCCAATCAAAACCCCAGCACCTGCCAAATAACGTGTAAATTTAATTCTACAACAGGGATTATACTTCAACAAGAAAAACACTTTCAGACATCTTGAGATTGGGAGGCACACCATAAACACAAATTCTGTCTCAATCAGCATAAATGCATTTTGTTTTGAAACACAAGAACTTTTTAAATCCTGTCAGTCTTCAAAGCCTTTTGCTTTTAAAATCAGCTCAAGAAGACTTACAGAGCCCATTCAGTGGAAGCTCACATTTGGCGCCAAGTTGATGAGACTTGAAAAATGCACTGAAATAAATCCAAGACTGAATTGACAAAATTAATGAGCACCTCATTAAAAGTCAGATAATTTGGGACCTTTCAAAGGGCTCTCACCCAGCGAGTACATCTGGCTGAATACTGATTAAATCACCAACTCTTCTTTACTCTTTTGCTTTTCTCAGTGTTACTCTGTATTCTTTTTTTGCTTTCAATAATTCAAAGGATTTTGTTCTTCCTAACGCTTTTGTGAAGCTAAACGTTAAATTCTAAAATTGTTGGGCCATTTGAAGTCCTTGATCTGTCGATATTCTTGTCCAGAGAAGCCAAAGCTACTCTGAGGACAGTGTGAGAAATAGGAGCAGCAGTACGTTCATCAATCTGCTCTGCCGTTCAATAACTTTTAAAATTCATCCGGTAACACTACTTTCGTACCTACCCCTGCCACCCATAATGGTTGACTCCCAATGAGTCAGAAGGCCAGGGGTGAAAACCAAATTTCAGTGGCCAAAATATCTATAGCATAGAAACTGGCCAATTTTTAACCCTTGATGCTTCCTTCGTCACTCAAGCTTCTTTCTTCATCTAACTCCAAATACATACCCTTCGACTCCCTTCTCCCTTATACACTTATCCAGCTTTACCTTAAAATAAACTATGCTACCTGCCTTAATTAATCTCCACGGTAGCAAGTTCTACATTCTAACCACCCTGTGTAAAAGGTTTCGCCAAAATCCCCATTAGACTAGAAGATATAGGAGCAGAATTAAGCCATTTAGCCATTGAGTCTTCTCTGGCATTCGATCATAGTTGATATCTTTCTCAACATCATTCTCCTGCCTTCTCCTTCTAACTTATTGGTTTGCCAATTGGATTTATTATGGACTATCTTATATTTATGGCCTTTAGTGTTTCATCCAGTCATGGGGGAATGAGGGCATTGAGGTAATAACTGCAAGTAATCTAGAATCCCAGGCTAATATCCTTGGCAGCTGGAGGAATTTAAAAATTCAGTTCAATGTTAATCTCAGTAATCATAACCATAAACAATAATTTTCATCATAAAAAAACATCTGGTTCACTCACATCCTTCAGGGAAGGAAATCTGCCATTCTTACCTGTTTTGGCTTATATGTGGTACCAGTAATATGGTTGACTCTTAACTGTCCTCTGAAATGACCTTGGTAAGCCACTCAATTGAAGGGTAATGAGGGATGGAAACACACAATTATAGGAGCAGGAGGAAGCCGTTCAGTCCTTCGAGACTGCTGTACCATTCAACATGGTCATGGCTTGTCATCCAACATAGTACCCTGTTCCCATTTTCTTCCCATATCCTATGATTCTGTTACTTCTTAGAACCCTGTCTAACTCCTCTGAAACTGTCAATGTTTTGGCCTCAACCACTTTCTGGGGCAGAGAATTCCACAGGCTCACCACTCTCTGCGTGAAGAAATTTCTCCTCGCCTTTGTCTTATTTGACCTAACCTTTACCCTTAAATAGTGACCTGGTTCCAGACTCCTTGATCAGAAAGACCATCCTTCCTACACATACCACATAGATTTTTATAGGTTCCTCGGAGATTCTTCCCTCACTCTTCTCGTCTCAAATGAATACAGTGATAGCTGATCAAGACTCTTCTGGAATGTCATTCCCAGCATTCCAGGAATCAGTTTGGTAAATCTTCATTGCACTCCCTCCACAGCTGGAACATCCTTCCACACATAAGGAGACCAAAACGGCACACAATACTCCATGTGGCCTTACTAATGCCCTGTACAGTTGCAGCAAAACATCCCCGCTCCTGTACACACACCCTCTCACTATGAAGACCAACGTACAAGTTGCCCACCCTACGGCCTGCTGCACCCATATGCTTACTGTCAGTGACTGGTGTACAAGCTCACCTAAGTCTCACTGCATCTCCCCATTTCCCAACCTATTATCGTTCGGACAATAGTCTTCCTATCTATTTTTGCGACCAAAGTGGATAACCTCATATTATACTGCATCTGCCATGTATTTGCCCTCTCAATCAACATGTCCAAATCACTCTAAAGCTTCTCTGCACCGTCCATACTGTAAACCATCCCGCCCAACTTTGTTTCATCAGCAAATCTGGAGATATTACAGGTAGTACCCTCATCTAAATCATTTATATACTGTGAATAAATGGGGCCAAAACCCTGATCCCTCTGGTAGCCAACTAGTCGTGGCGTACCACTTGGAACAAGACCCATTTATTCCTAATCTTTGTTTCTCGTCTACCAATGAGTTCTTTTTCCATTCCAGCTTTCTGCAATTCTTCTCCATTTAGACAATAAATTTGCTCTTTTGTTCTCCCTTCCAAAATGAATAACTTTACATTTTCCCACATTACACTCCATTTGGTAACTTTCTGCACAATTACTTAACTGATCAATATCTTTCTGTAAACAGTATCTCTCTCACAATGTGTCTTTCCACATGTTTTAGTGTTGTCTGCAAATTTCCCTTCAGAACATTCACTTTCCTTCTTGCAGATCATTAATATATATTGTAAACAGTTGCAGTCCGAGCACTGATCCCTGTAGAATTCCACTGGTCATGGAACACCAACTTGAGAAAGAACCCCTTATCACCACTCGCTGTTTCCTGCCTATTAGCCAATTCTTTATCTATACCAATCGAATGACCTCCAGCACTGAGGTCACTTATGTTATGACTAACGTTTTGTGAGGGACCTTGTTGAATGACCATAAGACACAGGAGCAGAAATTAGGCCATTCAGCCCATCGAGTCTGATCCACCATTCAATCATGGCTGACACGTTTCTCAACTTCATTCTTCTGCTTTCTCCCCGTAACCCTTGATCCTCTTGACAATCAAAAAGCATTAAATTTGTGGCTAGAAGCCTACCAACTTGGTCAGTATGGGGATGCTGACCATCCCAATGGAATGCCTTCTGGAAGTCCAAATACAACTGGCTCCCTTCAATCCTCTCTGGTTGAGACTTCCTCAGAAAATTAGTCAGATTTTATTTCCCTGAAAATTCGAATTAGTCATACATAATTTCGCTTTCATGATGCTGTGTTGACTCTGCTTGATTAGATCATGATTTTCCAAATATGCTGCTGTTAATTCCTTAATAATTGATACTAAAACCTTTCTACCAATAGATGATAGATTAATCGAGCTGGTACGCACTTTTTGCCTCTCTCCATTTTTGACTAGTGGTACGTCAGCACAGAGATCTGCATCTTACTCAAAAGTGCAGTTATAGAGCCATAGAGTTGTACAGCACAGAAGCAAACCCTATGGTCCAACTCATCCATCCCGACCAGATATCTTAAATTAATCTAGTCCCATTTCCTAGTATTCGGTCCATGTCCCTCCAAGCCCTTCCTATTCATATACCCATCCAGATGCCCTTTAAATGCTGTAATTGTACCAGCCTCCAACACGTCCTCTGGCAGCTCATTCAATATATCCACCAGCCTCTGCGTGAAAAAGTTGCCACTTACATCCCCTTTAAAACTTTCCCCTGTCATCTTAAACCTATGCCCTCTAGTTTTGGACTGCCCTACCCCAGGGATAAGACCTTGCCTATTTATCCTATCCACATCCCTCATGATTTTACAAACCTCTATAAGGTCACTCCTCAGCCTCCGACACTCCAAGGAACAGAGCCCCAGCCTATTCAGCCTCTCCCTGTAGCTCAAACCCTTCAACGCTGGCAACATCCTTGTAAATCTTACAGTTATTTATTTGTCACATATACTCAGTATAGAAATGTACAAGTAAAGTGAAAAGTGCACAAAGTTGCCATTCACTGGCGCCCACTTGGTTACAAAAGCCAGAATTAAAAGATTTTAACAGAGCCAAAAGGTAAGCAAGAAAGAAAGTCCAGATCTCAGAGTCACAAGTCCTATCTCCAAAATGGTGCAGGTACTGCTCCAATCGCGAGGACATCCAGGAGGCTGCCGCCGCTGCCGCCATTGAAAAGGCCTGCTCTCGTCGCTGCTGCCTCACTGGCCCCACTCTCACCGTCACTGCCTCACCGACCCCGCTCTCACCGTCACTGCCTCACC
>NC_063332.1:9879138-9916077 GCF_021869965.1 Rhincodon typus
TCACTGCCTCACTGTCCCCACTCTCACCGTCACTGCCTCACCATCCCCGCTCTCACCATCACTGCCTCACCATCCCCGCTCTCACCGTCACTGTCTCACCATCCCCGCTCTCACCGTTACTGCCTCACTGTCCCCGCTCTCACCATCACTGCCTCACCGGCCCCGCTCTCACTGTCACTGCCTCACCGGCCCCGGTCTCACCGTCACTGCCTCACTGTCCCCGCTCTCACCGTCACTGCCTCACTGGCCCCGCTCTCACCGTCACTGCCTCACCATCCCCGCTCTTACCGTCACTGTCTCACCGGCTCTGCTCTCACCGTCACTTACTCATTGTCCCCGCTCTCACCGTCACTGCCTCACCTGCCCCGCTCTCACTGTCACTGCCTCACCGGCCCCGCTCTCATCGTCACTGCCTCACCATCCCCACTCTCACAGTCACTGCCTCACCGGCCCCACTCTCACCGTCACTGCCTCACTGGCCCCTCTCTCACCATCACTGCCTCACCGGCCCCGCTCTCACTGTCACTGCCTCACCGACCCCGGTCTCACCGTCACTGCCTCACCATCCCTGCTCTCCCCTTCACTGCCTCACCGGCCCCGCTCTCACCATCAATTCCTCACCGTCCCCGCTCTCACTGTCACTGCCTCACCATCCCCGCTCTCACCGTCACTGCCTCACCGGCCCCACTCTCACCATCACTGCCTCACCATCCCCGCTCTCACCGTCACTGCCTCACTGTCCCCACTCTCACCGTCACTGCCTCACCATCCCCGCTCTCAACATCACTGCCTCACCATCCCCACTCTCACCGTCACTGCCTCACCATCCCCGCTCTCACCGTCTCTGCCTCACCATCCCCGCTCTCACCGTCACTGCCTCACCATCCCTGCTCTCACCGTCACTGCCTCACCGGCCCCGCTCTCACCGTCACTTCCTCACCGTCCCCACTCTCACCTTCACTGACTCACCGGCCCCACTCTCACCGTCACTGCCTCACCATCCCCGCTCTCACTGTCACTGCCTCACCGGCCCCACTCTCACCATCACTGCCTCACCGGCCCCACTCTCACCTTCACTGACTCACCGGCCCCACTCTCACCGTCACTGACTCACCGGTCCCGCTCTCACCGTCACTGCCTCACCGGCCCCACTCTCACCATCATTGCCTCACCATCACTGCCTCACCGGCCCCGATCTCACCGTCACTGCCTCAGTGGCCCCGATCTCACCGTCACTGCCTCACTGGCCCCACTCTCACCACCATTGCCTCACCATCACTGCCTCACCGGCCCCGATCTCACCATCACTGCCTCACTGGCCCCGATCTCACCGTCACTGCCTCACCGGCCCCACTCTCACCATCACTGCCTCACCAGCCCTACTCTCACCGTCACTGCCTCACCGTCACTGCCTCACCGTCCCACTGTCACTGTTTGTCTGGCCCACCCTAGATCCACCGTCGCTGCAGGACATGATCCGTGCGTTCAGTTCGTGCCACGTGGTTCCCGGTCACCACCTAACTCTGGCTTGACTCCTCACATAGGTAGTTAAAAGGGTGGGGTGGGAGGGATAGAATTACTACAGGGAGCAGAGAGAAAAAGAAAGGAAAAGAAGGGGAACTTGTGAGCAGAGTGGAGCTTATAGTGGACATGGAGAAGATGCTTCCACTAGTTGCAGAGGCTGGGACCTGAGGGCACAGCCTCAGAGTGAGGAGGCCACCATTTAGAACTGAGACGAGGAGGAATTTCTTCAGCCAGAGGGTGGTAAACCTGTGAAACTCACTGCCACAGAGGGCTGTGGAGGCCAAGACGTTGAGTGTATTTAAGACAGAAATAGATAAGTTCTTGATTGGTAAGAGGATCAAGGGTTCTAGGGACAAAGCAGGGGAATGGAGTTGAGAAAAAAATCAGCCATGATCGAATGGTGGAATAGACTTGATTGGCTTTTCCACGCCCTTTTAGGCTTAACAACAGCCCTGCAGAAAAGTAACATAACTTCACCACTTTTCAATTCTGCCCCTCTCAAAATAGATTTTCTTTGCCACATTTATCTTGTATTGGTACTTGACTTTTTGAACTTAGCTGTCAAATTTGAATGCAGAATACAGGGTTAATGGCAGGATTCATGGCAGTGTGGAGGAACAGAGGGATCTTGGGGTCATCATCCATAGATCCCTCAAAGTTGCCACCCAAGGTGACAGGGTTGTAAAGAAGGCATATGGTGTGTTGGCTTTCATTGGCAGGGGAATTGAGTTTAAGAGCCATGAGGTTACGCTGCAGCTCTATAAAACCCTGGTTAGACCACACTTAGAGTATTGTGTTCAGTTCTGGTCACCTCATTACAGGAAAGATGTGGAATCTTTAGAGAGGGTGCAGAGGAGATATACCAGGATGATGCCTGGACTGGAGGGCAGGTCTTATGGGGAAAGGTTGAGGGAGCTAGGGCTTTTCTCATTGGAGCGACGAAGGATGAGAGGTGACTTGATAGAGGTGTACAAGATGATGAGAGGCATAGATAGAGTGGATAGACAGAGACTTTTTCCCAGGAAATGACTATTATGATGAGGCATAATTTTAAGGTGATTGGAGGAAGGTGTAGGGGAGATGTCAGAGGTAGGTTCTTTACACAGAGAGTGGTGGATGCGTGGAATGCGCTGCCAGCAGTGGTAGTGGAGTCAGATACATAAGGGACACTTAAGCGACTCTTGGATAGGCACATGGATGAGAGTAAAATGAAGGGTGTACAGGGTAGATTGATCTGAGAGTAGGATAATAGGTCGGCACAACACTGTGGGCCAAAGGGCCTGTACTGTGATGTACTGTTCTATGTTCTATAAGGAAACGCAAAACAGTTCCTCTAACCCAGCATTTCTCTCAGAAGCAATACAGCCAAAAACAAAGATAATAGGAACTGCAGATGCTGGAGAATCTGAGATAACAAGGTGTAGAGCTGGATGAACACAGCAGGCCAAGCAGCATTCTGATAAAGGGTCTAGGCTCGAAACATCAGCCTTCCTGCTCCTATGATGCTGCTTGGCCTGCTGTGTTCATCCAGCTCTACAGTCAAAAATAGATTGAGTATTAATTGGTTTCATTTGCTCTTCATGGGGTCTTGCTGTGCTCAATTGGCTGTTGCATCTTGACTACCAAAATAGAAAGTCATTACACTTCAGAATTAACTTCTCACTTGTGAATTGGTTTAAGACGTGGCGAGGCATTGTGTAAATGCACAAAAGAGTTGTACACTGTGAAACGAGAGATATTTTAAATTTATTAATGGGTTTGTCACTGTTCTTCCATTTCAAATCAGCCTTATCTCCAGATCAGACTTGTGAGAATGTCTTTTATCTGTCTATCCCTTTCTTGCATTCTCTCTGTCTCTACCTATATGGATCTGAACTGAAATGAGCTTCTGGAAAGCTCAATCCAGTTTTTAGATCCTGTGTGTTTGAAGCAAGAAATCTGCTGGTAATTGAGATCAAATTAGCAGAATTTTGGCAGCCACATTCAGTTGATTGTTTAACTCAGGTCGCTAACCAGGACACAGTTGAAAGCCCTCAACAGTAAGTCTGATTGAAAAGCTTCATGTTTTATGGACCAACTCAACATCAGAGGAAGCATGGAGAATAAAAATTGGCATTCATACGATGTCTTTATCAAAGCTGAAAGAATCATAGATCACAGAATCCCTCCAGTGTGGAAACAGGCCCTTTGGCACAACAAGTTTACACCGACCCTCACAGCATCCCACCCAGATCCATCCCCCTAATCTACACATCCCTGAACACTATGGACAGTTTAGCATCGCCAATCCACCTAACCTGCACAGCTTTGGACCGTGGGAGGAAACCGGAGCACCCAGAGGAAACCCACACAGACACGGGGAGAATGTGCAAACTCCACACAGACAATCGCCTGAGGATGGAATGAAACCTGGGTTCCTGGTGCCGTGAATGCAATCGAAAACACGTGAGTTGGAGTCAAACAACAGGAATCAGGACAGATTACTAAAGGTCTTTCGAATTAAAGCTATTGCCTTTGCTTTCGGACAATTCCCTGTCCTGATAACAAGAGGTTATGGAGGGACCTGAAAATGGAGATGAAAATTTTAAAACCAAACATTCGAGGAGCTAGAAGCAAGAACCAAGTCAGCAATGGGCATATGTCAAAAGGAATGTTCATTTGATTTCAATTAAAATATGTCATTGAGTGAGAGGTAGGGAATCTTACTTTATATCTGGTCTTTGTAATAACTGATTTGGAAATATCATGAAGAGAATTTTCAGCGCTTTGAAAGTTCAGCAGAATCATTAAAACCACAAGTAAGCCATGCAGTCCATCCCCCCTGCTCTGCCATTCAATGAGATAATGGCTGATCTGATAATCTTCAATTCCACATTCCTGCTTTTCCCCCATAATCCCTGATTCCCTTACTGATTAAAAATTTGTCTATCTCAGCCTTGAATATACTTAATGACACAGCGTCGGAAGACCTCGATGGTAGAGTTCCACAGGTTCAGACAAAAAATTCCTCCTCATCTCTGTGTTAAATGTGTGAGCCCTTTTTCTGCGATTATGTCCTTTAATGCTTGACACAACCTTTCCGCAACTATCCTGTAAAGGCCTCTAAGTACCTAGTATATTTCAATAAGGTTCCCTCTCATTCCTCTATATTCCAAAGACTACAGAGCCAACCTACACAATCTATCTTCATCAGACAGTCCCTCCATACCCAATATCAACCGAGTGAACCTTCTCTGGATTGCCTCCTAAACCAGGATATCCTTCCTTGCATCAGGGAACCAAAACTGAACACAGTATTCCAGTTATGGTCATAGGAACAAGGAACAGTGCTCTTTGGGCACAGAGATAACACAGGGTGCAGCTGGATGAACACAGCAGGCCAGGCAGCATCAGAGGAGCAGGAAAGCTGATGTTTCAGGTCGGGACCATTCTTCAGAATTTCTGAAGCATTTTTGAAGAAGGGTCCTGACCCAAAACGTCACCTTTCATGCTCCTCTGATGCTGCCTGGCCTGCTGTGTTCCTCCAGTTCCGCACTGTGTTATCTCAGACTCCAGGGTCGGCAGCTCTTACTATCTCTTTGGACACAGAAGTGCTTTTTAACACCTCTCCTGAATGGCCTGTGTGACACAACCTTTCCGCAAAAGTCTTAGACTTTTCCCCTGGTTCTAGAATCTTCTGGGAATAGTTGAAATAGCTTATATTTATCTACCCTGTCTTTCCCTGTTAATATCCTGAAGACCTGATCAGATCACACCTTAATCTTCTAAATTCTAGAGGATAAAAGGCCTAATTGGTCTCATCTTTCCTCATAACCCCCGAAGTCCAGATACCATCCTTGTAAACCTGTGTTGAACTCCCGCCAGGGCCAAAGCATCCTCTATAGGTGCAGTGCCCATATTTGCTCATGTTGGATTCATGGATGTGGTCTCCCAAATTCCATTGTTCTGTCACTTTCTACTGTCACAGCAAAGGCTATGGGCCTTGACTACACCCCAGCAATAACCCCAAAGTCATGTGCTCCTGAACTAGCCATGCCCCGAGCCAAGCTTTCCCACCACAGCTACAAAAGTCATGTTTACCTGACCGTGTGGAAAATTGCCATGTATGTCCTGTCGATGAAGGTTATAGCACCATTGAAGGGCCGAATGGCCTACATCTCCTCCTAATTATGAAGCTTTATGTTCCAGCCTCCAGAAAGGTGATGAAATTCATTCTTAACACTGTATCCGGCAGCACATACATAGCATAACATGTTATTTATATTGCTCTTTGAAATTTGAATGTACCAATCACACACAGTGAGATAATAATCTGTGTTCTTTATGTGAAGTAAAACAGCAGGAGATGGTAGTCCAGTGGCAATGTGCTGAACTGGTAATCCAGAACTGCAGGCTAATGTTCAGGGGTTCGAATCCCACAAATGGTGAAAATTAATTTTATATAAAATGGTGACCACACAACTATTGTTGATTGTCATTAAAACCCATGTGATTCACTAACGTCCTTTAAAGAAGGAAATCTGCCATCTACCAAAATGTTTCTACGAGGGAGAGAATCTCAAAGCTGGCGGGGGGGCGCTGTGTAATTACAAAATAAGTGAACACTTATTTACAACTGAGATGCAAAGAGGTTTCTTCTCTCAGAGGTGAGGGAAGGTCAGGAATTCTCTCCCCCAGAGAGCTGATTTGCTTGGATTTGTTTTACTGCTGTCACATGTACCTGAGTATGGTGAAAAGTTGTGTTTTGTGAGCAGTACAGGCAGATTATAGCAAACAAGGATATACAGATCACAGGGTGCTTAGACAGAGTGAGACATTACGGTTGTAAGAAATGTGTGAATAAAATCTACTATAACGAACTTGAAAAGAGTTGCCCCATGTCGGCTCCAGCAGTGGAGGTTAGATTACTAAAAGTATTTGAAGAGATAGATTAATGAAATGCCTAGAAACTTTAGGGCTGTGAAGAGCTGGTATAAGAGTGGATTTGAGGTGTGGGATAGGCCAGTCATGATCTTGTGGAGTGATAGAATAGAATAGAATTGAATGTCCTTTATTGTCATGTGATGCGGCAAGCTTGAGAGGTTGGAAGTTCAACTCCTGCTCTATTTCTTTGTCTTTAAGTTCTTATCCTTCCCTAGTCTGGACTACATGTGACTCTCGGTCCTCAGCAATGTGGTTGAGTCTTCAGAACCCTCCGAGCAACCAGAGGTGAGTAATAAATGTTGGCTTCGTTAGTGACAACCACATGATGAATAACATAAAAATATACGCTGTTACATTTACTGGGAGGCTAAGTGTAGTACACCTGTCTTCTATCACTGCTGTTTCAGCCAGCCAAACAAATCATTGGATGTGTACGTTATATTAAAGTGTGGAATGATTGACAGTATTTTAAGATATGCCCCTCTAAAACATGTCATCATATCACAACAATGTTCAATGACCCTCAGTTTGGACTTTCCCAGAACCCCTGGCTTTTGACCTCATTAGGCCCAAACGTGGGCAAATGAGCTGAAACTGATATAAATGGAGAGGGAAAGATTTAAAAGGGACCTGAGGGGCACCTTTTTCACGCAGAGGGTGGTACGTGTATGGAACAAGCTGCCAGAGGAAGTGGTGGAGGCTGGTACAATTATAACATTTAAAAGGCATCTGGATGGGTACATGAATAGGAAGGGTTTAGAGGGATATGGGCCAAATGCTGGCAAATGGGACTAGATTTATTTAGGACATCTGGTCAGCATGGACGAATTAGACTGAAGGGTCTTTTTCTGCGCTGTTTATCTCTATGACTCTAAATTACATATATATAAATTATATCAATAATACCTTTAGAATTATTATCATGCATTGAACTGAATTAGCTTTACTGTCACATGTACTTACAAGAGCACAGTGAAAAGTTTACAAGCTGCCAATTATGGCGCCATCTTAGGTCCAAAGGTACCTAGGTACAGCTTCTTGAGTACAAATTCTTAGGAAAAGAAATAAAGAAATAAAAAGTCCTGCATTACAGACCTTCAAAAGTACAAAATCACAGTAACAAATTAGAAAAAATAAAGAAATAAAAATGTGAACATGAAATGTGAAAATGCTCATGACTAATCTGCTAATCTGGCATTAAGACAGACTGGAGCTGGACAGGCATGAGTGAAACACGGTATTACAGAGTGGTATTCAGGAACATGTATATCTAAATGTAAATATTGAGCCTACTGTGCTGAAAAAAACAGTCTTATCTAGGATAAGGACAAACCAGGGATGATAGGGACTCAGAAAAGTTGCAGCCTGTTGAGACAGAGGAACATCTAAGAGTACAAGTATAGATGTGCCATGACCTAGAGAATTGAGAGAGTAGAGAATCCATGAAAGAGTAGTGAGCAGGCAAGAGTCTGTTGGAAAAGCACAATCCACTGATTTATCTGCAACAGCTCAGGGAGCGGTTCCTAGAGTGTTGTCTCAAAGCACACAGGCTCCAGCACTCTCTTAAAGCTGAAGATGAAGCAGCTGAAGATGTCTGGGCCTAGGACATTACTTTGAAGAATTCCAGCACTGATGTCCTGAGCCTGAGGTGATTGTCATCCAACAACCTCAGTTTTTATTTTCAAACAATCTGCCTGGATGAGTTAACACTGAGAGAATTACGGCTACTTTAAATCAGAAACAAAAACAGAAATTTTTCAAAAACCTCAGCAGGTCTGGCAGCACCTGAGGAGAGAAAGCAATATTAACTGAGTTCTGAGGGGCCACAGTCTAAGAATAAGGGGTAAGCCATTCAGGACTGAGATGAGGAAGGTTTCTTCGCTCAGAGTTGTGAACCTGTGGAATTCTGTCCCATAGGAAGCTGTTGGGGGCCAGTTCATTAGATATATTCAAGGGGGAGCTGGACTTGGCTCTTGTGGCCAAAGGGATAAAGGGAGATGAGGAGAGGGTGGGAATGAGATACTGAGATTGCATGAACACCCATGATTGCATTGAATGGTGGTGCAGGCTAGAACGGCCGAATGGCCTACTCCTACACCTATTTTCTCTGTTTCTATGTGGAAAGGTCACTCAACCTGAAACGTTAACTCTGATTTCTCTCCACAGATGCTGCCAGACCTGCTGAGCTTTTCCAGTACTGTTTTTGTCCAGATGTTTGATCATTTACCTCTGGAGCAGATGGCACTTGAACATGGGCTTCTTGGCTCAGAGGTATGGACTACTACCACTGTGCCACAAGGGCCCTCCAACAAATACAGTTTATTTTAAACACATTTTTCTAATCAACCTGTTTAGTGATGTTATTACACACCTCTGCAGCAGTGGGGCGTGAACCCCGGGTCTCTGAGTCCAGGGGTAGGGACACCACAAGAGCGGCCCTCAACAATGCCATTGCTCTCTCTTTGTGAAGAATTTTCACTTGATTCCCATTGACTTCAATTTTGCTTGCGTTACTGAATGCTAGACTTGGTTAAATGCTGTATTGATGTCAAGGCTAATCACTCTTAGCTCACTTTTATCACTTAGCTCATTTGTCTACTCTTGGTCCAGGACAGAGCAGAGTAGCCTGGCAGAACCCAAACTGAGTGTCAAAGAACAGGTTATTTGAGCAAGTCCTATTTCTGAGCATTGTCAACTAAATATTCCATCCCTGAGCTGGTGAACAACTGGACTGATGTGAAGGATTAGATTTGACCTGCTTTTTCCAAACAGGACATATCTGGGCAATTTCCATATTGTCAAGTAGATGCCAGTATTGTAGCTGTACTGAGAGAATGAGAATTTGAACTGAGGCTAAAATAGATCACAAATTTAAAAGCTGGTAAAGTAAACAAAAAAGAAACACTAAGTTGCCAATTTTTCATTGTCATCCAACTCATTTACCTCTGTTCTTTAAGGGAAGAAACTTGCCATCCTTCCTCAGCCCAGGCCAGCTACAATTCTGAAGTATAAAGCACCTCCTCAAGGGAACTAAGTAGGTGCTATAAGTCTTGTCCTTACCAGTCACACTGAAGGAATTCTTTAAGAAAAGGCCTCTACAATATTTACCACATTGCAGCTGCTGCAAATCTCTTCCCTCGGCAGTTGTTGCAACCAGAATTTGAAAACTTGCAAATTGTAATTGGTAGACTTTTCTTGAGTAAGGGTGTTAAAGGAATATGGAAGCATGTCTGATCCAGCAGAATGGTAAGATGTGATTGATGGGCTGAGTGGACCCAGTCTCCTTTGTTCACTTCAGACTCGCCATTTTGTAATACAGTCATAGAGATGTACAGCATGGAAACAGACCCTTCAGTCCACTCGTTCATTCCGACCAGATATCCTAAATTAATCTAGTCCCATTTGCCAGCATTTAGCCCATGTCCCTCTAAACCCTTCCTATTTATATACCCATCCAGATGCCTTTTAAATGTTGTAATTGTACCAGCCTCGACCACTCCCTCTGGCAGCTCAATCCATACACACACCACCATCTGCGTGAAAAAGTTGCCCCTTAGGTCACTTTTAAATCTTTCCCCTCTCACTTTAAACCTATGATTCTAGTTTTGGACTCCCCAACCCTGGGGACTAAGGTCACACCTCAGCATCCATTGCTCCAGGGAAAACAACCCCGGCCTATTCAGCCTCTTCCTTTAGCTCAAACCCTCCAACCCTGGCAACATCCTTATAAATATTTTCTGCACCCTTTCAAGTTTTGCAACATCTTTCCTGTAGCAAGTATTTAATTTCTCAAGGTCGAAGGTGGCATAGTGGGCATATCAATGAATTATTAATAAGAGCATCGACAATAATTCCAGGTTCAAATCATTCCAGAGAACTGGCAGGATAAGAATTCACTGAATTGAAGTCTAGATTATAGAATCATAGAATCCCTACTGTGTATGCAGGCCATTCAACTCATCGATTCCAAACTGACCCTCTGAAGAGCATCCCTCCCAGACCCACCCCTATCCTATTCCTGTAACCCTGCATTTCCCATGACTAATCCACCTAGCCTGCATATCTCTAAGGACAATTTAGGATGGCAAATCCACCTAGCCTGTGATTGTAAAACTATGTTGGTAATGGTGACCTGAAAATATGATCAATTGTTGCAAAATCCTTGTGTGTTTCACCAATTTCCTTTTGGGATGGAAAACCCTTCCTTACCTCATGTGACTTACATGAGTCTCCAGATCCATATTAATGTGGTTGGCTCTTAACTGTCCTTTGAAATGGCTCAGTAAGCCATTCAGTTCAAGGACAATTAGGGATGGGCAACAAATGCTGGCCTTGCCAGTGATACCCACATCCCATGAAAGGATCCAATTCTTCAAAGAAGACAACCCATTCTCGTTGTAACAACTAGGCCCTCCTTGATCTCAAAAAATGTTGCTGTGACATTTTTTTACTTCACAGAAACTGACTGATCTTCTGGAAGCTCTTGTTTCAGAGTTCATTTACTCTCTCTTTGTATTATGTGATCCACTGCCACGGAGATGGTATTGTTAACTCCTCTCTCCCCCTTTCTCCCTCTCTTTCCACTCCTCACCACTGGCATCTCTCAACTTAATGAGCACAAACTTCAGCTAAATATTTAAAACGAATCATTTTTAATTGTAATTAGAAAAAGGCTCACAAAACAAATATGATAATAAGCAATAAATGTCAGGGTGATTCATCCATCCTGAACTGTTTTATTAATGGTTGGTAAAAATAAATGATTCAGCAGGCATTGTGCTGGAAGAGGGAATCCTACAGCAAACTAAACTGTTTACCATTCTCATATAAATAAAGGGATTTGCTAATTTAGGCAGAAAGAAATTCTTCAAGTGGCAGTGCATGTTTGAACGCTGCTGCTATGTCCAGAAATGCCTCTACTTCCTCAGGAGGCTAAGGAAATTTGGCATGTCCATAATGTCCAATCTTACCAATTTTTATCGACGCACCATGGAAAGCATCCTATCTGGATGCATCACAGCTTGGTATAGCAATTGTTCTGCTCAAGACCACAAGAAATTACAGAGAGTTGTGAAAGCAGAACAGTCCATCACGAAAACCAGACATCCCTCCATTGGAGGTTTCTAGTGGGGCACATCAATGAATTATTAATAAAAGCATCATCAATAATTCCAGGTTCAAATCATTCCAGGGAACTGGCAGAATACAAATTCACTTAATCAAAGTCTAAAGCCTCAGGAAAGCAGCCAACATGATCAAACTCAATCTCCCAGTCCAGTTATACTCTCTTCCACCCTTTTCCATTGGGCAGAAGATACAAAAGATACAAAAGCTTGAAAACGCGTACCAACAGATTCAAGAACAGCTTCTTCCCTGCTGTTATCAGACTTATGAACAGACGTCTCATATATTAGAGTTGATCTTTCACTGCACCTTCTCTGTAGCTGTAACACTATATTCTACATTTTGTTCTATTATCCCAATGCACTTATGTAAGGTATGATTTGCCTGGTTAGTACGTAAGACAAATATTTTTCACTGTATCTCTGTACATGTGACAATAATAAATCAAATCAAATCTAGATTAAGGCCTTGGTGTTCCAAAAAAAAGATAAAATGTTAAATTTCAAAACTTTACAAATTAGGTATCAAATATAAAAAATTTGGAAACAGAATATTAACAGCTCAGAGGAGGTCAAAGATAGTAGGAGCTGCCGATGCTGAAGTCTGAGATAACAAGGTGTAGAGCTGGATGAACACAGCAGGCCAGGAAGCATCAGTGGAGCAGGAAAGCTGACATTTCAGGTCTGGACCCTTCTTCAGAAAAAAAAACAGACCTGAAGCGTCAGCTTTCCTGCTCATCAGAGAGGTCAAGTTGGCCGGTCATGTATCATTCGAAGAAAGTCCCACTTTCCGCTAAGTTGCATGACTCCAAATGCTAATGCAAGTGATTTCTAACAATGAAGTTAAGTCTCTAATCATTCCTGTAGTTACGAGGATGAGGGAGATAGTGGGACCATAAAGAGAACTGCATTCCATTCCAGTCTACCGAGAACCTTCCTTACGATGTTTTGTCCAGTGTCATAACAACCATTAGCTCTGCTTTAAGGACATTTGCAAGTGTGGTATCAAGGTCCTAAACATTGTTTTCTGCCTCTGAGATCATCAGGTGATGGGGTCAAAGTGTGCCACCATGACAACCCATGGATACAGAGGGTTGGCAACAGATGATCGACACCAAAACCAATGCCAAGCCCACACCAAGACTTGTTGGCCTCATGTGCAGCACTTGTAGAAGAACCTGTGTCTCACAGAATGGCCTCCTCATTTCTCTGAAGAAAGGGTTTTGGTTGCATCTTCCGTAGAAGGAAGGATGTCAGGAAAAGAAAATAAATTTATTTAGGTTTAGATTTAGATTTTTATTGTCACGTGTGCTCAAGTACAAAACTACAGCAGTATGTGAAAAGTGTATAATGTCGCCACACAAGGTTCCATCTAAGATCCAAGCGCCTAGTTATAGAACGATAAGAACAAGGTAGAAAGAAAGTACAAAGTTAAAAGTTAAACATTACAGTAATTCTTAGTATTAAGTAGAAAAATAAAGAAATAAAGTGAGAAGTCAAACATTACAATCTTTCGAAAGTGCTACAGAATTTAAATTCCCTAGTTCCCTAGATGGTACAAAATTAGGAGGTATCGTTGATAGGGAAGAAGGTTATCAAAAATTACAAAGGGATCTTGATCAGATGGGGAAGTGGGCATGGGACTGGCAAATGCAATTCAATGCAGATTAGTGTGAGGTTTTGCACTTTGGAAAGTTAAACCAAGGTAGGACTTATACAGTAAATGGTAAGGTCCTGAGGAGTGTTGTGGAACAGTGGACCTAGGAGCACAGGTACATAGTTCATTGACAATGGCATCACAGGTAGACAGGGTGGTTAAGAAGGCATTTACCATGCTGGCCTTCATCAGTTGAGGCATTGACTATAGGAGTTGGGGTGTTATGTTACAGTTGTATAAGTCGGTGAGGCTGCACTTAGAGTATTGTGTACAGTTTTGGTCACCCTGTTATAGGAAAGACACAGTTAAACCGGAAAGTGTGCAAACAAGATTTATGAGAATGTTGACAGGACTAGTAGGCCTGAGTTATAGGGAGAGGTTGGCCAGGATAGGACTTTATTCCTTGGAATATAGTAGAATGGGGTGACCTTATTAAGGTGTATAAAATCATGAGGGGCATAGATATGATGAATGCATATAGTCTTTTTTCCAGGGATGGAGAATTGAAAACTAGAGGGTATACATTTAAGGTGAGACGGGAAAGATTTAAGAAGGACCTGAGGGACAACTTCTTCACACAGAGAGTGGTGCGTGTATGGAATGGGCTGCCAGAGAAAGTGGTTGAGGCAGGTACAATAGCATCTTTTAAAAAACATTTGGATAGGTGTATGGACGGGAAGGGTTTAGGGGGATATGGACCAAATGCGGGTAATTGGAACTAGCCAAGTGGGTATCATGGTCAATACGGACCAGTTTGGACTGAAGGGCCTGTTTCCATGCTGCATAACACTATGAGTCTATGACGTGCTGAGATTTGAATACACATCTCCAGATCATTGTCAAGTCCACTGGATGACTCATCCAATATATTGGCATATTTCAAAGATGGCAAATTGATTACTTTTATCTGTAGTTACCTTATGATACAGTGACTGAGCAATCTCTTGTGTAAATATTATGTACACAAGTAACTTCTTTCCACAATATGATAACCTTTCAGGGAAGAGTGCTGATTTGGATTCAACTCCAATATAGCATTGGTCACTTACCAACAGATTTACAGTGCAGCTCATGCTGTGGGCCTGGTTTTCATCATTCATTACAGTCCTGTAGTCCAGCAGCCTTTCCAGCAGGCCAGTTACCAAGGCAACAAACACTTCACCTTGCTTTTCCAGGTAGTGATATATTTTGCAGTGTTTCAATAGGCTGAATTTTAAAACAAGAACAAGAAGAGAAGTTTGGTCATTGCACGCTTTTCTGAGGAATCAGGACATAACTTGCCGACTTCTCTCTCCACACCTGAGAAAAATATGGGCCAGTGGATGAGAGTCAGAACCAATAGCTCATCAAGGATGGCCACATGCTAAACTGATCCAATTCTTCGTTCTTCCTGGAGTCTCTTTTTGACACACACAACAAGACCTAGTGGTATTATTGCTGGTCTATTATTCCAGAGACCCAGGTCATGTTCTGGGACCTGCATTCAAATCCTGCCATGAATTCACCAACAATCTAGAAAAAAAAGATTTTAATGATCACCATGAAACCAGTGCCAATTGTCATGTAAAACCCATCTGGTTCACTAATGCCCTTTAGGGAAGGAAACTGCCATCCTTGTCTAGTCTGGCCTACATGTGACTCCAGACCCACAGCAATGTGGTTGACTCTTACCTGTCCTCTGGGCAATGAGGGATGGGCAATAAATGTTTGTCCAGTCAGTGATGGCAATACCCAATGAATAACAAAAAAAAACTTATTCTGTCCTTACAAAAATATTCCGAACAGATTGTTTTCCCACTTCAATGCATGGTATTAAATATTTACAGTCCAATTATTGTTAATGTTAAAAGAAGAGAGATTTGCAGTAACAAGGGAGAGTGGGACTAGGTGTTTTTAAAAAGCTGACAAGAATACAATGGGCCAAATGGCCTCCTTCTCTGTGAGTTTATGTTATTTGGTGATGAATTGAAATGTGAGTACGTGCAAAGGCCAGGGTCAGAGGAATGCGCAGATCCCTGAGATTTGTTAGCTTGATGGTGGCCACAGATTTTCAGAGGTTGTGGATGGACAGGCCCATGGAAGAGGTGGGGGATTTGTACCTAAGGATGAGAATTTTTAATGTTGCCCAGCTCAACAATTTTTCCCAACAGGGCTGATAGCTCGTGCTAAGTTTGCAGCATGTTCTGTTTTTGCATGTAGTGGCTCATGTCGGGTTTGGCTTTGATAGCATCTGTATTCCCGTTGTAAAAAGACAAACATGTCTTTCAATGTTTTAGCCAAGATTTTACAGCTGGACTAACACCTGAGTTTGCATGACATTCTATACTTGGTTTCTATAATAAACCTAATGACGTAAACACTCAGAACAGAGAAGGAGCCATTTGGCCAACGAACCTGTGTCAATTCTTGGAAAAGTCTACTAAATTGTTCCTGCACACCCTTGCTTTTTTTTTCCCAGAACTCTGCAATATTCAAGAATTTATCTAATTACTTTTGAAAGTTACCATTAAATCTGCTTCCACCACCCATTTCAGCTGGCTCTTTCCAAAAATACTGCTTTAAGTAAAGGTCTCCTCGTCAGCTCCCTGCCAGTTCTTTTGCTATTATCTTAAATTAGTGTCACAGACTCCCATCAATTATAATTTTTCCCTCTCCACTCTTTCTAAACTGTAGGCGATTTAGAACACCTCTGTTGTTTGTTCCTTTAAACTTCCCTGCTCTAAGGAAAATCCCAGTATCGCTTGTGCTCCCAATTTAATTCCTGGTAAAGGATCATCATAAAGAATGAGATCAAGTTAATGTTTAAAATAGCCAAGTGTGAGCGAGGGAGTTCCAAAATTTTGACCCAGTGACACTGAAGAAATGGTGATAAACCTCCAAGTCAGGATGGTGAGTGACTTGGAGGGGATCTTGCAGGTGGTAGTGTTCCTATGTAGCTGTTGACTTTGACTTCCTCATGGAAGTGCCCGTGGGTTTGGAAGGTGCTATCCAAGGATCTTTGAGGTGTTGATGGTGGAGGGAATGCTTGTTTGTGGATGTGCTGCCAATCATATGGGCTGCTCCATCCAGGATGGTGTTAAAGCTTCCTGAGTGTTGTTGTAGCTGTATCCAACCAGGCAAGTGGGGAGTATTCCATCACACTCCTGACTAGTGCCTTGTAGATGAAGGACACACTTTAGGGAGTCAGGAAGTGAGTTACTCACTGCAGGATTCCTAGCCTCTGATTGTATTTATGTGGTGAACAGTATTTATATGGTGAGTCCACTTCAGTCTCTGGTCAATGGTAAGCCCCCAGAATGTTCACAGTGGAGAATTCAGTGATAGCAATGCCATTGAATGTCAAAAGATAATGGTTAGATTCTCTTTCATAGGAGATGGCTCCTCTCTCCTGAATTGCATTGTGGTCTACCGATCGTACATGGATGCCACAGTTCAAGAAGGCAGTTTACGACCAGCTTCTCAAGGGCAACTAAGGAGGAACAAAATGCCCACATCCCATGAGTGAATTTTGAAAGGAGATAAAGACCTACATCTTGTAGGGTGTGAATGTTACTTAACAAAGACTGAGATTGCTAGATTTTAAGGGAATCAGGGCAGCTAGTGATAGAATGGGAAAATGGATGTGAAATTGAAGGTGAGGGAGGAGATTTAAAAGGGACCTAAGGGGCAACATTTTCACGCAGAGGGTGGAGCGTGTATGGAATGAGCTGCCTGAGGAAGTGGTGGAGGCTGGTACAATTACAACATTTAAAAGGCATCTGGATGGGTACATGAAACAGAAATGTTTAGAGAGACATGGGCCAAATGCTGGTAAATGGGGCTAGGTTTATTTAGGATATGTAGTCAACATGGATGAGTTGGACTGAAGGGTCTGTTTCTGTGCTGTATATCTCTATGACTCTGGCATATAAGTTGTAATTTTTTTTGGCTCCTGTTGCTTATGTTTTTAAGTGGACCTTGCATGACTTTGTGCCATTGAAAGCAGAGATGCTAAATGTTGCAGTCTGCCAAAGGCTTGCAAGTTGCATGCAATATCATTACAAGTTCAAGTCTCAGGGCAGTTTTCATTGTATATTGCTATGACGAAATCAGGCAGTCTAACAGGGTCTTGCATGAGTTATTAATCTCTCACCACACAAGAATGTTTATAATCAGAGTGGCATGAAGGCTAACTACACACAAGGATGAACAAAGCTGTTGGCACTGGATAGAAACCTGGGAGATGATTACAGAGTGATGCAGAAGAGGTAGAAATCTATTATATTGAGTCAGGTGTCATCTTATCCATTCCAAAACAGAAGCTAGAAAAATGCAACCCACCAGTTTGCAAGTAACTCAAATCATTCATAACCTCCATCCCTTGATCTCCATTCTTTCTTTCTCTGCTGGTCCCTTTGTGCTCTGTTTGAAGCCCTATTCTAACCTCCTAATAAGCACTTCGATCATTCTAATCCTTTCTTTATTGTCAATGTTTAAACAAAAAACTTTCTTTGACAAACATTAGCCGACCTAATTTAGGTCGATTTAAGAGTTCCCACTCTGAGTTTTTTCTCCTTTTCCAATATTGCACAATTGTTCTTTTTGCTTCTTAATGTCTTTTCTGAAACTGCTATAACAAATGATTCCAGCTTCCCCTGTGGACCTCTGCCGCAGTAATATTGGCAAACCTTATATATGAGCCCAGACAGTGTAACCCTCAACCTATTCAACAAACAGTAGTCAATTTCCGATCAAGTGAGGCACAGTCTGCAGTGTGGAGTCAGAATAGCATTTGTTGAATGAATAATGAAGGGGAACCAATTCATTCACCACGACCAGAGTCACTTGCCACCCAATCAGCACTCTCTTTTCATGCACTGTAGATATTGGATTTCTCCTTGAATTGGAATTTTTGCAAATTTCCTGATGAGCGCGTCAACAAGATGTCTGTCTTTCAGCAATACACAACATGATATGTTCAAGATGCTATATAAATGCAAACTGTTGTTGAAGTTGTACAAGGTGCTGGTGAGGCCACACCTAGAGTACTGTGTGCAGTTTTGGTCTCCTTATTTGAGAAAGGATGTAATGGCACTGGAGGGGGTGCAAAGGAGGTTCACTAGGTTGATTCCGGAGTTGAGGGGGTTGTTTATGAGGAGAGACTGAGTAGATTGGGATTATATTCATTGGAATTCAGAAGATTGAGGGGGGATCTTATAGAAACATATAAAATTATGAAGGGAATAGATAAGATAGAAGTAGAGAGGACGTTTCCACTGGCAGGTGAAGCTAGGACAAGGGGGCACAGCTTCAAGATTAGAGGGAGCAGATTTAGGACTGAACTGAGAAGGAATTTCTTCACCCAGAGGGTTGTTAATCTATGGAATTCCTTGCCCAGTGAAGTAGTTGACGCTACTTCAGTAAACGCTTTTAAAAAAAAGGTAGATTTTTTTTGAACAATAAAGGAATTAAGGGATACGGTGAGAAGCGGGTAAGTGGATCTGAGTCCACGAAAGGATCAGCCATGATCTTATTGAATGGCGGAGCAGGCTCGAAGGGCCAGACGGCCTACTCCTGCTCCTAGTTCTTGTGTTCTTGTGTTCTTGTGTGTTCTTGTGTTCTTGAGGGAATATTGCTCCAGCAAGTGATTTGAGACTTTTAAGACTACATACTTTTCCTTGGGTTCAGAGGCAAAACAATGTTGCGATAAGGATGGAGCCAAATCCAAATGTGTATGGCCCAAGGTGGAATGGATTTGAGGTGCTGATTGATCTTTTATAGTCGGAGAACTTTTAGTCAGCACATTTTCAATTTGGGTTTAAAAGGAGTGACTGTGTGTGATATTTCAAATGATTGGGCAGGTTTGATATAAACATATTATTTCCCCTCTTTGGGGAATCTAAAACTATAGAACATAGAACATAGAACATAGAACATAGAACATTACAGCGCAGTACAGGCCCTTTGGCCCTCGATGTTGCGCCGACCTATGAAACCAATCTGAAGCCCATCTAACCTAAACTATTCCATTATCATCCATATGTTTATCCAATGACCATTTAAATGCCCTTAAAGTGGGCGAGTCTACTACATTTGCAGGCAGGGCATTCCACGCCCTTACTACTCTCTGAGTAAAGAACCTACCTCTGACATCTGTCCTATATCTATCACCCCTCAATTTAAAGCTATGTCCCCTCGTGCTAGCCATCACCATCCGAGGAAAAAGTCTCCCACTGTCCACCCTATCTAATCCTCTGATCATCTTCTATGTCTCTATCAAGTCACCTCTTAACCTTCTTCTCTCTAACGAAAACAGCCTCAAGACCCTCAGCCTTTCCTCATAAGACCTTCCCTCCATACCAGGCAACATCCTGGTAAATCTCCTCTGCACCCTTTCCAATGCTTCCACATCCTTCCTATAATGCAGTGACCAGAACTGTACGCAATACTCCAAGTGCGGCCGCACCAGAGTTTTGTGCAGCTGTAACATGACCTCATGGCTCCGAAACTCAATCCCTCTACCAATAAAACCTAACATACTGTACGCCTTCTTAACAACGCTATCAACCTGGGTGGCAACTTTCAGTGATCTATGCACATGGACACCGAGATCTTTCTGCTCATCCACACTACCAAGAATCTTACCATTAGCCCAGTACTCTGTATTCCTGTTACTCCTTCCAAAGTGAATCACCTCACACTGTTCTGCATTAAACTCCATTTGCCACCTCTCAGCCCAGCTCTGCAGCTTATCTATGTCCCTCTGTAACCTGCAACATCCTTCCGCACTATCCACAACTCCACCAACTTTGGTGTCATCCGCAAATTTACTAACCCATCCTTCTACGCCCTCATCCAGGTCATTTATAAAAATGACAAACAGCAGTGGCCCCAAAACAGATCCTTGAGGTACACCACTAGTAACTGAACTCCAGGATGAACATTTCCCATCAACCACCACCCTCTGTCTTCTTACAGCTAGCCAATTTCTGATCCAAACCGCTAAATCACCCTCAATCCCATGCCTCCGTATTTTCTGCAATAGCCTACCATGGGGAAACTTATCAAACGCTTTACTGAAATCCATATACACCACATCAACTGCTTTACCCTCATCCACCTGTTTGGTCACCTTCTCAAAGAACTAAGACAAGCACTACCATGCTTTCTGCAATGCTATAAAATTACACTGAAGGTTAACTTCCTCTGAAATTTTTTTTAAAAATCCTCTTTACAACAGCAACACTACTTCATTGAAAATACTCATTCGAATGGAAACTTTTTAATCGTTATTTATACATGTCTGTTAAAACAGCATTAATAGGAGGACAGGAACAATACAGGACTGCATTCTTAACAACAGTGGTATTCCATTTCATACGGTCTGGGGATTTATGGACACTATAAGCAGATACTGGTGCGATTTCCAACCAGATCATTTAAAAGAAAGACTTCTCACGACTGTTCAAAGGTGCTTTACTGCCAATGATATTGCTTTTAGGAGTGATTGTGGCAATGGATAAAATGGGCCTGTTATTTTCTGCACAGCAAGCCGACACAAATGGCAGTACGGCAACGCCAGATAATTTGTTTCTCGTGATGTTGAATACAGGCTAAATATTGGGTCAGAATCCTGGAATTCCCTCCCTAACAGTATTGTGGGTTTACCTCCAGCACATGGACTGCAGCGATTCAAGAAGGCAGCCCACCAGCAAATTCTCAAAGCACAAATAACTACAGGCAATAACTGCTGGCCCAGCCAGTGACATCCATGTTGCATTAGTGAACGTTTATGATGGCAGGAAACAGAGAGTGGTGGCGGAGAATTGAGAATTGTTTTTCGGACTGGAGGCCTGTTACCAACGGTGTTCCATAAGGATCGGTGCCACGTCCCCCTTGCTTTGTCGTTTATATAAATGATTTAAATGAGGATATAGAAGGCATGGTTTGTAAGCTTGAGGATACACCAAAATTGGTGGTATAGTGGAGAGTGAAGAAGGATATCTAAGATTACAAAGAGATCATGATCAACTGGGGGTGTGATGTATGAGGAGAGATTGACTAGGTTGAGATTGTTTTTACTCGAGTTCAGATGAATGAGGGGGGATCTCATAGAGACTTATAAAATTCTAACAGGACTAGACAGGGTAGATGCAGGGAGGATGTTCCTGATGGTGGGTGTGTTCAGAACCAGGAGTCACAGTATGAGCATTTGGGGTAGACCATTTTGGACAGAGATCAGAAGACATTTCTTCACCCAAAGAGTGGTGAGCCTGTGGAATTCATTACCACAGGAAGTAGTTGATGTCAAAACATTGAATGTATTCAAGAGGCGACTAGATACAGCACCTGGGGTGAATGGGATCAAAGGTTACGGGGAGAAAGCAGGATTAGGCTATTGAGTTGGACGATCAGCCATGAGCGTGAAGAATGGCAGAGCAGGATCAAGGAGCCGAGTGACTTCCTCCTGCCCCTATCTTCTATGTTTTTATGTTTCTCTGTCACTAGGCTGAGAAGTGGCAAATGGAGTTTAATTTGGATAAATGCGAGGTATTGCATTTTGGTAAAACAAACAAGGGCAGGCAGGACTTATTCAGTTAAAAGCAGGATCTTGGGTAGTGTTGGAGAACAGAAAGACTTGGGGTTCAGGTACATAATTCTTCAAAGTTTGTGTCACATGTAGGCAGGGTGGTCAAGGAGACATTTAGCACACTTGCCTTCATTGCTCAGACCTTTGAGTATAAGAGTTGGGATGTCTTGTTGAGGTTATACAGGACATTGATGAGGTCTTTTCTGGAGTACTGTGTCCAATTCTGGTCGCCCAGTTATAGGAAGGTTATTATTATGCTAGAGAACGTTCACAAAAGATTTATGAAGGTGTTGCCAGGAATGGAGGCTTTGAGTTATAAGGAGAAACTGGATAGGCCGGGATACATTTCTCTGGAGCGTAGGAGGTTGAGGGCTGACTTTATGGAGGTTATAAGATCATGCACGTTATAGATGAGGTGAATGGCAGGTGCCTTTTCCCTACAGTGGGGCATTTCAAGACTAGGGGGCATACTATTAAGGTGAAAGGAGAAAGATTTAAAAATGACATGAGGCGCAAGTTTTTTACACGGGCAGTGGTTCATGTGTGGAATGAACTTCCAGAGGAAGTGATGGATGCGGGTACAGTTACAATGTTTAAAAGATATTTGAATAAGCACATGAATATGGAAAGTTTGGAGGGATATGGGCCAAGCGCAGGCAGATGAGACTAGTTTAGTTTGAGATTATGGTCAGCATAGACTGGTTGGACTGAAAGAGTCTGTTTCCGTGCAGTCTAACTTTACAACTATGAATCTGTGTCTCCTTTCCCCGCCCCAAACTTCTTTGAGATAAGTCCCAAGGGATCTTTGACATTCAACAGAGAGAACAGACACCTTTGATTTGCTGTCTGAAGGTTCCACCGGTGCAGCGTACCCTCAGTAGTTCACTAGAAGCTCAGCCGCAGTGTGGAGTGGGACTTGAATATGCAACCCGCATACTCAGATGATACCCTCTGAGCGATATTTAATACTGTATCATGACTTTCGAAATGAATGACACAGCACCAGTGCCATGAAGATGCTAAGAGGCATGTACAGTGAGAGCAGGGGGAGCACCTCCCAGCATGCCCTCTCTTTCCCATCAGGCCCCTCGATCAGGCGACCTGTCAGTGAGGAACAACCCCCCATTCCATAAGTCCATGAGCAACCTCCCATGTGGGTCTGCTTCTCGTATTCCCCACATGACGTGCCCTCATCCGCTGCTGGCTAAGGCAGCGTTGGTGTGAGATCCTGAGTGGGAACCAAACTACCCACAAAAAAAAAGGCATTGATTGGCAGTATCAGCAACCCCATCCACCAACTTCCCACCATGGAATTTAATCAGCATGGAGATGGGAGGTGGGGTCCCCACTCACCACCCTCTCACCTGATGCCTTGTGCCTGCCCACCACAAAATGCAAGATGGGGCAGGACATGTGTCAGACTGTGGAGAGAGAAAGCAGCACTAAGGTTCCAGGTCCAGTGACCCTTCTTCAGAACTTCAGGCTATTTTTCAGTGGTCCCTGGAAGCTAGCTTACGGAGGTACCTGGTCCATGCTTGTGTCAAAAGCTGTTCACAGGGGATGCTAAGAGGAATAGGCTTCTCAAGGGTAGGAGTAGTCTATAGCTAATGGCATACATCAGAAAGCTACTTGAGAAAGGTCAAATGGAGTCTTACTGTTGCCTTGAGCATCAATTGAGGACCCACCCTTGCCTCAAGCCCCTTCTCCACAGGTTTAAACTGGCACTGCTGCCCTCCCATCATCCATCCTTATCAAATTGGTAAACCATATGTTAGTGGGCAGTTCCTTGAAATAATGCTAAGGGGGCCTGAGGCTTCACACTAACTTAGTGCCTCCTGCTGGGTGAGAGCACAACCAGAATTTGGAGCCTAGTTCTTGCCTTGCAAGTTGGCCGAAACAAATTTCTCCCCCGTTTGTATCCATCTTGCACATCCGTGATGTCATTAAAACAAAGATAGAAGTCCCTATGGCAATGAACTTACATATCTTTAAAGAGATCCTTGTATTCCTCATCTCCTCGACCGCCTTCCACTTCATGGTCCAGGTTTTTGATAATTTCATCCTCAAACTAAAATTCAGAAAATAAAGAGACGATCAGGTTTAATGCCAATCCATTAACAGCATTGTTTAAGTTTTACACCTTCTTGGTCAGCATTGTCAACTGCACATTAACTAGCAACACATTGAGTGGGTCTCACTTCTAGACTACATGATCAGTAATTCGGTATTATGAGCCATGGTTCAATGGGTAGATCTCTCAGCTCTGAGTAAGAAGCCTCTGAGTTCAACTCCCACTCCAGAGACATAAGTATAAATTCTAGGCTGTTACCCTCTCCTCCCCTCCCAGTGCAATATGAGGGACTGTAACTCATTGGAATTTAGAAGAGTGAGGTGGGGATCTGATAGAAACAGATAAAATTACAAAGGGAATAGATAAGATAGAAGCAGGGAGGTTGTTTCCACTGGCGGGTGAAACTTGAACGAGGGGGCATTGCCTCAAAATTAAGGGGAGGAGATTTAGGAGTGAGTTGAGCAGGAATTTCTTCACCCAAAGGGTTGTGAATCTGTGGAATTCCCTGCCCAGTGACACAGTTGAAGCTATCTCGTTGAATGTTTTTAAGGCAAAGACAGATAGATTTTTGAACAGTAAAGGAATTAAGGGTTATGGTAAGTGGGCGGGTAAGTGGAGCTGAGTCTCAAAAAGATCAGTCATGATCTTATTAAATGGCGGGGCAGGCTCGAGGGGCCGGATGGCCTACTCTTGCTCCTGGTTCTTATGTTCACATGAATTCACTGTTCACTATCGGTGCCATTAGCAACGGTGCATGGTGGCTCAGTGGTTAGCACTGCTGCCTCACAGCGCCAGGGACCTGAGTTCAATTCCACCCTCGGGCGACTGTCTATGTGGAGTTTGCACGTTCTCCCTGTGTCTGTGTGGGTTTCCTCCCACAGTCCAAAGACGTGCAGGTTAGGTGGATTGGTCATGCTAAATTGCCCATAGCGTTCAGGGATATGTAGATTGGGTGGGTTATAGGGGGAATGGGTCTGGGTGGGATGTTCTGAGGTTCAGTGGGCACTTGTTGGACTGAAGGGCCTGTTTCTGCACTGTAGGGATTCTATTACATTTAGGACGATCGATTAAACAGAGGATCTGATTGCATTCTCTGATAAATGCACTGAAATCCCACAGTGTTAATAGGAAGATGAGGAGGAATGATTTCTCTGATTTCCTGGCCAAAATTCCTCAACCAGCATCACAAAGGTGGAGATTATCTGGTCCTTATCCCATTGCTGTTTGTGGGACCATGCCATGTTGGAATTGGCCGCTGCATTCTTAGCCTGCAAAAGTGACCATGTTTGAAAGTACTTTCACGGATTCAAAACATTTTGGGACAACCTGACATCATCCCAGGTCCTGAGACACTAAGTTACTTCTTTCAGTCTCGTTTCCATTTCATAATTGCTGCCACTGCCCGAGTTCTCCCTCCCTCCACCTCAACCCCTTTCACCACCTCCACTCCTGCAGTCTCCTGTATGACACTAGAAAGAGTGTATAGCGAGGGAGGCCAAGGTAACATCTACATTTGTTCCACAGTTGAACTGAAGTTTGCGCAAGATTGTAATGAACAAATGTATTGTCTACACGAGTGTCAACCCTCTTTCAAAATGGAGCCTGGTCATCAACGTAGCAACATTGCCAACTTCCCCTGTCACCACCAATGTAAGATACACCTATCTCACAAAATTCTGAGGGGGTTTCACAGATAAGATGCTTGGAAGATATTTGCACTCATGGGGGAGTCTTGAACTAGGGGGACACAGTTACAGAATACTCATAAAACTGAGATGTGGAAGAATTTTCCCTCTCAGGGTAGTGAACATCTACAATTCTCTGTCCCAGAGACTAGATCACTTAAAGCATTTAAAGAGCAGGTAGGTAAAATTGTGAAATGTTAGGAAGTTGTGGGTTGTGGGGAACTGTCATGGAAGGAGAGTTGAGCACTGGGGTGGATCAGCTATGATCTTATAGAAGAGCAGAACAAGCATGAGAGGCTGAATGGCCTACTGCTGCTCTTATTTCTTATGCTCAATTGGTGTGCTAGGAAGCCATTGGAAATGGACCCTGATCGTTCCAATCTCCAGCTGGGAAATCACAGCAGTGAATCTTTATATTTGTGTCACACTTCCAAGCAAACTCATTTTATCTCTGCAGGGGTGACAAGGTGATAGCTTCTCTGTGTAACTTTACAGCATCAGAAGGGAGTTGTCCCAAAGTTCGCTGCAGTTATCTGCTGGTCTCCAAGAGATTTCATCAACAGAGGGTCCTCTCCAACCCAAGATAATTAGGACATGTAAAAACACACAGGTTTGAGAAATTATATTTGCAAATGTAAATCAATAATGAGAGAGGCCAATTAACATTTAAATTAAGCAGCCATGAGCTCCTTCAGACGTGCCTGTGATATTTATTCCTGTAATTGGCCACCTATATGGCATTGAGACATGAAGACTTGTGCAGATCTACCCAGATGCAGCTGAGGTAATAGCTGTAATTTCTCTTAATAGGCCTGCTAATTAAATCCTTTAGTGCTTGTCAGTCTTCCTGTAGTGTTTGATTTCTCTGTTTTCCCATGAATACACACAAGGTATGATTTGCTAAATTAGGGGCTTGTCAGGGTTTATATCGAAGCTAAAGCAGCAGACAGTTAGCAACTTTAAGAGATGATGCAGAGCATGTGAAAGATTGTCATTTCACCTCTTGACACAACTGTGATTAAAAACTGTCAGCTTAAGGAAATAAACATACATCCGTTGCCATCTCTCAACATGTCTGGGTCTTGAGTGTAGTTTTGGCACAAGGTGTTTTCAACACTTAAAAAATTCTCTACTTATATATTACATAAGCTCTGGGCATTGCTGGTAAGACCAACATTTATTGCCTGATCCCAATTCCTTGATAAATGGTGGTGAGTGGCCTTCTTGAACTGCTTCACTCCTTGTGATGTAGAGACATTCCCGCTCTGTTAGAAACTTTGGATACAGGAGCAGGAATAAGCTATTCAGCCCTTTATGCCTGCTCCACCATTTAATATGATCATGACTGATCATTCAACTCAGTCCCCTGTTCCCACTTTCTCTCCATACACTTTGATACCTTCAGCCTGAAGAACTTTATCTAACGTTTCCTCAAAAACATTCACATTGTTTGGCCTCAACTATTTTCTCTACTAAAGAATTCCATGGGATCATCACTCTCTGGATGAAAAAATTTCTCTTCATCTCAGTCCTAAATGCTATGCCCCCTAACCTTAGACTGTGACCTTCTGGTTCTGGTCTCCCTGGTCATTGGGAAGTCCCTTCCTATGTTTACCCTGTCTAAGATATAGTTTATTGAAGGCCAATCACTCTCAACTCACAGCTAAAACTTGACTCTTTTGTCCATGTCTGGAACAAGGCAGCCAAGACATTCAGGGTTGAGAAACTTTGATGATACACAGGCAGAGCCTGGAACTGTTCACACCACCTTCCATCATTTTGCTGATGATCAAAAGTAGACAACTGGGGAGAGGAAGGGGCACAGGGTAGTGGATGGTGGTATGTAACTGGCCATTTTGGACTCGCCTTGCTTTGCCATGATCTCTGGATGCTGGGAATTTTCCACTGTTAGAATGAGCTGCCTTTAATTCTCGATGACCTGAAAGGGTGCTTCAACTCCCAATTGTGGGTGGTGCTTTGGGTGGACTGTGTGGAGTTTTCATACTCTCCCTGCGTCTGTGTGGGTTTCCTCTGGGTGCTCCGGTTTCCCCCCATGGTCCAAAGATGGGTCCAAAGATGGGCAGGTTAGGTGGATTGGCCATTCTACATTTCCCCGTAGTGTCTAGGGATACATGTTGGGTGGGTTAAACATGGTAAAAACCCCATGCGGGGTTATGGAAATGGTGTGGGAGGATGAGTCTGAGGGGGATGCTCTTCAGAAGGTCGGTGCCGACCCGATGGGCAGAATGGCCTCTGTTTGCACTCGCTGGTACTTGCACAGTGGCTTAAGAGAGCAAGTGTTCCTTATTGTTCATTATTATAGTTCCTTATTATATATTGTCTTTGAGACCAGCGGAAGAACATAAGGAGCGAGCTATGAGCAGATCCTATGCAACTTTTGGCTCAATGTGATTACACTAGGAGCCTGGAGACCTTAAAGAAAAGAGTTAATGATTTAATACTTCAGTTCAAGCCTTTCATCAATGCCACATATTCCTGCTCAAACAACACTAAGGGACGCAAACGTATTTAAGAAAAATGAAAGAGAACAAATTTCTTTTTTAACAATGACAATTTCTGCATCGGTGATAGTTTTAGGCAAAGAGTTAGCAGGTTCAGAGGGTCTCAAACTCACTTTGCTCCCACTCTCCCACTTCTCTCAAAGGGTTGTGAATCTGTAGAATTGACTACACTAGAATGTGGTGGACACCGGGACATTGAGTAAAGGAGACGATAAACAGGTTTTTAATTCGGAATGAGTTCAGACAGGGGTGAGAAAGTGGAGCTGAGACTGAGCTGAGATCAGCCAGATGATAATAAAATGGTGGAGCAAACTCAAGGTGCTGAATTGTCTAATTCTGCTGTTTTTTATGACTTTACAGCAAAACCCTTGCATGGAAAGTTTGAAATGTCGGTGTGCAACACAGTAATCAGCATTAATGAGGTGTAAAATGAAGACAGAAAGTGCTGGAGAATCACAGAGTTGTTACGGTGCAGGAGAAGGCCACTCAGCCCATCATGCCTGCACTGGTTCTATCCCCTAGTGCCGATCCCCTGCCTTTTCCCCATATCCCTGCGCACCATTTCTATCCAAATAATCATAAAAATGCCCTCTTGAATTCCTCGGTTGAACCTGCCTCTACCATACTGTCGCAGAATCAGAGAGTTGTACAGCACGGAAACAGACCCTTCGGTCCAACTCGGCTATGCCGACCAGAAAACCTAAAATTCACCTCGTCCATATGCCTGCAATTGGCCCATGTTCTTCTAAACCCTTCCTATTCATATACCCATCCAGATGCCTTTTAAATGTTGTAATTGTACCAGCCTCTACCACTTCCTCTGGCAGCTCAATCCAGACACGCGCTACCTTCTGCATGAAAATTTTCCCCTTAGGTCCCTTTTATGCCTTTCCCCTCTCATCTTAAACCCCATTTGCAGGCAATGCATTGCAGACTTTAACCACTCACCGAGTGAGAAAGCTTTCTCTCAAGTCAACCTTGCTTTGTTTTCACATCGCTTTAAATTAGTATCTTCTCGTTCTTTTTTTATTTTAGGACCAGGAACAGCTTCTTCCTTTCTCCAGCTCACTCTTAATTTTAAAACCTTTATCAATTCTCCACTCAGCCTTCTTCTCTCAAAGGACAACAGTGTCAACTTCTTCGATCTAACCTTGTCACATCATTCCTCATTTCTCAATCCTTGAACAGTTCTTGTAAATTGCTTCTGCACTTTCTCCAATGTGTTCACATCCTTGCTACGGCACCAAGAATGGTACACAATAATCCAGCTGGGGTCTAACCAGTGTCTTGTACAAGTTCAACATCACCCTCTTGCTCCTGTACTCTGTGTCCCTACATGACCTGATAAACTCAACATGTCTCACTGCATCTGTGGAGAGGGAAACAGAATCAAAATGTTGAGTCTAATATGACTCTTCTCCAGAAATTATGTATAATTTGCAACTTACTATTTGGAATTGTGAAAGCAATTAATTTGCTGTGAACTGTAAAATAGCAAACTTATACTTCGACCCCATCAGATGTGACTTGTTTAGAGCATGTTACCAAAATATTGTGGGCTCTCCTGTTGCTGCAGAATCAGCACCAGTCACTTTGGGCAAGAGGCACAAAGCACCAGGAGGGAACAGCACATTTCATAGAATCATAGAATCCCAATCGTGTGGAAGAAGGCCTTTCGGCCCATTAGATCCACACAGACCCTCCAAACAGCATCCCAGCCAGAGCCACTCCCCCTATCCTGTCCATGTAACCCTGCATTCCCCATGGCTAAGCTACCTAACTTGCATATCTTTGGTCAGTGGGAGGAAACCACAGCCCCGCAGGAAATCCACAGAGAAACACAGAGAATGTGCAAAGTCCAGTCAGGCAGTCCCCCGAAGCTGCAATGGAACCTGGGTCCCTGGCGCTGTGAGGCTGCAGTGCTAACCACTGAGCCACCATGCTGTTTCTGCGCTGTATGACTCTACAACAGTGATATACTTCCAAGTCAGGATTGTATTTAAATGAAGGTGAAGTTGCAAGTTCACTTCAATCCTTGAGGAAGGGTCACCAGACCTGAAACGTTAACTCCGATTTTTTCTTTCACAGATGCTGCCAGACCTGCTGAGCTTTTCTAACGACTTCTGTTTTTGTCACTTCAATCCTGCTGTGACCAGTGTCGTGGCAAATCGAATAACTGGGGTTGTAGAGTGGGTTTTAAACTAATTAGGGGGTGAGGTTTTGGGGAGCGGGGAAATGATGATTCACAAAGCAAAAGGATACAGCAGCTCTGCAGTGAAACACTTGGATAATGATACCTAGAGTGGGGCAGGAATGGAAAGAGTGCACAAACATTGAAAAAGCAGTAAACAGGGTGAAAGGGGTAAAAAACATTAAAAAAGCAGTAAATAGGGTGAAAGAGGTAAAAAAATGTCATAAGGAAGCAAAATTGATGGGTCTTTGCTTGAATGTGTAGTACTCAGAACAAAATGAAAAAATCAATGGCACAGCTACAGGTTCCTGGGAATGTTTTTATCCCCTAACAGAGACAAGGAGATCAAAGCTGGAAACGAAATAGTCAGGGTCATGTGATTTTTTTTTGAAAGGACAGGCAGGTAAAGAAAATGGTATGTAAACGGTAGCTTTATTGGCACAGGATGGAAAAAGGATGATAGCAAGAAATGATCTTGGATTGGAAGATGTACAATCCATTGGGTGGAATTAAGAAGTAAAAAGGGGAAGACAACACTGGTAGGACTAAGTTCCCTCATAGTAGCTACACAGTGGATTAGAGAATAAACCAGGACATAATGAGGACATTTTAAAAAAAGGCAGTACATTCATCATGGGCGACTTTAATCTTCCCACAAATTGGGATCGTCAGATTCAAGAAGAATTCACTGAGTGTATTCGGGACAATTTCCTTGAACTATATGTTGTGGATCCAACCAGGGATCAGATCATTTTGGATTTGGTGATGTCTAATCAGACAGGTTGAATAAATGATCTCAGAATAAAAGATCCCCTAGGAAACAATAACTATAACAAGGTATAATTTAGGAATCAATTTGAGAGGGACAAACTTGGGTCAGAAACAACCGCGCTAATCTTAAATTAGGGTAATTACAAAGGAATAAAGGCTGAGCCAATAGTTAAGAAAATAGCTCATGGCCCACAGCAAAGATCTATCCCAGAGAGAATGCTGGATTCTAGGAAGGGGATAACCAGGGAAGTTAAGGATAGCAAGAAATTAAAAGTAAAAATATACAACCGGGTAAAGATCAGTGATACGCTGGAGGACATGAAAAAAGACAAACAGAAACAAAAATAATGGGGAAAAAGATAAACTTTGAGGGTAAACTTGCAAATAATATCAAGATGGATGGTAAGAGCTTCTTTGCCTCCAGAAAACGAGGCTGAGGAAATAAATAATGGGGAACCATGAAATGGCAGAAGAGTTGAAACAAGTTGCGTCAGTCTTTAGAGTAGATAACACTAATAGCATTGCAAAATGATCAAGAGGCAAAAGGAGGAGAGGAAATAAAACAATGACTATCACAAGAGTAAAAGTATGAGGGAAACTAGTTGAGCTAAAGACTGATTATTCCCTTGGACCTGATTGGATGCATCCAAATTAAAAGAAATAATTGCAGAGGTAATGGATATAATGGAAGCAATCTTCCAAGAATTCTAAGATTCTGGAAAAGTCCCACAGGATTCGAAAACTGCCAATGTTACACCTTTATTTAGAAAAGGAAAGAGACTGGAAACAGGTAACTATAAGCCAGTTAGTTTAACAGACATATGGCGTTCGGTGTAAGAAAGTGTGAGGTCGCACATTTTGGCAGGAAAGACTGAAATGCAAAGGAATTTCTTCTTTTGCAGGGTAGTAGAAGAGCTGAAATTTTCTAGCCAAGAGAGTTGTGGAGGCTAGATCACTGAAAGTATTTAAAGAGGAGGTGGATGGATTTTTTTTTGTTTGAAATTTCAGGGAGTTGAGGGCTGAAGAACTTGCATAAAAGTTGAGGCCTTGGGCAGGTCACCCATGATCTTAATGAATGGTGGAGCAGGTCTGATGGGCCAAATCCCCTAATGCTATTCCTATTTCTTCTGTTCTATGTTCAGCCAAACAGAATGATCAGTGTACCTTTTAGCCATATTTTGAACTCACTTCTTATTTGTAATCTGTGTGTATGTCTGCTGCGTTGATCTTTCTTTTCATGTTTAGTAACTAATGATGTCACCTTTCCTAAACTCAACAAATCCTGGTAAAACTGCCTCCTGTGAAAACATGAATTCATTTGACCTAGGGGAAAGGTATCCACAAAGCAGGGGATCCATTGTCAAGTAACCTTATTGATGCAAGCCGAAAGAGTGGGGGAATAAAGAATGGGAGCCAGTTTATCCCTCCTTCTGGAGAGCTTAACAAGGTAGGGTATCCTAAATAACTGTAATAACATTGGGAACCTTGCTGGGACTTTGTTCGTGACATGCTTCACAGCACAGTCAAAGACCCCTACATCACATGGCTGATGATCGAGAGTAGACTAATGGAATTGGCCAAGTTGAATTTGTCCATTTTGTGTACAGGACATGCCTGGTTAGATGCAAGTGTTGTTGCTATATTGAAGCAGTCTGATCAGGAGCACCAGTATTCAGAAAAAAAAAACCGAAAGAACTGCGGATGCTGTAAATCAGGAACAAAAACAGAAGTTGCTGGAAAAGCTCAGCAGGTCTGGCAGCATCTGTGAAGAAAAAAAATCAGAGATAGTGTTTCAGGTTCGGTCACCCTTCTTCAGAATAGCTCTGACTTGCCTCAGACCTGCTGAGCTTTCCCAGCAACTTCTGTTTTTGCACCAGACTTCAGTACTGCTGCTGAGATGTTGCCAGCCTTTGCAATATCCAGTGCCTTCCTTCGTTTCTTGATATCACATGAAATGAAATAAATTCATTGAAGACTGGCATCTGGGGACCTCTGAAGGAGGCTGAGATGGATCATCTACCCAGCACTTCTGGCTGTGAAAGACCAGTGCAAAAGCTTCACTATGCCTTTCATACTGATGTTCTGGGCTCCCCCATCGTTGATGATGGGAATATTTGTGGAACCTCCTCCTGCTCATGTCTGTTTAGTTATCCACTTCCATTGCCAGCTGGATGTGACAGGACTGTGTTTAGCTCTGCCTATCGCATGCTACATCTACTTCTGCTTCACCAGGTTGACACCTCATTTTCAGAGATGTCTGGTGCTGCTCCTGGCATGCCCTCTTGCATATGTCAGTGAACCTGAATTAATTCTCCAGTTTGAGGGCGATGGTAGAATAGAGGTTAGGCAGAGTGTGGTTGAATGCAATACTGTTGTTGCTGATGATCCACAGCATGTCATGGATGTCCATCTTTAAGCCATTTTTGAATCTATCCCACTTAGCACAGTGATTCAGCCACATAGCATGACTCCAATGTGAAGATGGGATTCTGTCTCCACAAGGACTCATACCGATAATGTTATGGATAGATGCATCTTCAGCAAGCAGAATGGTGAGGGCATGGTCAAGTTGATTTTTGTCCCTCTTGTCAGTTCACATACCACATACTCAAACCCAGAGACAAAAGCAGAAGTTTCTGGAAAAGCTCAGCAGGTCGGGCAGCATCTGTGAAGAAAAAAATCAGAGTTAACATTTCGGGTCCGGTGACCCTTCCTCAGAACTGCCCAGAGCCTCATACTTTCCACTCTATCCATGCCATTCACAATCTTATAAACTTCTATTAGGTTGCCCCTCAACATCCGGCGTTCCAGTAGAAACAAACTCAGTCTGTCCAACCTTTCTTCATAGCTAAAATCCCTCATACCAGGCAACGTCCTGGTAAACCTTTTCTGTACCCTCTCCAAAGCACCCACATCCTTCTGATAGAGTGGTGATGAGAGCTGTGCTTTCTGTGTGGGTTGAATGGACAGTCTGTGCTGAACCTGTATTGTACAGACATGAATTTCATGCTTATATATTTCTTTCGATAGCATGGAGCATTAAGCTTTGCACTATAGTCTTACCATATCACTTTTTTGCTGGATTCATAGCACATTGCTTTTGTTATAAGATGTGGTGTTCCATTGACTGTGTCTTTTTTAACTGTTGTATCCACTTGATATATTATTTTTAATGTGTTGTTTGCCTGAAGCTCCACATCCTCACGGTACGCAAACATCACCCTGCTTTCCCCCAGTAAGCTCTCAGAATCTCACAGAAAATGCTTTAAAGGAAATGAACTTGAAGTTTTAAAAGCAGAAATTGCCAGAAGAACCCAGCAGATCGAGCAGCATCTGTGGAGACAAAGCAAAGTTAATGTTTCGAGTCTAGTGACCCTTCTTCAGAACTCACTGGACACTAAACAGTAACTCTGCTTTCTCTCTACAGATGCTGTCGGACCTGTCTGAGTCTTTTTTTCCAGTAATTTCTGTTTTTGTTTGTGAATTTGAAGTCTTGATGTGTGAAGAAACAAAGCAGCCATTCTAATCGGGGCAGATATCTGATTAGCAATACATCCCAGGTGCCACTTCTTTCCTTGTATGCACTACCATGTTACCAAGAACTTCTTCCAATGTGGGATAACACAGTGTGGGGCTGGAGGAACACAACGGGCCAGGCAGGATCAGAGGAGCAGGAAAGTTGGTGTTTCGGGTTGGGACCCTTCTTCAGAAACGCAGAGGGGCAAGGGAGCTCAGAAATAAATAGAGAGAGGAGGGGAGGGGCTGGGAAAGGTAGGTGGGATGGTGGTAGGTGAATGCAATGTTACCAAGATCTTCTTCCAATGTGTTCTTTTTGCGCTCAGTTTAAACATATCTAGATCGTATCAAGCTCATTATTTTGACCCATATCTCCTTGAACCTGAAATTTTGATGACCTCGCAGCATTTCAGCGAGATCCAGCAATCAGACTTTTGCTGGTCTTTGAGCAAAGTTGTCTGTCCTGTTTTCACTCCTGAATGGCCTAACTCCAGTTTAAAGATCTTGTCTCCCTGTTCTGCATGTCTCGCCTACTCCGGCACCATCTGATGGAATAGACTCTCACTGTATCCCTTTCCTTCTAATGACTACTGTATTAGATCACCGCTCAAACCTCTAAATTTAAGGGAACACTTGATAAGGAATGCTTTTTTACTCAGCTTCTGGAGAGAGTTCAGTCGTGGAGGCATTGGGGTCTGGCCTGCGGTAGCGGCTGAGGCCTGTAGCAGGAGCTTGGCGCTCGGCAATTAGTGAGCCCGGGTGGGACCCTGGCAGTCAGCTTCGAGGTGGCAGCGCAGAGGAGATCGAGCCCAGCAGAGGGGAGAGAACAAGTCCTCATGGGGAGTGCATATCTTTGTTGGGAAAGCCGAACATGGAGAATCTGCAGGCCCATGGTGAAAGAAGAGACTGAACTTTTAGCTTCTTTATCTTTCTGCTTTGTACCTCAGATTTTGTACCTAAGATGGCACTTGGAATAGCGATACTGTACATTTTTCACTGTACTCCTGTATGCCTATACTTGAGTACACATGACAGTAAAAGCTAATTCTAAACAACACATGGGGAAAAGCCTATCAGAAGCCAATGAGCAAAGAATGCTTTCATTTCCAAACAGGTGAGCTGACTTGTGGGGAAACTACAGTGTGCTGGAATGATAGAATTCCTGCAGTGTAGAAGGAGGCCATTTGACCCATCAAGTCCACACTGACTCTCCTAAGAGCATCCAAGCCAGACCCACCCCACTACCCCAACCCTGTAACCCTGCATTTTCAATGGCTAATCCACACTTCCCTGGACACAATGGGCAATTTAGCATGGACAATCCACCTAACCAGCACATCTTTGGACTGGGGGCGGAAACTGGAGCACCCAGAGAATGTACAAACTCCACACAGACAGTTGTCTGAGAGTGGAATCGAACTTAGGTCCCTGGCACCGTGATGTAGCAGTGCTAACTACTGTGCAGTGCTGTTGTTACAATGAGGTTACATTACATAATGTATATCTTCTCAGAAATATTAATTTGATTCTCCCACAATTCAGAGTTGACCTATAATTTACTCAGTGTTATTATTTTTCATAAATGCCTCATTTAGTTTTCTTTCTCAACTCCAAATATTCATATAATGTTGGAATATAACGTGGATCAGATTTGATTGAAATTTGTAAAAGAAGTCAACACCTACCTAGTTTGGTAAATCTGGAGACCTGTAGCCATCTGTTGGCAATGTGTATATATGCCTATAGACACAGTGAGAGTGGTGAAGAGTACCATTTTAACCTTACATGTCAAATGGGTAACTGGTACACTGGACAGGGTGCCAGTGTTGAACTCCACTGATGTCAATGCAAAGTAAAATTGAGCAGCTTTTAAAATGGACAATAGCTGAACTGATCACACAAGACGTAACAGAATTAGATTAACCATACAGCTACAATTTATCCAGTACTGGAGTGAGCTCTGATGCATCTCGCATTTCTCAGCTTGCACGTTTACTCATAATGGCAAGGGACTCGGTGTCATGAATAATACTAGATCTCACTGTGTCTTTTAAATGGTCTTATTGTGCTCCAGAGGATCAGTTAGAGTTTACATGCTGAAAATGAGTGGAGTTTGCAGGTGTCTTCATTACTTGTACATTGCTTGCCTTGGGTCATGTTTGGTATATGTATTTAATGTGTAAATATTCAGTGTGAGGGAAAGCTTTGCCTGTATTAGTCAAAGACCACACAGCTATATTTGGAATAGTGATAGTAGGAACTGCAGATGCTGGAGAATCCGAGACAACAAGGTGCAGGGCTGGATGAACACAGCAGGCCAAGCAGCATCATAGGAGCAGAGAGGCTGACGTTTCGGGCCTAGACCCTTTTCTGATGAAGGGTCTAGG
>NC_063332.1:9916477-9950429 GCF_021869965.1 Rhincodon typus
GCTCCTATGATGCTGCTTGGCCTGCTGTGTTCATCCAGCCCTGCACCTTGTTGTCTCAGCTATATTTGGAAACTTTGTTCAAAGTGGGAATTCAGACCATGGGATGTTGCAAAAAGCATCCTATCAATACCTATAAATCAAGGGGTATTATGATGAGGTGTACGACATGATGAGAGGCATAGATAGAGTGGATACCCAGAGACTTTTTCCCAGGGCAGAAATGACTATTACGAGAGGGCATAATTTTAAGGTGATTGGAGGGAGGTATAGGGGAGATGTCAGAGGTAGGTTCTTTACACACAGAGTAGTAGGTGTGTGGAATGCGTTGCCTGTCGTGGTAGCAGAGTCAGATACATTAGAGACATTTAAGCAACTCTTGGATAGGCATATGGAGGATAGTAAAATGTAGGGTATGCAGGGTAGTTTGATCTTAGAGCAGGGTAACAGGTCAGCACAACATCGTTTGCTGAAGGGCCTGTACTGTGCTGTACTGTTCCATGTTCTGTGTTCAAACGTGGTGAGATTATAAGCACTGGCAGCATCGGCAAGAGCAGGCCCTGCAAAGCTGACGAGGAACGAAGATGGCGCGAGCCAGGAGAGCGGCAAGGCTGGTTAAATGTTGAAGGAGGAGGGGTCTGGGGAGGCGGCAGCTGCAAAAGCAGGACATGGCGAATGTGGCTCCATTCCGGCCTGAGGTCTCCCGGCGAGCGAGGAGCACGTACCATGTTTAATCAGAGATAGCAAGAACTGCCGAGGCTGGAGTCTGAGATAACACAGTGTGGAGCTGGAGGAACGCAGCAGGCCAGGCAGCATCAGGGGAGCAGGAAAGCTGATGTTCCGGGTCGGGACCCTTCTTCAGAAATGGGGGAGGGGGAAGGGAGCTCAGAAATAAATAGAGAGAGGAGGGGTGGGGCTGGGAAAAGTGGGTGGGATGGTGATAGGCGAGTGCAGGCTTAATCTCCTGGTCCAGATTCACAGGTTGAGCCGAGGCTCCAGGTCCATGGTTAGGCCCGGGTGCCTGACGGTGGTGTGTTAGGTCCCAGTGCAGGACGCTGCGGCACCAGCAGTGGCTGTATCAGCGAGGTTGGCCCAGCGTGAGCTCATGGCAGTGTTGGTGGAGGCAAGATGGCACCGGAGAGTGGCAACTCTTTATTCCAGCGGCAGAGACGTGACAAAGAACGGTTACAGCATTGTCATTGGTTTAGCAGCATGGGCTCAAGGCATCAGGGTGGAGGAGCCCAGATCCAGGCCCATGGCTGAACTAGAAGTGGGAGCAGTTTCAAAGACCATGTAACTTTGTTGAGATAAGACTTTTAGATGAACTTTATTGCTTTATTTTTCTGGCTTTTTGTTCTGTGTTTTGGTTTATTTTCTGTGTTTTAAGATGGCACTGAAGAGTGGTGACACTTCACAACATTTTCCACTGTATTGTAATAAATGCACACGAGAATAAATAACTCAAATCAAAGCACAAGCAGCCAGTAAGAAATGCCAATCCTTCTCTTTTCCGACAAGTTCTTTAAGAACAAATATAGAAACATCAGAACAGCAGGAGACTTTTCAGCCCCTTGTGCCTGATCTGCCGTTCATTTAGATCATGGCTAATCTGTATCTTAATTCTATTTTTCTGTCTTTGTTTCATACCACTTAATACCCTGACCTTAAAATAATTGACTAATCTCAGTTTGACATTTGCAATTGGCCCCCAGCCTCAAAACCTTTCGAGGGAAGAGAGTTCCAGACTACAACTATCTTTTCCGGGCATCACTTCTGAATGGCTTGTTTTAATTTTAACACTGTGTCTGTTTTCTCTGCACTTTCACACCATGGGGAGAAAATATTGGGTATTTCCTCAAGAATTTCCAAAGAAAAGCTCTCAGAGGGCTTTATTCACGGCAGGAGTCCAAAATCGGTGGGGGATAAACAGAACATTGGTTAGACCACTTTTGGAATACTGCATTCAATTCTGGTCTCCCTGCTACAGAAAAAGATGTTGCGAAACTTGAAAGGATGCAAAGAAGATTTACAAGGATGTTGCCCTGTCTGGAGGGTTTGAGCTATAGGGAGAGGCTGAATAGGTGAGGCTATTTCCCTGGAGTGTCAGAGGCTGAGGGATGATCTTATAAAGGTTTATAAAATCATGAGGGGCATGGATACGGTGAATAGCCAAGGTCTTTTTCACAGGGTAGGGGAGTCCAAAACTAGGGGGCAGAGGTTTAAGGTGAGAGGCAAAAGATTTAAAAGGAACCTAATGGACAATTTTTTCGCGCAGAGAGTGGTGTGTGTATGGAATGCGCTGCCAGAGGAAGTGGTGGAGGCTGGTACAATTACAACATTTAAAAGGAATCTGGATGGGTACATGAATAGAAAGGGTTTAGAGGAATAAAGTCACCAGGTCTGGCAGCATCTATCATTCTAAAGTGAAAAAGGGCTACTCAACCCGAAACATTAACTCTGATTTCTCTCCACAGATGCTGCCAGACCTGCTGAGCTTTTCCAGCAACTTCTGTTTTTGTTTTGATAAAAAAAAATTGCGCTGTTTCTCATGCTGTGAGGTGACCGGATTATCTGGTGAACTCCCCTTTCAGACAGGACTATGGGATATTTTCCATTTGTTCCAATTGAAGATAAAGAAATAACGGCAACACAGAGAGAAAATCCCACAGAGAACAAAACGTTAGCTACAAAACACCAAAATATGTTTGGGGAACCCAATCTCTTCAAGGCTCACAACATTCTGTGGCAGGTTTACACATGGATTATTTTGGCTGAAAGCAGCTAATACAAGAGGATCTCTTCAAAAAGTGACTTATTTCACAGGATAGTAGGAACTGCAGATGCTGGAGAACCTGAGATAACAAGGTGTAGAGCTGGATGAACACAGCAGGCCAAGCAGCATCAGAGGAGCAGGAAGGCTGACGTTTCGGGTCTGGACCCTTGTTCAGAAACGGGGAGGAGGAAGGGAGCTGGGAAATAAATAGAGAGAGGAGGGGTGGGAATGGGTAAGGTAGATGGGATGGTGATAGGTAAGTGCAGGTGGGCAGTGGTGGAGATTGGTCAGTGGAATGGGTGGGGCAGTAGGTGGGAGAGAAGATGGACAGGTTGTGTCAGGTCAAGGAGGCGGGGATGAGAGCGAGGGTTGGACATGGGATGAGGCCAAGGGTGGGGAGATTTTAAAACTGGTGAATTCTATGTTAAGGCCATTGGGCTGTAGGGTCCCGAGGCAGAATATGAGGAGTTGCTCCTCCAGTTTTCCGGTGGTGTCATTGTGAAGCTGGAGCAGGCCCAGGTTTGCCCAGTCTAAACATAAATTAAAGTTACTTAAAATTACTTTAGCACTCTCACTGTGAGCGTCTCTAATTTCTTGCTTCAGTCGTCCCCTAATTTACCACTGTTGGGTATATAAGGTTATAGAGAAATGTCATTAATGAAGATTGAAATACCATCAGATGCTCAGTTGTCACCATGCAGGTACACCTGTATATTTGCAATCCCCACAATGCCGCAAAATGAAGTCCACTGATGGGGAGAAAGCCGTGTCCACACCTCCGGAAGTTACGTTTGTTCTAAAACAGTGATAAAAGCTCGTGTCCACAAAGCACAAGTGAACCACCGACAGAGGAAGCCCTACACAAAATGTCACTTTTCTGGGAGAAGTCACAGAGTCTGAGAATCAATATCGAAGGGTCGACACTTACATCAACGGACATCGCGCTAACTTTCGATTAGACACAGGAGCAGGAGTCAGCGCTCTGTCTGATGGACTTCACAAACTGCAAAATATTAGCCTGCATCTACCAAACTGCAAGACGTAGAAGGAATCAGCCACCAGACCAAAGACCAGTTCTGACCTCATAACACAAAGGCAATGAAACCTCAGAAGCATTGAATGTTGTCCACAAACAATCATGTTGATGGACAATATATGAGGCTTTTCAAAGGCATGGCAAATAGCTCTGAAGAGGAAAGACAGCTTTAAAAAGTGTAAATATACTCTGATCCAGTTGTGCACCTCAGTCTTAAATTTCAAAGCACATGTCTTATCCTACCTGGCTATGATGTAAATATTCTTCTAAAGGTACATTTTACTTCACCTGGCAGTCAGTGTGTTGTCTCGCTACCAATATTGTGGCTCATCGGGACAGAACACAGAGTAGTTTCATAGAATATCCACTGGGAAAAGATGTTGAGAGGAGCAATCAGAAAGTAATGGCATGAATGACAGGATTTGGAACAGAACAAAGGGACATTTAGTTCCCCATGTCAATCCTCCCCATAGTCGAGACTGTTTGACCACATTACATTGAGCTGAGTTGATTGATTTTTGGCCTTTTCTTCCAGTCTAGTTTGGAGTAAACGTGTTGATGAGCAGTTCCGTTCTGCCGCATTATTTTTTTGCCGACCCAGTGTTTGCAAGGAGTAGTTTCTGTTCATTATTGCTGGAATCCCTGAACAAGATTTATTGACTGTCGTGTAGTAGGGAAATGCTTCATGTAGTGCAACCTGGGCTGATATATAACTGGGTCACATTGAGAATTATAATAAAGATACAGAGAATTACAAAACCACAGCAGAAAGGGACACATATGTACTTTCCAGCATCAAAGCCCTATCTCTAGTGCTCTCTTATATTTATTCATTCATAGGATGTGAATGAACGTCACTGGCTGGGTCAGCGTTTATTGCCTGTATATAAATTGCCCTTGAGCTAAAAGCATCTTGTCAGCTACTTCAGAAGGCAGCTAAGAGTCAACCACATTCATGTCGGTCTGGAGTCACATTTAGAACATAGAACATAGAACATAGAAGATTACAGCGCAGTACAGGCCCTTCGGCCCTCGATGTTACGCCGACCTGTGAAACCAATCTGAAGCCCATCTAACCTAAACTATTCCATTATCATCCATATGTTTATCCAATGACCATTTAAATGCCCTTAAAGTTGGCGAGTCTACTATTATAGAACTTAGGACTGATTTCTTAACCTTACAGACATTAATGAACCAGATGGTTCGTCAATGTTTTTACATCAATTGCTACATGGTCACCGTTGCACTAATTTTTAATTCCAGATTTTGCTGACCTCAAATTTCACAGTCTGACATGGTGGGATTTTTTTTCCCCAGGACATTGAATTGAATTAACTTCATTGTCACGTGTACTCAAAGGAGTACAGTCAGAAGTTTACAATTCGCCACTTACGGTGTCATCTTACATACAAGCTACCTTGGTACAGATTCTTCAGTACAAATTCTTAGGGGGAAAAAAATTAGAAAAATAAAGAAATTAAAAAAAAGTTCAGAACAACAGTCCTTCAAACCCAGTCCACCACTAACATTTAGCCTCCTTGGGTTCTGGATTATTATTCCATTACCTCCATACCACTGCCTCCCCTTCACTCGTTTGATGGGATTCTTTCCTAATAGATCAATCTATGTGAGGAAAGTTTAATACCGTGATGATAAACTTTTCACAAACTCTCTATCGGATGCCAACTTCCGTTTTGTCTCCAGTACTTTCTTCTTTTCACTGTCAACATACCTTTTGCAATTTTTGGCACTTTTGTCTTTTGGATAACCAATTTATGACAATTCTATGACAACTGACGCTAAGGCCGACTTGAATGGTCCTTGCATGAGGCTGCCTTAAAATGACACAAATTCAGTTTGGATCCTGGGACATCCATCAGGCTATAAGCTCAGTCACTTACCGAGACAAATTAATGCACCAGCAAGTAAACAATATCATGGAAATACTTTGTAAACAAACACAGAAACTCTGCTTCGTAGAGCCAACTTCAGTGCCCTAGGGTGTCCCAACGTCTTCCCTGAAATTCAGTGCTTCCTGATGTGTCACCACTGTTGTAATGCCCCGGGAGTGAATTTGCTCACTGCAAACTCCAACAAACAGCAATGAGATAAATGACCAGATTTGTCATCTGTTTTATTAATTCTAACTGAGAAATCAATACTGGACTGAACACCACTGGAGAGATCCCCATCACTCCTCTTTGAAATAATGTAAGGTGTTCCTTTTGATGTCTGCCCTCTTGACTGTTTCAAGCTCTCACCTAAATGGTGGGTACCTACGATAGTATTGCCTGAGGTATCAGCTCTGATTATGTGGTATAACGTCTGGAATGCAACCATAGACCCAATACCTTTCTAACTCTGGTGTACGATTGTTACCCATATCCATGACTAACTGGTGGCAGCTACTGAATAAGTTTCCCTTCCTTTGTGCTTTTATCGGCTTTCAGTGTCGCTGGCAAAATTTGTTGTCCATCCCTAATTTTTCTTGAATTGAGTGATTTGCTAAGGCCATTTCTACCATATCGCCCTGGGCCTGGAGTCACAAGTAGATCAGACCAGGTAAGGACTGCAGGATTCCTTCCCTAAAACACATAAGTGAAGTCGATGGGTTTTGCCAGCAACCGATAATAAATACTTACACAGTTACTATTGCTACCTGTCAATTCCCAGATTTATAAATTGATTGGAAGTTACATTAACTGCTGTGGTGGGATTTGAACCAAGGTTTCCAGTTAATTCCTGGGTTACCAGTCCTGTGGCCATTGGCATTGTACCACCATTTCTACAGTTATCAGGCATGACTGTCCATTGACTTGATAGAGGAGTACAAAATGATCAGAGGTATAGATAGAGCGGACAGCCAGAGACTTTTTCCTAGGGTGGAGGTAGCTATTATTAGGGGGCATAGTTTTAAAGTGAGTGGAGGTAGATATAGGGGGGACGTCAGAGGTAGGTTCTTTACTCAGAGAGTGGTCGGGACGTGGAATGCATTACCAGAGAGGGTAGTGGAGTCGGCCTCATTAGGGGCCTTTAAGCGGCTATTAGTCAGGCATATGGATGATAGTATAAGGTAGGGGTGGAGGCCTTAGGATTAGGGTAAAAGTTTGGCATAACATCGTGGGCCGAAGGGCCTGAACTGTGCAGTACTGTTCTATGTTCTATGGGACTCTCCAGCTCTTATTGCCTGCTACAGGTATATTGCAAGGAGTTGTAGCTTGATCATTAACGTGTTTGGCTCAGATACAGGGACACTATCCACAGTGCCACCAAAACTCCCCACTTCTACTATAGATGTGTAAAACCTGAGTAAGTAGAAAGAACTGCAAGTGACTAGGAAATGGGGAAGCAAATATAATGGCATGTGCCAGGCCATTGCCCTTCCAATGTAATCATTGATCCGTACAGCACAGAAAGAGACCATTAGGCCCATTGTGTCTATTTTAGCTCTTTGAAATAGTTATCTAGTTTATCCTATAACCCTGCACATCTTTCAATTTCAAGTATTTATCCAATTTCTGATGGATCTGCATCCATCATCTTCTCAGATGTTGCATTCGAAGTCACCAGAGCACAAACAAAATTCCTTCTGTTTTCTTCCATCGCCAGTTATTTCTCTCAACACAACACTCAGTGAAATTGCACATCAGGACTCACTTACCGTTCTGAAATTCCCCTTATACTGGAACTCGCACTGCATCATGTCGAAGAAAATTGGGATTGTAGACTTGCGGAGTTCTACCTCGGGGACAAGTGTCATCTCCAGGATTGGGCCCACCATTCCTGGAATAAAGCGGATCTTGTGCTGGCCTGCAGAGAGAAGGTCAAAGGTCAGAGGTCGGGGATGATCCTCCTGTGGTTGCATTTGACACTTTCCAGTAGCATAGAGTTTAATACCATAATGTTTTAAAAGGAACGTTGTCAGAACTGAGAGGGTGCAACTATCAATAATGACCGAAAGTGGCTTTTGTTACACACAGAAAATAGGAGACCAAGCCGAAAAGATTCTTGAAAGCTCTAAAGTAATTGCAGTATGGTAAATTTTCTGAAGATTTTTCTATTCTAGAGGAATCCAAAATGAGGAGTCATTCATGCAAATTAATCCAATCCAGGAGAAACTTCCTTACTGACAATGATGAGACTGTGAACAACCTCACCACATGAAGTGGTTGGAGAGACCAGCATTAAATTAATGGGAAGCCACATAAATCCATGATGGAGAAAGGGATAGAGGGTCATGCTCATCAGGTTAGATGAAGCAAGTACAGAGGGGGTCATGTGAAGTATCAACATTGGGATGGACTGAATGATCCAAGGGAATAGGTATGTAATGTTACTCATAGAGTTGTAGAGTCATACAGCATGGAAACAGACTGAACCAGTCCATGCCAAACATAATCCCAAATTATTGGCATACCACTGTACTTTGCTTGCCAACTCGGAAAATTAAGATGCATTATGACACCCGTAGATGTGACAAGGACTGGAATAAGCACTAAACCAGACTGAAAGGAAGACCTTTAAAGTACATGGAGAGAGATTTGCCGTAAAGATCTAAGAACTATTATCAAATAAAAAGAAATAGCTCTTTTGTATTCATACAGCGTCGTACATGGTTGTTGGAATGACTGCACAGTCTATTGCTTTTGAAATCTACTTGTTCATGTTACTTGATCAAATAAGTGAAAGGTAGTGAGTTCTCTTTCTGGACTGAAATAGAAACAGTTTGTTTCTGATTCTTCAAATTTACCAGTTAATCGCTCGGATTCTGCTCAGAGACAAAGGGGAGAATATAATTCCGGGATCTGACATCCCAGGTTGCTGGGTCTTTTAACCTCAAAGCACCAAATTTTACACTCAGAGGATCTCGCTACATGGCGCAGCAGCTAATGAGTTACTGGAGAGTTGCACTCACTCATGTTTTATCAGGAACCACAGCTGAGCTCCCACTGAAAATAAGTGAGGTGAATGTGCCAAGTGGCAGCGACTAAGGGATCGATGTTAACCAGAACTTTGAAAGCTCGCTTTCAAAACTGTAAATGAACAGGGTGTCTCGGTTTGACATTCTGAATTGGAAGGAAACCTCTGACAATGCAACACACCATGGCTGTGTCAGTCTGCAGTGTGGCCCTGAAAGCAACCATTCCACAAGCGTTTAATGTACTGGCAAGCATCCTCCATTGCGTCAATCTACTACTCACATACACAAGTGTGTTGTTACTGGCTGTTCCGATGAAACCTGAAGCATTGGGCCAAGTCTTTCAAACAGCAATGGGAGTGTGTAATACAGATCCATCTCGCTCCAAGGGAACATAGGACTTAGGAGCAGGATGTGGCCATTTGGGCCTTTTTTCAATCATTCATATGGAACACATGCATTCCCCATTCATTTTCTGAGCATTTCATCTTTTAAGCTCGGTATTGGATGCTAGTAATTCTTTGCATTGTGCAATGACGATCTCCTAAAAAGCCAAAACAATATTTTGTTTTGCCAATGTGAAGACACCTTTAGAATAGTGTTGTGTGAGGTACTGTAATAATTATCGGGCTCAGTTGTGTACTTCTCAAGAATTCACCAGTGTAAGTTAAAATCACCATAATCCTGCCAGACCATCGAGCTACGCTTCTCATTAGAGAAAGACAGCTGGTGGCTCAGGTGAGGGGAGAGGTTGAAAAGGAAAGTCCTTCATGGTAACATCAGCCGGAGCAGAAATTGAACCCATGCCGTTGGCATCACTCACCAGCTATCCAGCCAATGAGCTAACTGAGTTCACCAGTCTAGGGTGGGTATCACTGTGCTGTACGTGCTAATCAGTTATTTATCAGAATCCTGATATGCTGATCACAGAATCCTTACAGTGTGGAAACAGGGCATTTGGCCCAACAAGTCCACACCCTCTGAAGAGCAGCCCACTCAGACACAACCCCCGACCCTATATTTCCCATGGCTAACGCACCTAACCTACACATCCCTCGACACTATGGTGCAATTTAGCATGGTCAACCCACTTACCTTGGTTATCTTTGGACTGTGGGAGGAAACTGGAGCACCCGGAGGAAACCCACGCACACATGGGGAGAATGTGCAAACTCCACACAGACAGTCATTCTTAACAACTTATGTTAAGTTTTAATAGAACTAAGTTATTCCATTTTTTCTTTCTTTTGTTTGTGTTGAAGTCCCCCGTGATTATTGCAGTCATGTCTTTCTTGTATGCCTTTTCTATCGACTGATTTATTTTCTTCCCCACTTCCTGACTACTGTTCGGAGGCCGGTTCACCACTCCCATCAGGGTCTTAACTCACTCACAGTTAGTAAGAACTGCCGATGATGGAGTCAGAGATAACACAGTGTGGAGCTGGAGGAACACAGCAGGCCAGGCAGCATCAGAGGAGCAGGAAAGTTGACGTTTCAGGTCGGGACCCTTCTTCAGAAAAAATTTTCATAACCTCTCCTGAACACCCCCCCCACCTTTCATTGCTTCCCTAACTTTATTCCTTGCAACCGAACATGCACCCCCACCCCGCCAAGAGATTACCACCTTTTTGGTTCTGCTTTTTAATTTAGCCCCTCGCTGCTCGTATCCTTCAGAAGAACCTGCTTCCTTCCTGATTCATCACCCAGAAATAGAGCCACCTCTTCACTTCTGCACCTTCATTGCAAATCCAGGCACATGTGTTTGAACCTAAAATGTAAATCTCAAGACATCTCAGTAGAAATAGTGGCCAGGGAGCACCTCAGTGTTTCCCATTGAAGAGTCAGCAAGAGATGTAGCAAAGTGTAAACGATCTAGAATCCCTACAGTAAGGAAATAGGCCCTTTGGCCCAACAAGTCTGCACCAATCCTCAGAACATCTCATCCAGACCCATCCCCCTATAACTTGCCTAATCTACATATCCCTGAATACTGTGGGCAATTTAGCATGGCCAATCCACCTAGCCTGCACATCTTTGGAATGTGGGAGGAAACCAGACCACCTGGAGGAAATCCATGCAGAGATAGGGAGAACATGCAAACTCCACACAGACAGTCACCCGAGGGTGGAATTGAACCCAGGTCCCTGGCGCTGTGAGGCAGCAGTGCTAACCATTGTGCCACAATCCCTGTACTCTTGCCTAAGCTTTGCCTGCCCAATACTGATTAGTTCCACAGTTTTGTGCCCATGAAGGGCATTTCTTTGATATTACCCCTTCCTCCTCAACACCCACTGCCTATCTTGGGAATAGATCCGTGCAGGAATGGAAGTTGTGCTTCATCAGTAACGCCACACAGTACTGGCACAGACATCTTGGAACTGGAGAAATCTTGCAAACACTTTTTTACGTTTTATATTATTCTAAGATCATCATGAATTATGGGCTTTGGCACCCAGGAGCAGCTTGAAAGCCTGGCAATTACTGTATTTTCCAACAGGTCAACGGAAAGGGATATGATTCATTTAGGGAGAACACTGGATTGGAATATAGGACATAGAACATCAAGACAATATTTTATCTGGTTGCAGATTCAACCCCACTTTCTTGTCTGCACGCCCTTTCATAATCCTTAACCCTCATGAGACTTAGGGGTTCAGAGAGACTCTTCTGTATTTCTCTTCCTTTTGTTCTGAGATACTATTACACACCTATGGAGGTTCCTCTTCACTACCAAACCACCCATTTTGAAATGACATGGGCATAATTGATGTCTTTGCAGAAATGACAGCACAGCACAGTTCTCCTTTTTGTGGATATTTTCTAATCAGTCTGGTCACAGATGTTATCGCCCATCTCTGAAGCAGGTGGCAATTGAACCCAGGCCTCCTGGCTCAGAAGTAGGGATACTACCACTGCGCCCAGCTCCAGTTGCCGATCCAGTCTCTGGCACGATATTGACTTCAGGTATTTTTTGTTCGGGATGATTAGTTCAGGGAATGGGGTAGGTTTTGTTGATGTCTGAACTTTTACCTCCCCTCTAACAACAGGTCGCTCATTGAGCTTTATCAGTGGTCTGTGAAAGCCCACTCAGCAGACTGATCAGGAAACCCCATTCAGGGTAAAGTGTGAAGGAGGTAACTGCAAGTGGGGTAGGGGTAAGTGCTGAGAAAGATACCCAGGTGGGGACTGGACGGTGTCAGAGCTTGGTTTGAGTGCTATGCCACTCCTTGCCTGGCAGCATGAGGCCACTCTTGGACTGCCAACCTGGCCCCTGGTGATCTGAGGGACTCTCAGTTCAACTGAAAAGTTCGAGTCAGCCTACAATCATAATCCAGAGCCAGGCCCTTCAGCCCAAACTGGTCCATGCCGACCAAAATGTCCATCCACACTAAGCCCATTTCCTTGCACTCGGTACATATCCTTCTAAACCTTTCCTATCCATGTATTTGTCCAATAGCCTTTTAAATGTTGTTAATCTACCCGCCTCAACCACTTCTGCTGGCAGCTCATTCCATATGCATACACACCTCTGTGTAAAAAGTTGCCCCTCAGGTTCCCATGTATTCTTTCCCCTCTTACCTTAAACTGATGCCCCCTAGTCCTCAATTTTCCAACCCTGGGAAACAGACTGAGTGCATTCACCCTATCTATGCCTCTCATGATCTTATACACTCCCCCCATCAGTCTCCTTTGTTCTAAAGAAAAAAAATCCTAGCTTGTCCAACCTCTCCCTATAGCTCAGTTCCTTGAGTCCTGGCATCATCCATGTAAATTTCTTCTGCACTCTTTCCAGTTTAATAACATCCTTTCTATAGCAAGGCGGCCAAAACTGAACACAATACTCCAAGTAAGGCCTCACCAACGTCCTGTACAACTGCATGATAGCTTCCCAACTTCTGTACTCAGTACCCTGACTAATGAAGGCCAGTGTGCCAAAAGCCTTCTTCACTGCCCTGTCTACCTGTCACTCCACTTTCAGAGAACCGTGCACCTGAACTCCAAGGTCCCTCTGTTCCACTACACTCCTTAAGGCCCTAACATTCACCATGAAACTCCTACCTGGATTTAACTTTCCAAAATGCAACACCTCACACTTATCTATATTAAACTCCATTTGCCATTTCTGAGCCCACTTCCCCAGCTGATCAAAATCCTGCTGCAATTTCTGATACCCTTCCTCACTGTCCATGATATCGCCTATTTTAGTGTCATCCACAAACTTACTAATCATGCCTTGTACATTCTCAACCAAATCATTGATATAGATAACAAACAGCAATGGGCCCAGTACTGAGCCCTGAGGCACACCACTGGTCACAGGCCTCCAGTCAGACAAGCATCCTTCGACTATTATTCTCTGCTTCCTACCATCAAGCCAATTGTGTACCAATTTGCCAGCTCTCCCTGGATTTCATGCGATCTAACCTTCCAGAGCAGCCGACCATGTGGAAACTTATCAAAAGCCTGCTGAAATCCACATAGACTATGTCTACTGCCCTGCCCTCATCAACATTCCTGGTCACTTCATCAAAGAACTCTAACAAATTTGTGAGGCATGATCTCCTACACATGAAGCCATGCTGACTATTCCTGATCAAACCCTGTCTTTCCAAATGCATGTATATCTTATCCCTCGGAACCTTCTCAAGTAACTTACCTACCACAGATGTTAAGCTTACTGGTCTATAATTCCCAGGTTTTCCTTTGCAGCCCTTCTTGAATAAGGGCACAACATTCGCTACCCTCCAGTCTTCTGGGACCTCACCCGTGGCTAATGATGATGCAAATATATCAGCCACCACCCCTGCAATTTCTTCCCTAGTCTGTTGCAGGGTTCTTGGACATATCTGGTCAGGACCAGGAGATTTATCCACCTTTGTACATTCTAATACTTCCAATAACTCCTGTACTAAGATATGGACTGTCCCTAAGATATCACCAATAACTTCCCCAGGTTCCCAAGTCTTTGTGACTTTCTCCACAGTAAACACAGAAGAGAAGTTTCATCGAGGACCTTGCCCATCTCTTGCAGTTCCACACACACGTCCACTTTGGTCCTTGAGGGGTCCTATTCTCTCTCTAGTTATTCTTTTTCCTTTAATATACTTTAAGAATCTGTTTGGATTCGCTCTAATCTTCTCAGGCAAAGCTATCTCGTGCCCCCATTTCACCCTCCTGACTTCCTTTTTCAGTAAATCCCTGTATCCCCTATATACCTCCAGCAATTCCCTTGATCCCAGCTGCCTGTTCCTGAGCCATGCCTCCTCCTTTTTTCTGGTCAAAGCCTCAATATCTCTTGTCATCCAGGGTTCCCTACTCCTGCCAACCTTGCCCTTCACTCTCACAGGAACATATAGACCTTGAACTCTAGCTGTCACACTTTTAAAGGGCTCTCACTTGCCAGAGGTCCTTTTGCCTGAAAACAAAAAGCTCCAATCAACCCCTGCAAGCTCCTGTGTAATTTCATCAGAATTCACTTTGCCCCAATTCAGAACGTAAATAGACTTCATGGTTAGTTCAACGTGCTTGCAGGCAGGTTGCCTTGCTAACACCTATTTCATAGCCTGGGAGCACGATGGTTGATACAAAAGAAAGTACCATCAAATTGGTATTTAATTTTTGCACCTGCTTATCTTCATTCTTTTCGTCCTTTCTTACGGTGAAATTTCTGGAGGGGAATTTGCATGTGGTGCTGCTCCTATATATCTGCTTCCCTTGAACTTTGAGATGGGAAGAGGTTGTAGATTTGGAAGCTGCTGTCAAAGGAGCTTGGGGAGATAATGCAATGCATCTTGGAGATGGTACACACTGTGTATCAGAGATGGAGGGAGCGTAATCAGCCAATATTTCCCTGTATGTGTAGTGTGAACAGCTAATGCTAAATATCTGGATAGCCAGGCTGCATCATCAACAATATAACGGATTTTATGACAACAGATTCTGGAGCCGTAAGCCTTGAGTTCATATAAGGGTTAAGGAATATGACAGGGAGTGCAGACAAGAAAGTGGGGTAAAACTGCAACCAGATGAAATATTGCCTCGTTAAATGCTTGAAAAAAGGCCCAAGAGGCCACAATCTACTCCTAAGTCCTATGTTCCCTTCGAGAGAGATAGGTTTGTATTAAGCACAATGCTGGACCATGCGATTAAGAAGAACGTTTTGTAAAAGATAATCCTAGCCTGGCTCCCAGCGGCCTGTATTGATCCTAACCAAGGAAACAGCATCTATCTACGATCCACTGGCACGCTAAAGGTATGTTTACACTGAGAGACCAAAACTCACTTCCCTCACTCTAGAAACTTGAAAATAATTTGTTAATAGTTCATATAGCATTGCAGCTATGTGTTCAATTAATGATAAAGCAATTCGAAAATCACTCGTTCACTTTAAAATGAGTTGGTCATAAATTACCTTCACTTGCTCCTGAATAACAGTAAATTAAATCCATTGATAGCTGTAGTGAAAGCCACAGGATTTAACAACCTCGAGTTAATTGAAAACAGCCACTGTGCTGTCTGGTAATTGAGACAAATTGTCTTGGGCCTACTAGCTGGTGAATACCTGATTAAGCCTGAAAAATTTTTAAATGGCAACATTGTAGTCATCTTGTGTTCCAAGGATTTACAGAGGTTGAGTTAATGGTTCAAAGATAAGTTAGAATGCAAAGGCCATTCTTCATCACATCACAAGCTCAATCTAATTACAAGTTCTAGAAGTGAGTTCTGAATCGTCCCCTAATTGGCCAGCATCGTATTTATTGGCATTAACTTGCAGTTCTTATAAGGCGACAAGCATGTGATGCTTCAAGTGTTTAAAAAGGTGCGGTTAAGACAAATATGTAAGACCAACTTGGAAGGGCCTAGGATACTGGGTGGCATGGTGGCTCAGTGGTTAGCACCGCTGCCTCACAGTGCCAGGAACCCACGCTTGGTTCCACCCTTAGGTAACTGTCTGTGTGGATTTGCACATTCTCCCCATGTCTGTGTGGGTTTCCTCCGGGTGCTCTGATTTCCTCCCACAGTCCAAACATGAGCAGGCTAGGTGGGTTGGCCATACTAAATTGCCTGTACTGTGCAGGGAAGTGTAGATTAGGTGGGTTATAGAGGGGTGGGTCAGGGTGGAATTCTCTGAGGGTCGGTGTGGACTTGTTGGGCCGTAGGGCCTGTTTCCACACTGTAGGGATTCTATGATCTATGCTCAAATAGTCAACCTCAAAGTTCCTTAATTCTATACAGTTGGACTGTCACACATTAGGACTAAAAGCTGGATTTATGTGTTATTAGTGTGGGCTAGAAAACAGGAGAGTGATAGAGTGAGATAGGAAACTGAATGTTTAAGGTTTCAACAAGTTCTACAACTTAATTTAACACCATTGCATGTGACGTTGTCAGTGCTGAATTTCTGTATTGGGTGATGTTAAATGTGTCTCTGTTAACAGAAAAATTTGCATTTGTACAGTCATTCCATTACCTCAGAATACCTTAAGGTCCTGTACAGTTGAAGAAGTCATTGGACAGAATGTTTTGGGTCCACCTGGAGCTTTTAGAAGGGTGAATGAAGCAACATAATTGGTTGGGAGGCAAGAATGCAGCTTGTCAATGGTGGGTTATAACTTTACTATTGATTCTCTGTACCTTTCAGATAGGTCAGTTTGCATTCATTGGTGTTCTGTGGATATTCTTTAACATCTCAAACTGCTGGAATTCTGTTCATTGGTGCAAACTTGTGAAAAAAAACAGGGAACATTTGTGTTCACAAATCTGACTATACAACGATAGAATCCCTATAGTGTGGAAAGAGGCCATTTGGCTCATTGAGTCTGCAGCAATCTTCTGAAGAGCATCCCACTCAGACCCACCCTCCCACTCTATCTCCATAACTCCATATTTACCATGGTTAGTCCACCTGCTCCCAAAGAGGTATCCAGCTTGTCCCATTCTCCAGCCCTCTTGCTGTAGCCCTCCAACTTCATCACTTTCAAATATATATCCAGCTCCCTTTTGAAACCTCCTATGGAATCCAATTCTACCATTCTCCCAGGCAATGCATTCCAAATCCTAACAACTGTTTCAACTTGCCTAGCCACTTTCAGAGAATTATGCATGTGAACCCTGAGATCTCTCTGCTCCTGTACTCCCCTCAAAGAGCCTGTATTGTCTCTCCGTGTTTCTTCTGCCAAAATGCATTACCTCACATTTCTCTGTGTTGGAATCCACCTGCCACATGGCTGTCATTTTGGTCAACTTGTCAATGTCCCTCTGAAATCACTCAGCATCATCCTCACAATTCACTACTCTCCCTAACTTAGTATCATCTGCAAATTTACAGATTTTTGCCCTCAACATCCATCTCCAAAAGCAAGCATCCCAACATCGATCCCTGGGGAACACCACTTTCATCTCCAATCTGAGGAATGCCCATCTATGCCTTCCCTCCGTTTCCAGTCTTTTAGCCACCTTCCAATCCGTACTGCCAATACCCATCAATCCCAAACGTTTCTAATTTGCTAACCAACTTGCCATGTAGACCCAATTCAAATGTTTTCTGAAAGTCCAAATATACAACGTCCACAGCACCACCCTCAGCCACTGACAATGTCACATTCTAAGGTTTTGGACTAGATCTGTAGCTCGGGTTGTGGGTGTTGAGGTTGGTTGGCTCACCGAGCTGGTTTGTTGTTCCGCAGATGCTTTGTTATCATGCTAGGTAACATCACCAGTGCAGCCTCCGATGAAGCGTCAGTGTGTTTTCCTGCCTGGTTTTTAAACTCTGGGGTCTGTTGAGCTGGATTGCCTCACTTCCGATTTTCCTTCATAGTGGAGTGTATATGGGATCGAGTTCTATGTGTTTGTTGATGGCTTTCTTCGTGGAGTACCAGGCTTTTAGGAATTCCCGTGCCTGTCTCTGCTTAGCTTGTCCCAGGATTTTGGTGTTGTCCCAGTCAAATTGGTAGTTCTCCTTATCCATGTGGGTTGAGATGAGTGAGTATTGGTCGTGTCTTTTTGTAGCCAGTTGATGTTCATGTACTCCTGTTGTTAGTTTCCTTCCTGTTTGTCCGATGTAGTGTTTCTCGCAGTCTCTGCAGGGGATCTTATAGATGATACTAGTCCTGTCCATGGCGGAGAGTGGGTCTTTAGTTCGGGTGAGCACTTGTCGTAGGGTTGACGTGGGCTTCTGTGCCACTCTGATGCCCAGCAGTTGTAGGAACCTTGTGGTTGGTTCCGATGTGTTCCTGATGTAGGGTAGTGTGATGAGTGTGTCGGGGCTTGTAGTATCTTCCTGATGTTGTTCATGTAGGCATCTTCTGACCCAGTTTTTTGGATATCCATTATCCTCGAAAACCTGGAAGAGGTATTCCTCCTCCTCTTGGCGTAGTTCCGTGTTGCTGCAGTGTGTTGTTGCCCTTTTAAATAGTGTTCACACGCAGCTTCGTTTGTGTGTGCTGGGATGGTTACTGTTGAAGTTCAGTACCTGGTCTGTGTGTGTGGCTTTTCTGTGGACTTTCGTTTAGAGTTCCCCATTTGTCTTGCGTTCTACCATGATGTCCAGGAATGGGAGCTGTTTGCTCTTCTCCTCCTCTCTGGTGAATTTTATTCTGGTGAGGGTGTTGTTTATAAGTTTGTGTGTCTCCTCTAGTTTGGTCTGTTTGATGACAAAGGTGTCATCCACGTAGCATATCCATAGTTTTGGTTGGATTAGCGGAAGGGCCGTCCTTTCAAGTCATTGCATCACTGCTTCTGCTTTGAGTCTGGAGATAAGTGATCCTATGGGTGTCCCACTGATTTGTTTGTATGTTTGGCCGTTGAAAGTGAAGTGGGTGGTGAGGCATAGGTCCAGTGGTTTGAGCATGTTGTCTGTGGAGATGGTTTCACTGGGGTCTTGCTCTTGTTCCAGCACTACTCCATCTCCGCATCTCCCAAACGGCAGCCCATGAGGGCAGTTTTAAGTTCACTGATGCTTTTAACAGGAAAGCTGTGCGATTTGCTCAGTTCACCATGGATCCAGAGGGCCAAGATGCCTGCGCCGTTATATTTGTAGTGATAATTGGGTTCCAATTGGGACAAGAGGCCACTGACTGTCCTCGCTACTCACCAGACAAGACTTCTTTTTAAAATTCATTTACTGGATGAGGACGTTGCTGGCTAGGCCAGCATTTATTGCCATCTATAGTAGGGACGTTTTAAGAGTCAACCACATTGCTGGAGTTACATGTAGGCCAGACCAGGTAAGGATGGCAGTTTCTCTCCAAAGGGCATTAGTGAACCAGATGGTTTTTTCCCAACAATCAACAATGGATTCATTAGACTCTTAATTCCAGATATTTATTGAATTCAAATTCCATCATCTGCCAACAGATATGCAACCTATCTTCTGTCTCTCTTGAGACCATAAGACCATAAGAAATCAGAATAGGAGATGGCTATTTGAGGATGGCACAGTGGCTCAGTGGTTAGCACTACTACCTCACAGTAGCAGGGACCTGGGTTCAATCCCACCCTCGGGCAACTGTCTGTGTGGAGCTTGCACATTCTCTCCGTGTCTGTGTGGGTTTGCTCTGGTTTCCTCCTGCAGTCCAAAGATGTGTAGGTTAGGTGGATTGGCCATGCTAAATTGACCTATAGTGTCTGGGGATGTGCAAGCTAGGTGTGTTAGTCAAGAGAAATGCATGGTTACAGAGATCGGGTCTGGGTGGGATGCTCTTTGGAGGATCAGTATTGGCTCGATGGGTTGAATGGCTTGCTTCCACACAGTACAGATTCTACGATTTGCAAGCCTATTCCACTATTCATTATGAACATTGTTGATCCAACACTCTTCACATCCACTTTCCTGCCCTTTCCTCATAACCCCTGATTCCCCAACTGATCAAGAATATAAGCATAGGTAAGGACCAGCTCTCTGTGGCAAGAAGTTGCAAAGACTTGCAATCCTCCAAGAGAAGAAATTCTTCCTCATCTCGGTCTTAAATTGGCACCCCTCTATCCTGAGACTATGCTCTCTGGTCCTAGACTCTCTTCTGAAATTCTACCAAATGATTTACACTTCTCCTCAATCATCCTTTGAAAGTGTGTCATTTCACCCTTTCCTGCGTTAAATTTCATTGGCCATGCTCTGACATTGATATCCCATTATATCTGTCACTAATCTTCAAGTGCTCACTGTCTCTCTATGTTTTGTGCTTATGCAGAACATTTCTGTGTGGAAAGCACTGGGTTAGGGTCTATGACGGTTGGCTATGCTTGTGCGCTGAGTGGTTGCTGAGCTGAGTCTCCTCTCTCTATTTACATCCTCATACCTAGGAGGAATTATGGTGGCTGATGCAGCTATTGTTTCTCGTTGCCTCCAATAAAGACACAATTATGGGAACTGATGTAATAGAAGTTGATGCTGTCAAGTGGAAGGTTTTGGTGTGGGTGGCGATGCATTCCCTGTCCCAGTCAGTGACAAACCTGTTCCTGGTGAGACTATCAACCTATGAACGTATTAGTCTAAAAACGCATGATCTCATCTGATCTCAGCAACTAAGCAGACTCAGGCCTGGTTAGTACCACCTGGGAATACCAGGTGCAGTAGGCTTTGGGCCCTCTTGTGGTGCAGTTGTAGTGTTCCCCTGGACAAGGGTGGCCTGGGTTCAAGTCCCACATGTTCCAAGGGTGTGTAATAATATCCCTACGCAGGTTGATTCGGAAAATAGGCGATCTGATCATTAACATTTTTACAATCCTGAGAGGGCAATATTTCTTGCCTACTCTGAGAGTTTGCTCATTTGCAGTAAATTAAAAGTAGGTTGTTAAAAATGACCTTTAAGACCACAAATGGATTTGGGATTTTGAGGTGGTTTGTGTGTCCTGCTTTGTCAGAACCATTAGCCAATTCAAAGGGGCAGAACACAAATATTTCATCTTAGTGCCTCTGATAATAATTCAGCAATGTGTTAAATTTCAGTTGGGTAGAGTGATAAATGAATGGTGACATCTAATGCTGGTTTTTGGAGACATATTGTTGAACACAGACTAGATTGATTCTTCGTAAGTGTTGAAAATGTCCAAAGATTCATTGTTCACCTTGATAAGAAATCTCAAAAACATGAATTCAACCCTTGTAAGGCCCAGTTTTGTTACTGCACGGATACCTGGTTAATTGTCCGTGATTCATTTACAAGTGCAGCTGAATGCTGGATCTGCAGTCTAACCTACAGCTGATGCTGAATATTAATTTCAACTTTAATTAACCTTCGAAGGACTTTTCAACCTCTGCACATCAAATGATGAGACTTGAGTGATCATGCTTGCATATCCGAGAGAGAGAGAGAGAGAGAGAGGGCAAATTAAAGTAATAAGAGAGATCAAGAAAGATCAAAGCTTGTTTAAAATATCCAGATGGAGTGCGCAGTTTGTAGATGTAATTCTCCTCTCTCTGTCTCTGTCCACAGTTGGTATCTTTAAGGTCACCAAGTCTGAAATGGGAGAATTAATATTTTTTTTGAAGTTAACAAGATTGTGTTTCACTTCATATTTAAATTGCTTGACTGAAAATGAACTTTTATTGTGAATGAGGGGCTGACAGAAGATTTTTGCAAGAAAATGAATACAAAAATTTCATCCACTTTGCACAATTCTCAGTGAGTCAGTGATAGCATGATCAACTCATGTTAGACACTGGGAAACATGTCATTGCATTTTCTTTTCCTGTTGCATTTAAGTTAATGCTTTTTCGCATTAAACCAGGGGCCTCTGAGAGGGATGTAAAAGGTTCCATGACCACATTTTGAAGAAAGGGTTCTGGTTAATCCAAGATGGAGGATGGGAGAACATCATGGCTGTAACAGCTGCTCCTTCTTTGAGGTTTTTTTCAGTGTTGGAGTTTATTTTCTCAAATTCTTGGAGTGAAAGAATCAGAGAGTAATAGAGATATACAGCATGGAAACAAACCCTTTGGTCCAACTCATCCATGCCAACCAGATATTCTAAATTTATCTAGTCCCATTTGCCAGCATTTGACCCATATCCCTCTAAACCCGTCCTTTTCATGTACCCATCTAGATGCTATTTAAATGTTGTAATTGTACCAGCCTCCACCAGTTCCTCTGGCAGCTCATTCCATACACGCATGAAGAAGTTGCCCCTTAGGTTCCTTTTAAATCTTTCCCCTCTCACCCTAGACCTTTGCCATCTAGTTTTGGACTCCCGCACCCTGGGAAAAGACCTTTGCCGTTCACCCTATCCATGCCCCTCATGATTTTATATGGTCTCAGCCTCCGACACTCCAGAGAAAATAGCCCCAGCCTATTCAGCCTCTCCCTATAGCTCAAACCCTCCAACCATGGCAACATCCTTGTAAATCTTTTCTGAACCCTTTCAAGTTTCACAACATCTTTCCTATAGCAGGGAGACCAGAAGTGAACACAGTATTCCAGCAGTGGCCTAACCAATGTTCTACAGAGCCACAACGTGACATCCCAACTCCTATATTCAAAGCACTGACCAATAAAGGCACGCATACCAAACACCTCCTTCACCACCCTGTCTTTTATAAGCTGTTGTATTGTTTATGAATAAGAAAGATTCAGAGGGATATGGGCCAACTGCTGGCAAATGGGACTAGGTTAATTTAGGATATCTGGTCGGCATAGATTAGTTAGACCGAAGGGTCTGCTTCCACGCTCTAGATCTCTATGGCTCTATGAGAGCAGGGTAGTACTCCTTCGTAACAACAAGGTGCAGGGCTGGATGAACACAGCAGGCCAAGCAGCATCATAGGAGCAGAGAGGCTGACGTTTCGGGCCTAGACCCTTCATCAGAAAAGGTCTTGAGGTTTGTCCGGAGGGAGGAGGGTAACTTCTTCAGGTTAGGCATCCTTCGTACTTTGGCTATTCTTTATTTTTCAACCAAAATTTATTTTGCAACTGCAAAACATGCTGTAAGCTCACTGCTACTCATGTGACCTTGCTAGGTGCAAATTGGCTTTGTATTTCCAACATTGCATTGTGGCTATACTTCTTTGACAGTAAAGCATTTCTAGGTAGCTTGAGATTGTAATAATATACAAGTACTGAATACAGCAGGGGGTACTTTGGGAGCACTACCATCTGCAAATTACAAAGCAGTGGTCTTATGACCCACTCCAAGAACTGCGAAACTCCAAATCGTGTTACATCGTCAGAAGTGTTGGGATGTTAAATTGGAGGTCAGTGTTAAAATCTTCGCTTGCTGATCTAAAAACAGGTGAATGAAGGAACAGTCACAGCTACACTCTCTGAAAACCTTTGGGACTGGGGTCCTGCCAAATTTTGGATTTTTAAATTTTTTCGATTGTAAAATATCTGGGTTTTTTTAAGAGAACTGGTTTTGAGAGAGTTTAATGCACTTCCAGTACTTTGCTAAGTTATCATGTGTGTTTGTGCTTCATTGGAAGTTGACAAATTTTGCAAAGTGTTTTGTAAATAAGAGTACTGAGTAAATGAAACAAAAACAAAGAAATCTTAGTGTCATTACAGTTGTTGAGAAATCTGTGTGATGTGCCTTCATTGCTTTTGTCATTTGATATGCTCTGTGTTGTGTTCAGTCTGTTTCCTGTTTTTATCACATGTTAATTCTGGGTGTCAGCAAAGTTTCATCACTGTTCAAGTATTGCATAGTAAAGTTTACTGCTGTTTGTTCAAAACAATGGAATATTGTCGCTTTATTCCCTTAGTACATGCCCTGGATCTCGCTTGATCCACTTTTTTAAAAAAAGTTACTTGTTTCTAACCAGGTTGTAACGTAAAAGCTGCACTCTGGTCCAGGATCATAACAGACCTATTACATCTCCACTAGTCACGAAAGATTATTGGGTAACATCTGGACCTCATACAACAGTGCGATGTTAATTTAGCTGGTGAGTCTAATCTTGCAAGACGCGCGCAGACTTTTTCTGCTTCCAAACTGATGTGCAACTGACATTCAAATCATGGAAAAGGCAGATAATAAGAGCTAGGGACGGGAATTACTTGATTGTGACTAATGTGTTAGCTGTGGTTTCTCAGTCAGATATTTCTGGGTTCATTGTTTCATTCCAGAGACTTTAGCTCAAAATCCAGGTGAGAACTGCAGCGCAGTGCTGAGGGAATGCTGAACTGCCATCTTTCAGCTGTTAAACTGTTGGAAATTCTGCTCTCTTGGATGGATATGAAAGGCCACACAATGCGACTTTGAAGAAAGTGGTGGTGATGGATAGGGGTTGAGGGGGGGGAGGTCAGTTTTCTCTGGCGTCGAGGGCAATATTTATTCCTAATCCAACTGTAGTAGATAATCTGGGAATTGTGAAATTGTTGGCTGAGGGTGCTTTATCGAGATGGTGGCGGAGTAGCAGGCTTGTGTAATTCCTGGTTATGGTAGGCCCAGAATGGGGACCCCTGGTGTCACTGAGGCAGCAGCGAAGCCAAGAGCTCCTGGTTGTGGCCATGGTAGGCCCGAAACGGGGACTCCCGCTTATTGGCAAAACAGTGGTGGAAGCAGAGCCAAGGACCCCAGGTTGCAGGGTGAGTGTGGGGTCAGCATAGGACTTGGCGATGGTGAGGTGAGCCCAGCGGCGAAAAGGTGGGACCTAAAGAGTGATGACCCCGATGCCGGTGGATCTGGCGCAGGTTCATGGAATCCCTATAGTGTGGAAGCAGGTCATTCGGCCCATCGAGTCCAAACTGATCCTCTGAAGAACATTCCACCCGGACTCACTCTCCCACTCCTGCATTTCCCATGGCTAACCCGCCTAGCTTACACATTGCTAGACATCATGGGCAATTTAGCGTGGCCAATCCACCTAACCTACCCATCTTTGGACTGTGAGAGGAAACCGGAGCACCAGGAGGAAACCCACGCAGACACGGGGAGAATGTGAAGACTCCACACAGACGGTCACCTGAGGATGGAATTGAACTCAAGTCCCTAGTGCTGTGAGGCAGCAGTGCTAACCACTGAGCCATCGTGCTGCCCAATGTACATCCCATGGCGCTGTATTGTGGCAATAGTGAAGCATTTCACTGTATTTTACTGTGTTATTCGCTATAAAATGAAAGTGACTATAATAAATCATTCATTCATCCATTTCTGCGGGCAAACTGACAACTGCACTTCCGATATGGCAACAATGACGAGGCTTCAAATGTACTTCATAGTCTGCATCAGAATATGGATGCCTGTATTTAATTTTCTCTTAGCTCACAGATTTTTTTTTCCCGAAGGAGAACTTTATGACATACAGGCAGACCCTGGATTGCAAACAGGTTTCATTCTGTCAACAAGTCGATTACTACGCAAGTCAGAACAAAATGCAAGGCAACTTGAAGCAGTCATTCGTGAGTACAGGAAATGCTCATATTTTGGGTCTTTAAAGTTGAGCCACTGTACAAGATCACATTCAAAAGTCCGATCGTTATTAAGTTGGGCATTCGTAAATCAGGGATCCCCTGTAGTCATAGAGTCATCAAGATATATAGTGTAGAAACAGACCCTTCAGCGCAATTTGTCTATGCTTATCAGAAATCCTGAGTAAGTCTAGTCCCATTTGCCTGCATTTGGCCCATATCCCTCTCAACCCTTCCTATTCATATACCCATCAAGATGTCTTTTAAAAGTTTGAATTGTACCAGCCTCCACCACTTCCTCAGCTCATTCCATACATGCACCACCATCTGTGTGAAAAAGTTGCCCCTTAAGTCCCTTTTAAATGTTTATCCTCTCCTATGCCCATTACGTTTGGACTCCCCCTGTCCCATGTTAAAGACCTTGTCTATGTACCCTATCCATGCCCTTCATGATTTTATAAACCTCTATAAGGTCATCCTTCAGCCTCCGATGCTCCAGGGAAAATAGCCCCAGTCTATTCAGCATCTCCCTATAACTCAAACCCTCCAACCCTGACAACATCCTTGTAAATCTTTATGAACCCTTTCAAGCTTAACAACATCTTTCCTATAGCAGGGAGACCGGAATTGCAAGCAGTATTCCAAAAGTGGCCTCATGTCCCTTCCAGCAACAACATGACTTCCCAACTCCTATACTCAATGCATTGACCAATAAAGGCAAACATACCAAACATCTTTGTCACTATCCTGTCTGTGTTTACAATTTTTTAAAAAAAATTGCTCATTTTCTATCTCTCATGTCAGGGATCCAGGTTGGGGGGTGCAGGGAGCTGACACACAATAGGGTCGAGGGACTTGATTAGGCAAACAGACACCCATCAACACAGCAACCACATTGTCATAATGGTGTGGGACAGAAACGAGGCTGCAATGGCATGGCCATATCAGAGATAAGTGAGAGAATTGCTTAGCCAAAGACCTAACAACATAGGAAACAGGATTCAGCTGTAAGAAATCTCTAGCTTATACCCATATCCCCTGTGAAATAACTCCACAGAGGCCATGCTGTGGAGGTGTCGGTGTTGGACTGGGGTGGACAAAATCAGAAGTTACACAACACCGGGTTACGGTCCAATAGGTCCAACCTGTTGGACTGTAACCTGGTGCTGTGTGACTTCTGATTTTGTCCACAGAGGTCAGTATCTCGTCACCAAGTCATCCTTTATTTACACGTGCATGGTCTTTGACACTGACCCAGTTCCTTCAGAGCCAGCTCTCAGAGTGAACGGAATGTCTGACACTCCTGTTTATATCTGTCAGCCACGGCTCCCTGATTGTCCCAGGTTAACAGCTCCAATCAGTGAACTCATATTCTCTGAGATCCACCCGGCTGACCTCATTCCAATCAATACACCTTCATTTCCTGAACATCCACAAATCTCTGGATTTCAGTCTCGAGTATAGCCGAGGACTGAGCATCCACAATCATCTGAGACAAAGAACCCGAGAGATTCCAAGCCCCTCTTAGTAAAGACATTTCTTCTCAACTCAGCCCCAAATGGCCTCTTATCCTGAGATGAATTATTGATTCTGCAGTCTGGGGAGAAAATCATCTTTCCTGGTTTCACGGGCCATTTAAGTTATTTCAGGAATTGTCAGTTTTGAAATAAAACACAAAAGAAATCAAAATGCACCAGAGATAAAGGTTGGATGATGCTTTGGGTGAAGTGTTTGCCTCTGGGAAAATATTGACCTTTTTTTTTCCTTTCCATAACCTACAGGCCTGTTCTGTATTCCAAGTACTTTCTCTGTTGAATTCAGAGATACAGTCATCACATTTTACACTTACTTTTAAAACTCATCTCACTCATAAAGCCCCCCTATTTCCCATTAAGTCCTTTGTATTTGATTCCAGATTCCCAGTCTGGAGGACCAGACTCGATGGGCCTAATTCTGCTGTTATATCTTAGAGCTCAACTCTGTTTGTCACTTATTCCCAGTACCAGCAGCAACTACCATTTGCTTTAATTCATTCATGGGATGTGGGCATCGCTGGATGGGCCAGAATTTATTGTCCATTGCTAGCTGTCCTTGAGAAGGTGATAGTTAGCTGCCTCCTTGAACCGATGCAGCCCATGTGGTGTAGGTAAACGCACAATGCTGTGGGGAAGGGAGTTCCACGATTCTGACCCTAACACTGAAGGAACAACGATATATTTCCAAGTTAGGATAGTGAGTGGTTTGGATAGGAACATGCAGCTGGTATTCCCATGTGTCTGCTGCATTTATCCTTCCAGATGGTGGTGATTGTAGGTTTGGAACATGCTGTCGAAGGAGCTTGTGCATCTTGTAGATTGTACACATTGCTGCCACTGAGTGTCGGTGGCGGAGGGAGTGAGTGTTTGCAGATGTGGCACCAATCAAGTGGACTGCTTTGCCCTGGATGGTGTCAAGCTTCTTGAGTGTTGTTGGGGCTGCACTCATCCAGGCGAGTGGGGAGTATTCCATCACACTCCTGACTTGTGCCTTGTAGATGGTGAACAGGCTTTGGGGAGTCTGGAGGTGAGTTACTCGCCACAGTATTCCTATCCTCTGACCTGCTATTGTAGCTACTATATTTACACAGCTAGTCTAGTTCAATTACTGGTCAGTGGTAACCCCCAATATGTTTATAGTGGGGGATTCAGTTAAGGTTTTGACATTGAACGTCAATGGACAATGGTTGGAATCTCTCTCGTTGGAGGTGGTCATTGTCTGGCCCTTATATTTCTTGCTATTTATCACCACTTCACCACCCATGCTGGATACTGTTCTGATTTTGTTGCATTCCAGTTTTATTAAATTCAAATGTTAATGAATAAAGAAAATAAAAATTCCACCATCTATCAGTGGGGCAATTCAAACCCCTGGACTTCCAACATTACCTGTAAAAAATCTGGATGACTAGTCCAGCAACCTTATTGCTGGGCCATCACCTCCCAATGTTCGCATTCAAAACATTAGCTACTATCCTGTTCCCATTCAGCTTAACCTGCTCAGTCATTTACTGAGAGAAGAACAAATGCACACCTCAGTTTCCATATCACTCTATCCATATCCCTTAATTCCCTTGTCCAGCCGAAAAAGACCATTCTCAACCCTGAAGATTCTGTTTTAACCCTCTTCTTAGGGGGAAGACAGTGTCAGATTTCTACTCCCGTTGTGTGAGGAATTACTTCCTGACATCACATCTCCTTATGGCAGGGCCAGATTTTCACCATCAGGCAGGAAGTGGGGAAACTTCCCTGCCCGGCAGACACGTCCCCTTTGAAAAGAGCGCACTCCCCACCTCACCCCACCTTGTTTGCGGAAGGTGAGGATGGGATGGAGAGCATGGGATGGGGCCCACTGCTGCAGCCTCGGAAGTGGGCGAGTGCTAAGACTGGAAGGTCCGTGCCCTGGGTTTGGTAATTGTAACAAGGTCAGTCAGGTGGGCCTCAAAGAAAATATGAGTTCCCTGATTAGACCAGATTAACAGCCCCAATCAGGAAGCCCTGGCTGACAGATATAAACAGGAGTGTCAGGGGTTCTGTTCACTCTGAGAGCTGGCTCTGAGGAAGGCGGACCAGTGTCAAGTACTATATGAATAAATAAAGGGTGACTTAGTGCAGGGGTACTGGCCTCTTTCAAGTTATTTTCAGTGGGGACTTCATTGCAAAGGTGTTAAAGACTACACAGCTATCCAGCACTCATCCTTTGACCCCCAGCACCCCACATACTCCATGCAACTGATGCCAACTCTAAGTCACCAATGCCCCCCCCACCATGCCTGAAATAACCCTTCCAAGCCAATTGAAAAAAAAATTAAAATGCTGTAATGTTCTTTAAGGTTGCTCAGCCTTCCAGTTTCTACAATTTGCACAGTTAGGGAAAAAAAAGTATTTGCTGCAAAACATGTTTTTTTTCATTTCTAGCTCTCACCTGGATCGTGGCATCATGCCACCTCCAACATCTGTGGCTAATCATCAAACTGACAGGAAGCATTTTTCCTTCCCGCTTTGAGTGATTATTCCGTAGTTTAGCTGAAGGTTAGCTGTCTTATCTGGAACTTGATACGCAGAGAAATTGATAAGGCGTGAGTTGGATCTGTCATCAATGTTCCGTGAGCCTGCTAGGTTGATCTTGTGCGCGTCTAAGTGCAAAAGACAAGGTTTGAATTGTTTGCCACCTGAAGTGCCAAGTGGTTGATCCATCTGGTCCTCCTCCTGAGTTCCCCAGCGTCACAGATGCCAGTCTCCAGCCAGTTTGATTCACTCCACGTGGCATCAAGTAATGACTGAGCACACTGGAAATAGCACATGGCTACTGACTATGACCACATCATATCAAAAACTTGTGCTTCGGATCTAGATGGACTGACGCAACATTGTGAAAAATTGCTTTGGTATGTCACAGGTCAGAGCCCCAAAGTGCTGTGAACATTTTTTAACTTGTATATCAAAGGTTTGTTCTTAAGAGGGCTAACAGAGCCAAAAGTGACTAGAGAGAGGGAAGACAGAGAGAGAGACCGACAGAATTTCATTTCTCTGAACTTGAAGGGAACTTTGAACAATAGCCCTTCAAACTGGGGAAGATACTGGACTGTGACCTCTTGCACCTGTGAAACTATGGAGGGGCTTATGATTCCCAGCTCTACAGAGAGCTACCTCCCACACTTATGTCCTAAACTATAGACATATTCTGCGTTTTTCCCACTGAAGAATACACAATGACAGAGATTATAAAGCGAGAGACTGAAATCAAAAAATGCTGAAAATCGCAGCAGGTCAGGGACCGTCTGTAGAGAGAGCAAGTCAACGTTTCGAGTCTAGGTGACTCTTCATCAGCGATGACACGAAGTGTGGAGGGGGCAGCATTTATTGGAATAGTCGGGAGGATGGAGGGTAGAGTGCTGAGGGAGAAAGGGTGCTAATAATGCAGATTGCAATAGTGGGAGAGGGTTTTGGTGTTGGCGAGTGGGACTGAATGTATTAGACTGAGTTCAGGTGTTAAATTGTTGCGAAGATCACAATTGGACAGCTATCTGCTGTACGTTAAGTTCTCTCTCATACTAGAATTTAATCACATTCAGACTGAATCAGAACTACAGATCTCAACCAATCCATAAAAGTTGAGATCCATGAAACTGACTTTTAACTACCAATGTTAATGTGACTGGTATCCTCTACTGCAATGACCACAATGTTCAGGTATCCATTCTTCAACCAGAGGTTGATTCATAAATAATTTTAAAAACACTTTTATTTTCTTCAACTCACTTCTCATTTTTTAATCTGTGTGTCTGTGAATTGCTTTAATATTCCTTCTCATGCAGTAATCAGAAAACTTACTCTTTAATTTAAATTGGCTTCCACTGAAACATCAGTTCAATGGAATCTTTCTCAAGCTAACATTGTTGCAACTACTATAGATGGGGTGCTGAATAAAGAAGCGGAGAGTTTAGCAGTTTGGTATCTCATCTGGAATTGTAATGAATTGAGGAATCTTGTCTAGGGTGTGGTACAACAGTCTATGACACAAACAGCACGATAAATCCAACCAGACCCTAATACCACCCCATTGGTATGTTCTTGATCATAATCAAAGAGAATGGAAGGTGATCAATGATGTCATCCACTTTGTGCCATCTTCAACTGAGCAAGCAAAATGTTGTATTTTTTAAACTTCCTATTAAGGGAGTCAAAGGAATCCAAAGAAAAATGCTGTTTTAAACAGCAAGAATTTTCTTGAGCATTCAAGTCTGTTTCAGGAGTCGTAGCTTGTGCTTGCTTTCATCTTGATGATCTTTTATAAAAACAATCCGTTTGTTGAATCTGAACAAACACTTGTTCAGTTTGGTGTCTGCCTGGACCCGTTGGCTCCTGCTCAATTTACAGCCAGCACCCAAACTTTGAAAAACAAAGCTGATATGAGAGTGCCTGTCCTTGATGCCAGGTAGGTAAAATCAGCACAGTTTCCGCCCTGCGGCCCCAGGGCTGCTCTCTCATTACAGCCGACTGTCGGCGCGTTTAACTGCAGTGTCACCGCAAGTCAGTTGAGGGGTGAAGTCTGATAAAGGCAGGACCTCCATGAGAATTGAACCTCCTCTCTTTGCGTCAGTCTGTGATGGCAAACCAGCCATCCAGCCAACCGAGCTAAATGACACCCCCAACCCCCCCACCTTGACGTCGGTGCAGCATTTGATTGACTGTGGCGTCAAAGAGCCCATGCAAAACTGGAGTCAACGGGAATCTGGATAAATGCAGAACAGATAACTGGCACAAAGAAACACAAATGTGATTATTGGAGGTTGATCATCTAATTCCCAGGACTTGGCTTCAGGAGTTTATCTCCCTTCATGATTCTGGTTGAACAATCAATGTGAGAGCGAGAAATTGGCCCAAGATCTAATGGATAGCAGTGACCTGAAGGAACAGACCTCTCATCTTAAGGCCAGGAGTGAGGATGGTTGCTGATGATCGCACATGTTCAGTACAATTAGGGGACTCCTCTGATACTAATTACCCTTTTGACTTACACAGCTAGATCTGGGCAGCAGTCTGGGGCTGGAAGCATTCACATCACACACGTGCCAGACGAGGCCCACTTCCAACAATGAGGGAATCTGACTTTGTGTTCATTTTACTACCATCAACAAATCCCCCATCAATAATGGGGTTCCATTGATCAGATGCCCAACATAGCAGCCACAGCAACTCTAAAGCTGTCAGACACTGGGTATTCTGTGGCTCAGCTCTTGATTTTCCAACTCTTGTTCACTCTGCTTCTATTGTTTTTCCAGTGTCCACAACCTGTTTTGGACAACAATGATATATACAAGGCTGATACAAGGACAAAACCATCTGCAGGATTAGCATTCTCACCATCACCTTAAACGTTCACTCCATCTCCACCACGAACACACAATGGCAGCAGCAGATGTGTACCATCTTTACTCACTCATGGGATGAGGGCATCATTGTCTAGGCCAGCAATTATTGCCCATCCCTAATTGGTTAAGAATCAACCATGTTGCTGTGGGGTCTGGAGTCACATATAGGCCATACTAAGTAACAATGGCAGTTTACTTCACTAAAGGACATTAGTGAACCAGATGGTTTTTCTGACAATTGGCAATGGTTTCACGGTCATCATTAGACTCTTGGTTCCAGATTTTTATTAAATACAAATTCCACCTTTTGCTATGGTACGAGGAACAGTATCTGGATGTCTGGATTAATAGTCCAGTGATAATACCACTAGGTTATTGCCTCCCTCATTGTATTGGCTTGTTTGCACTTTATTAATATAGGAAAAAGTGGCAGCCAATTTGAATATTTCAAGTCTTTTAATAAACGATTACCTGAGCAATTTTGGTTGAGGGAAAAATGTAAGAGTCAGAAATTGGCTTGGGAATCGTATAATGGTATTGAGCTGGCAGACCTCCATACCTTCAGTTTGGGGCAGAGCCGTAGCTGCCAGTGTTTGCAACGAGAGGCAAGATCAGGGGCACTGGTGGAAGCGGGAGTTGGGAAGGAAATGGGAATATGTGAGGGCAAGGTATGCCCTACCACAAGTCCTATCAGAGACCATGGAAGCAGCACCCCCATGCACTCAGCTCGGAGCGACGGCCCTGGGCCTGCATTCGGGTTCAGAACAATACGGGACTCCTCCAATGTCCATCAGTCCACAAACTTTGGAAGTAGGCACATTCCCCTGTTGACCCATATCAAGGGTTCTGGCCATATGAATGATACTGGGTGAGAGTGGTATAGCCCTGAGCTAGTTAGGCTGTCTGACCTAAATCTAGGCCATTGAGGGGAACAAACATTCAAAGCCATCAACAAAATTTTAGGTTGATACAAAATGTTCCCATCTTCCCTACCCATTAGCTGATTCAAAGCATAAACCACAATTATTATTGCCTTTCTACAGCAAAATGACAAACAAAGTGATAAAATCTGTAATTTTTTATCTCCACAGTTCTGTTTTGTTCTTTATTTGTATGTTTTGAACTTATCAGAGTTTAGCATCTTCAAATTAACTGTTCAATCAGTAAACAATTTGTGGGAATTCAGGATTGACTCCCTTTGACTCAGACAAATCCATTCCAAGGGTTTGTTGAATTCATCAGAAACTTGACTGCATTGTGCACCAATCAAAGGAGAGCAATTTCACCTCCCGTGTTTTGGCCAATTATGCACAAATTGCAGGAAAAGAACGATCGTCAACGGTGCCCCTTCCCCCACTCGCCCTTGGAAGCAATCAAAGTAAGCGCCCTTTAAAAGCACACTTGACATTTATTGTGTCAACCCTACATGTCTTTTTGTTTCTAAAGTATGTTATTTGGAATCCAGTAATGATAACTCACATCACAATTCTTGAATGTTGCAGCAGCAGGCTGCATTAAAGGGGAAGAGCTTTCAAGGATGGAAAAGGGTTTCTGGCTGAAAACGAAAAGTTTCATTCATGGGAAGGAGGCTCCATCAAAAATTATTCAACTTCTACGGATAAAACTAGCCGAGATTTGCCTTTTGTTGAAAAAACATTGTTCACAGATGTGGATATCAACTGGAACTGATGAATGAAATGCGTCTGACAAGGTGTTGTAGAGCCTGACTCACTGCAGTTCATTTTGTGCAGTTACATGGTGTTTTTTTTCTCTGTAAATCATAGAATCCCTACAGGATGGAAGCAGGCCACTCAGGCCATTGAGTCCACACCAACACTCCGAACAGCAACCTGCCCAAACCCACGTCCCCAAGCCTATCCCTTTTATGTGAGTGTGAGGTGATTCACTTTGGAAGGAGTAACAGGAATACAGAGTACTGGGCTAATGGTAAGATTCTTGGTAGTGTGGATGA
>NC_063332.1:9950439-9950573 GCF_021869965.1 Rhincodon typus
GGTTCTTTACTCAGAGAGTAGTAAGGGCGTGGAATGCCCTGCCTGCAAAAACAGTAGACTCGCCAACTTTAAGGGCATTTAAATGGTCATTGGATAAACATATGGATGATAATGGAATAGTTTAGGTTAGATGG
>NC_063332.1:9955573-9975000 GCF_021869965.1 Rhincodon typus
GGGGGGGGTGGGGTTCTGGTTGAGGTATACAAAGTTCTAAGGGGCATAAACAAGGCAGATAGGGAGAAACCTTTCCCATTAGGAAGGGTGGGTCAATGATCAGGAGGCACTGTTTTAAGGTAAGGAGCAGAAGGGTTAGAGAGGACTTAAGGAAAAAAAAGTCACCCTGAGAGTTGTCGTACCTGGAACTCACTGCCTAAAAGGATGAACGATTTCAATGGACTTGTGACACACAATAGCATACAAGGCTATGGACCCAGTACTGGAAAATGGGATGAGAATAGATGGATGTTTGATGGCTGGTGCAGAGATCATGGACAGAAAGACCTCCTTCTGTGCAATAAAATTCTACAACTCTCGGCTACAGAGCATCCAAGAAAACGAAGCAGGATAACAGTACAAGACAACCCAGCACAATATAGTCTTAGCCCCCTCCCACATTCTGCCCTCCATCCACTTGAGTTCAGCTAAGACACTTCTGCCCAGAGTCTAAATTGCACCATACATCCTTTACCCATAATCCTTGAGCCTTTCTTAGCCACAGTGGTTCCTGGTTCAGCTACAACTTGAATTTGCAATTGTAATCTTTGTTTTCAAATTTATCGGTGGAAGCTGTTTTCAGAATAATTTTAAAAGGGAGCTGGATGGATCTTTGTGTATTAGGAACTTTCAGAGCACTCTCAAATTTACATTGACTCCCAGAAGAGTCAATGACTCCCAGCTAATCAGCACCATGATTTCGAAATTCTCATCATTATTTTCAAATACTTTCATGGCCTTGTGCCCTCCCTATCTTTGCCATCTCCTCTATCCTCATCACCCTCTGAAATCTTTGTACTCCTCTAAATCTGGCTTCTTAAGCTTCCCCAATTTCAATCATTCCATCACTGATGGCAGTGCTTTCTGCTTTCTCCATCTCAATATCTGGAATTCTCTCCCTGTAGCTCTGTGAACTCTCAAACTCTTTGTTTCCCTCTTTAAGACACTCCTTAAAATCCAAGTTTTCGTCCATCTGTCTCATTCATATCTCCTTACGAAACCCAGTGTGTTATTTTGCTTAACAATGCTCACATGGAGAACCTTGAGACATTTACTGAAACGAAAGTGTTATTTAAGTATAGGCTGTGATGGCATGTCTGCTGCAAATTCCTCTCAGTCAAAATTTACTGGATAACAGAGGAACCTCTGCAATTGAGCTGGCTAGAGAACAGGAGCATTGACCTTCAATCATTGGGTGGACTCCTCATTCATCAGGGTACCAGCTAGCCTTCACGACCAGAAAGATAATGGGAGCTGAATAAAGTGGACTGAGGTCCCTAAGTACATGTTATTTCTGATCTCTCTCTCTCTCTTTCTCTGCACCTTTTCTGTGACACTGTATTCTGGGCTCAGTTCTGCTACCCTGGTGCATTTTATATGGCACAATCTGCCTGTACAGCATGCAAAACAACACTTTTCACTATATCTCGGTACATGTGACAACAATAAATCAATCAATCGATCAATCAATCAATTTAGAGCATTGACAGCTCTGACAGGCAAGGGCAAAAATAGTCACTTTGTATCAATGCAAACCCACACCTTCAAAACCAATTTCACTGATAGCAACCCGCCGATTCCTTTATACAGTTTCATTGGGAAAGTAGCTTCAAAGGTTTTATTAAATGTTATTGCCTGACTGGTGTTGGCTCCTTCACTCAAAATTCTTTATTTCACTGATGCCCTCCCTTAGTTTTAAATTCATGCTTGCTTTCTTTTTTCTGTTTATTATTTGCCCAAGGCAACAGCTCACAAGAAAAGAATTGGACTATCATTTTAAGGATAAAATCTCCAAAAATTGCCTCAGAGTTCTGAGTCGAATGGCTCTGGGTTAGAACGGAGAGACACATTAACAGGTACCAGCTGTTCGCTGTCAAAAGCTCTGACATATTATCTTTGCTTGATGGAAATGAAAGTTCCTGCAGCAAAACCATCCACCTAGATGAGATGTCTACATTCATGAGCTCAACCCTTAATAGTCTAGCTGTACTCTATCTTATAGTGTCACATGTCGCTCAGAAGACAATATGCTTGGTTCTGCATCACAAGAGTTCCAGACTCAAGTCTCACTCCAGGACTTCAGAGGCTGGAACTCCAATGTCATTTCTGTTGCCTCTTGATGTATTTTGGGGTTGTTTTTGTGTAAGTAACAAAAAAAACCATGAAGCTGTGAGACTAATGTTTTGGAGGTCTATGAGGTTGGAAGCAGTGTCAGAGAAGCTGACTTCTAGATGTGACATTAAGCTGAGGACCCAGCTGCATGCTTGGGTAGACACAAAAGATTATGTTGAAGAACTACAGGAGTTTTATCCCTGGTGTCCTGATGAAAATTCATTCATCAAGTCAGTATCACAGAAAACAAATGTGCTGGTCCTTTTGCAGTTTTTGATAGCTCACATTGGTTGATGATTTCCTGCATTACAATAATCGCTACACTTGAAAATTAACTTCAGTGTCTCTGAAGTGTTTGAAACAGGTAGTGTCTGTGCTAAGACCTTTTCATCCTACTGTTTTCCCTTCGCTCATAGAGTTAGAGAGTCATAGAGATGTACAACACAGGTCCAATTCATCCTGTTGACCAGATATCAAAATTAATCTAGTCCCATTTGCGAGCATTTGGCCCATATCCTTCTAAACACTTCCTACTCATGTACCCATCCAGTTTCCTTTTAAATGTTGTAGTTGTACCAGCCTCCACCACTTCCTCTGGCAGCTCATTCCGTACACGCACCACCCTCTATGTGAAAAAGTTGCCCCTTAAGTCCCTTTTAAACATTTCCCCTCTCACCTTACCCCTATGCCTTCGAGTTTTGGACTCCCATACCCAGGGGAAAAGACCTTGGCTATTCACCCTATCCATGCCCCTCATGATTTTATAAACTTCCATAAGGTCACCCCTCAGCCTCCAATTCTCCAGGGAAAATAACCCCAGTGTATTTAGCCTCTCCCTACAGCTCTAAAACTTCAGTCCTGGCAACATCTTTGCAAATCTTACCTGAACCCTTTCAAGTTTCATAACATCCTTCCTATAGCAGGAAGGCCAGAATTGAACCCAGTATTCCAAAAGTGGCCTAAACAATGTCCTGCATAGCCAGAACATGAACTCCCAACTCCTATACACTGCCCAACAAAGGCAAGTGTACAAAATACCCTCTTCACCATCTTGTCGACCTGAGACTCCACTTCATATTTCCCTTTGCACATCCAAACTTGATTGTCTCTTGCTTACTTGTAGCTGGTTCATTATCAGAAGAGAATAAATCTTCAGCCATGCTAGGAATGGAGAACAGATTAACCTTATACAGCCTTTCTTCCTGAAAATGACAAGTATCTTTTCTTCATATTTATTTTATTCATGTTATAAATGGTTTAAAATCTGTACATGTTAGATTTTTTTAACTGGTCAATGGTATAAAAAGATCAAACCTAGGAAGGTGAGTGAAGTTCAGGTCCAATCAAATGGTGGAACAGACACAATGGGCTGAATGGCCTACTTCTGTTCCTATCCTTCCATGTCCTGTGGACTACTGGGTATGCAGTTAGTGCCATTTAATGAGATAACTGGACAGTTCATGTGGCCTCCCTCATCTCAATCTATATTTAAGAACATAGAACATAGAAAAGTAGAGCGCATGTTGTGCCGAACATTATGCCAAGTTAGACTAATCCTTTCTGTCTGGCCATGGTCCATGTTCCTCCCTGCTTATTCACGTGCTTATCTAAAAGTCTTCTAAAAGCCTCAATCATATCTGCTTCAACCACCATCTCTGGCAATGCATTCCAGACTCCTACCATTCTCTGCGTAAAATGTCTCCTTTGAACTTCCCTCTCTTACGTCTGGTAGTAGACATTTCTACTCTGGGAAAAAGATTCTGTCAACCCTATCTATGTCTCTCATAATTTTATAAACTTCTATCAGGTCTCCCCCCAACCTTTGCCACTCCACAGAAAACAACTCCAGTTTGTCCAGCCTCTCCTGTAGGTAAAGGTTTTGTAGGTTTATGGTTTGCTAAACGATCCCATAGGATTAGTCAAAGAGGAAGATAAAGTTCACCTGATGGCCTGAATAATGTCTACCAATTAAGAAAAGACATGGATTAATTTTGTTTGATTTCTGTTTGTGAAACCTTGTTGTGACTAAGCAGAGAAACTTGTAGTTGGTTGGCTTGCCGAGCTAGTTTGTTGTTCCTCAGACGTTTCATTACCCTGCTGGGTAACATCATCTGCGGAACAACGAACCAGCTCGGCGAGCCAACCAACCACAACATCCACAACCCGAGCTACAAATCTACTCCAAAACCCTAAAGTAGAGAAACACATCTCTCAACAACATCACAGTAATTATACTTTGAGGCACTGTCAGCCATTAGCTGAAATAGAATCCATGTGGGTGAAGGTAAGAGATAAGAAGGGGAAAATCACGCTGGTAGAAGTAGCCTACAAGCCCCTAACTGTAGCTATATCATCAGACAGAGATAATGAGATTATGTAAAAGAAATACTGTACATTAATCATGGGTGATTTTAATCTTCGTGCGGACAGGGAAAGTCAAATTTGCAGAAATGACCACGAAGAAGAATTCATTGACTGTATTTGGGACAGTCTCCGAGAACAACATGTTATGGATCTAACTGGGGATGAGGCTATCTTCGATCTCTGGCGGGTAACAAATGCTGGCCCAGACAGCAACACCCGCATCTTGTGAATGAAGAAAAATTGATAAAAAAGTGAAGCTAACACAGTCTGCGGAGGGATATAGTCAGGTTAAGTGAGTAGATAAAACTTGGCAGATTGAACATAATGTGGGAAAATGTGAGGTTTTGCACATTGGAAGAAAGAATATAGGACCTAAATATTATTTAAAAGGAGAAAGATTGCAGAAAGTTACAGAACAGAGGGATTTGGGACCCTAAATCACTAAAGGTTAGCATTCAAGTTCAGCAGGTAATAGGAAATGCAAATATAATGTTGGTCTTTATTTCAAAGGGAAGGGAGAATTAAAGTAGGGAAAGCTTGCTAAAGTTATCCATGCCACTACTTAGACTACACCTAACATGCTATGAACAATGTTCGTCCCATTCCCTATGGAAAGATACACTGGTACTGCAGGCAGTCCAGATAACATTCACCGAGTTGATGCCAGATATGGGGAGATTTTCTTATGAGGAGAGGTTAAGTAGGTTGGGCCTATACTGACAGGAGGTTCAAAGATTGAGAGGAGGCCTTATTGAAACATACAGGATTCTCAGGCAGCTTGACAGGGTAGATATGGAAAGGTTGTTTCCCTTTGTGGGATAGTCTAGGATAAGAGGGTATAATCAAAGAATCACCCATTAAGACATGGGGGAGGAAGAACCTCTTCTCTCAGAGCATAGTGAATTTGTGGAATTCTTTACTGTGGATGCTGTATTGTTCAGTATATTCGAGGCTGAGACAGACAGATTATTAGCTGGTAAGAGAATGAATGGTTGTAGAGATGAGGATAAGCAGAACTGAAGATTATCAGTTCAGGTGTGATCTCATTGAATGGCAGAGTCGATTCAATGGACCAAATCGTCTGTTTCCACTGCTGTCTTCTTAAGGTCCAATGGCGAAAGTATGACACACAGTAGCTATTTAAATTCAAGCATTGAGGACTTTAATTTCAAAGTGGCAGTAGTTATAAAGACTGGCAATGTACGAAATGGTACAGAAAATCATGGAGAATTCCTCGCAGACTGGTAAAATGGGCAGACATGTGATGTTGAAGCTTAATGCAGAATAGAATGAACTAATGCATTTTGGAAAGCGTGACGGAAGCATTAAATGGTAACAGTGCAGAAGGGGGCCATTTGGTCCATTGTGTGCATGCCACCTCACTGGAAGGTAACTCAGCTAACCACACTCCTTTTCTCTCTTTTCAAAAATCAACATAATTTTATGATTCACTTTCCAATTCCCTGTTGAGAGCCACGATTGAATCTGCCTCCACTACCTTCTCCAATTGTGCTTTCTTGGTTCATGTGAACTTAGGGATGGAGAGCATTGGAGATTCGCATACATAAACCTTTCAACATGGCATAATATCCTGAACTCCTGGTTGCTATTTATCTCTTGAATAGCCTAATGAAAACATATTTCTTCATGGATGCTTGCAGGAGCTTGCTGTGCACAAGTGATGCCTTCATTTTCCAGTTTTATGACAGTGACAGCACTTCAACTGTGCAGCAATTTGGTACATTTTGAGGACTTGAAAGTCAATTCATTGATTAAAAAACTCAAACACGTGTGTCTGTAACACATATAAATGTCCTAAAATGCTTCAAAGGCAGGACAGCAAAGAGAATAAGACACTCGGTGTGCAGATTTTCAGACTCCTTAAGGAAGAAAGAGAAGTAGGAAGACATTGAATTAGGGATACACTTGCCATTGCAATAGCCTTTTTCCTTCTGCCATTCTCAGGTGAAGAGAGTTAGCATTTTTTTTCAAATGGGAGATAACTCATCGGTTGCAAGACAAGGGTGGGGCAGTGGATGTTGTTTACATGGACTTTACTAAAACATTTGACATGGTCCCTCATGGTAAGCTGCTCCAGAAGATTAAATCACATAGGATTCACAGTGAGTTGGTAAGTTGGATACAAAATTGGTTTGGTCATAGGAGACAGAGGGTAGTTGTGGAGGAGTGTTTTTCTAATTGGAGCTCTGTGACCAGTGATGTTCCACAAGGATCAGTGGTGGGATCACTATTGTTTATTGTGTAACACGAATATTGGTGGTGTTGTGGATAGTGAGAAGATTGTCAAAGGATACAGCAACAATCAAGCCAGTTGGAAAGTTGGGGAGAGAAATGGCAGATGGAGTTTAATCCAGATAAGTGTGAGGTGATACATTTTGGAAGGCCAAATGCGAAAGGAAAATATACAGTAAATGGCAGAACCCTTTAGGAGCATTGGCGTCCAAGTCCATAATTCCCTGCAAGTGGCAACACAAGTGGATAAGGTGGTAAAGAAGGCATATGGTATGCTTGCCTTTATCGGTTGGGGCACTGACTATAAAATTTGGCAAGTCATGTTGCAGCTGTATAAAACTTCAGTTGGGCCATATTTGGAGCATTGTGTGCAGTTCTGTTGCCACACTATAGGAAGGAAGCGGAGGCTTTGGAAAGGGTGAAAAAGACATTTACCAGGATATTGCCTGGATTGGAGTGTACTAGCTATAAGTAGAGGTTGGGCAAACTTGGATTGTTGGAGGCTGAGGGATGACTTGATAGAAGGAAATAAAATTATGAGAGGCATGGATAGGGTGGGTAGTCAGAGTCTTTCTCCCAGGGTGGAAATGTCAAATACTAGGGGGCATAGTTTTAGGTTGAGAGGGAGAGCGTTTAAAGGAGATGTGCAAGGCAAGTTTGTATACAGAGGGTGGCAGGGGCCTGCAATGTGTTGCCAGGGGAGGCGGTAGAAGCAGATTTAATAGCAACACTTAAGAGGTATTAGACAGACAAATGAGCAGGCAGGGAATAGAAGGATAAAGACCATGTGAAGGCAGATGGGATTTGCTTAGAATGCCAGCATAGTCAGTGCAGACATGGTGGGCTGAAGGGCCTGTTCCTGTGCTGCTCAATGTTCTAGGACACTGTGAATTCGACACTCCTAATCCAAGAGAATAAATGGAATCTGTTTTAGAAAAGTAATTGCGATGGTTTCTGGCAGTATTTACAGAATTACACACAACACACACGCAAAGAAAACCACTTGGGCATGGGAGAGCACACTGTAAATATTTTATAGAGATGTATAGCACAACAGTAAGAACAAATTGCATTTATATAATGCCTTAATGTACAAAAATGTCTCAGGGCACTTCATTTCAGAAAGAAGTGGGCAGAACTGGTCGAAGACCTAACTTTCTGATTATAGCTACCAGCTCTACTTTCAATGCCCCTCAACATTTCCTCTTCCACACTGGAGGACGGACATTTAATTTCTGCAGGGACTTTGCCAGATCCTCGAGAAATCTCAAATAAACCAAAGAATATAGGTGGGGTTGGGAACGAGAGATCACAGTCAACAGGAAGCAAACACAAGAGAGTCTGTGCACAGCAAGATTCCACAAGGGAATCAGTGATAAACCGGTTTCACTGAGACGGCACTGTGAGACAGAAGGGCTCTCCGCTCTCCACAATAAGGCTCTGGAATTTCCTGATTCCAAACAAGTGTTTTAAGCACCCCATCCAAAAAATGCCACCTCCAGTTCCACCTCGAAGGATTGCCAGCTCGGACTGAATATATTCCTGGAGGCTTTGGCACCTCAGCTTCCTCACTCCAACCACCGTCTTTTCTCAACAATAGTGTAAAAGGAAAATAACATGCAATTATTTCACAGGTTTCAATGGTGGTTCAGTGGTTAGCACTGCTGCCTCACACTGCCAAGCACCTGGGTTCAATTCCACCCTTGGGCAACTGTATTTGTGGAGTTTGCATGTTCTTCCTGTTTCTGTGTGGGTTTCCTCCTACGGTCCAAAGATGTGCAGGTTAAGTAGATTGGCTGTGCTAAATTGCCCATAGTGTCCAGGGATGTGCAGGCTAGGTGGATTAGCCATGGGAAATGCAGGGTTATAGCGATGCAGCATGTGTGGGTGGGATGGTCTTTGCAGGGTCAGTACAGACTTGATGGGTTCAATGGCCTCTATCTACACGATAAGGATTCTATGATTCAGTGTGTGGGAGATGAGTTTTGAATTCATGGAGGTTCCAGGGCGATCCTGGTGGGCTGGCAGCCATAGTCAGGGCTCAGATCCTCAGTTCTCCAATTCTGAAACAAGCGTGCTATCAACCAAGTCAGGTTTTCACCAGCATATTACCCTTTGTCGGCTTGTAACTGCAGAATTCAATTTTATAAAGAAAAAATGCACATCGTTTTTGGCAGAATAAGCTAAATTGAATCCTGCAATTTTAGAAACTTATCAAAATCTCCGGAACATTCCAAACCTCACGCTCGATCAGCAAGATGCGCCTCAGGTATTGTAAGAACTTTGCTTTTGAAATCCCTGGGAAACTTGTAGTTGCTGTACGCGCTTGTATGTCCATAATTATTGCTACGCTTGCATTTCAATAAAGCCTGTTCTGAAGTGCTTTAACCCTTTGTGTGCTGAACAACAGCGACTTGTAATGAAGATGTAATGAAGGTGACTCATAATCAAAGACTCGGAGCATCTCAAATATTGCAGATGACACAAAGCTGGATGGAAAGGTGAGCTGTGAGCAGGATGTAGAGACGTTACGGTGTGATTTGTATAGGCTGGCAGAGTGGGAAAATACATGGCAGATGCAGCACAATGTGGATAAATGTGGGGTTATCCATTTTGCTGGCAAAAATAAGAAGGTAGATTATTATTCAGATGGCTGTAAATTGAGAGAGGGGGAATGTTCAACAAGACCCAGTTGACCTCATGCACCAGTGGTATCGTCACAAGATTGTTAATCCACATGATATTCTGGGGACCCAGGTTCGAGTCATGCCATGGCAGATGGTGGAATTTGAATCCAATTAAAGCCTGAAATTAAGCATCTAATGACAACCATGAATCCATTTTTGGGAAAAAAAATCCCATTTGCCATCCTTACCTGGACTGGCCTACATGTGACTCCAGACCCACAGCAATGCGGTTTACTCTTAACTGCCTTCTGGGTAATTAGGGATGGGCAATAAATGTTGGCTGGCCAGCCACACCCTCATCGAAAGAATGAATGAAAATAAGTCACTGAAAGTAAGCATGTAGTTGGAGTAGGCATTAATCAAGGCCTTCATAGTGAGATGTTTCAAATACAGGAACAAGGATGTCTTGTTGCAATTATACAGGGCATTAGGGACGCCATGCACAGAACATTGTGTGCAGCTTTGTTCATCTTATCTGAGGAAGGAAGATCTTGCTATGGAGTGAGTGCAGTGAAGGTTTACCAAATTGATTTCTGGAATGGGAGGACTGATGTATGAGGAGATCTTGAGTTGGCTAGGATTGTATTCACTCGAGCCTAGAAAGATAAGGGAGGATCTTGTAGAAAGATGCAAAATTCTAATAGGACGAGACAGGTGAGGTACAGGAAGGATGTTCCCAATGGTGGGGAAGTCAAGAACCAGGGCTTATAGTTTAAGTAGAAGGGGTAAACCTTTTAGGACTGAGATGAGGGGAAATGTTTTCATCCAGAGAGTGGTAAGCCTTTGGGATTCTCTACCACAGAAAGTATTTGAAGCCAAAACCTTATGTGTTTTCAAGAAGAAAATAGACACAGCTTAAAGGATCAAGGGATACAGGGAGGGGAGGGTGGATCGGATATTGAACTTGATCTGCCATGATCAAACTGAACAACGGTGCAGGCTCAAAGTGTTGAATGGCCTACTCCTGCTCTGATCTTCGATGTTTCTTTGTCAGATTGAGTGCGGCATTGGTTTGGGTTCTGTCACTTCACCTCTGTAATCTGAATTGAAGACCAGCCCCTAATAATAGGGGGATTGTCTCCTTTACCAGTCAGTGGTACATTTTGCCTGAAACAACTCTTGGGCAATCCAATTCTGGCACCAATAACTATTTGTCTACCCCTTAAACCCATTCAGGAAAATTAAATAAACTATTTGCAGGCAGTGTCGTGTACGCATTGTCACACGTGTTGTAAATGATACTCCAAATGTGGCCTTACCAATATATTGTACGCTTTTTAAAACAAAATGTTAATTCAGATTAAATAGCCCCTGGTGGGACACTGTGACAAAAACAAAATCAAATGGTCCCTGGAAACTTATGAAGCTAGAATGGAAACTTATCAAACTAAAATCAAAATACCATTATCCAGGGTAATAATGCGACCTCTGCAGTGTCCAGCATTCTCTGAAGCTATACTTGTCTCTACTTATAAACAATCCCTGGTCAATCAATCCTCCTTTCTATAATGGGTTGAAGGGTCTGTTTGGTTCTCAGAGGTTCAGGATAAACCTCGAGTAACCCTTATCAAGAAGTAGTACATGTCTGAACAACAAGATAGAAACATAGAAAGTAGGATCAAGAGTAGGCCATTCAGTCCTTCGAGCCTGCTTCACCATTCAATATCATCATATCTGATCATCTAACTCAGTACCATGTTCCCCCTTTCTCCCCGCACCCTTTGATTCCTTTAGTCCTCAGATCTTTATCTAACTTCTTTTGGAAAACATTCAGTGTTTTGGCCTCAACTTTCAATGTTAGAGAAATCCACATCTTCACCACTCCCTGGGTGAGGATATTTCTCCTCATGTCAGTCCTAAATGGCCTACCCCATATCCCTTAGACTGTGACCCCTGATTCTGGACTCCCTAGTCTTCAGGAACATCCCAGCTACATTTACGCAGTCTAAGGTGTATATTATTGCATGACAGCAATTGATACAAGCTATATTCACTAATTAGATACAATTACTAAGACTACCTTTTCTTCTTAGTTGTACCTGAACTATTACCTTTATTCATTAATGGGACAAGGACAGCCCTGGCTAGGCCAGCATTTATTGTCCATCCCTAATTGCCCAGAGGGCAGTTAAGAGTCAACCATTTTGCAGTCACCAGACCAGGTAAGGATGGCAGTTCCCTTCCCTAAAGGATGTTAATGAACCTGGTGGGTTTTTCCGACAATCGATTCACGGTCATCATTAGATTCTGAATTCAAATTCCACCATCTGCCATGCCAGGATTTGAACCTGGGTCCCCAGAATGGATTAACAGTCCAGCAATAATATCACTAGGCCATTGCCTCCCACTACCTCTTCAAAACTAGCCATTCTTCCATTACAGTGTTAAAATCAAAACCCTAAATCCAATTTATATGGCACCAGTAATACTCAATGAATGATTACCTTTGAAGTCCTGCTTTGAAGACCTTCCTTCAGATTTCTCTAAAAACTGCATGCATGACATTATCCCTCTTTCAACCCATGCCGTTGGTATTGATATAAGGCATGGCCTCATGTTGTTCACAATTCCTCTCTCACTGTCCCCTCTGGTCACTCCTTGATCCAGGCATCTGAGAGGCAACATAGTGTGCAGGAATCGCATTCTGTGGCTACAGAAATTTACTGTCTTCCCCATTATTCTCTATCTCTGTCGCTTTGCCAATCTTCCTGCTGCCACTTGCACAGCTAAACAAGCCCTGGTTGCACTCCCTGAATGACCAACACTCTCACCAATGAACACCACAGCCTGAGCATATTTTTCTACTTGTCGGATGTTCCGATCTGAATGAATCTCTGGATGCAACTAAATCGAAGGCAAAGTCATTTTCTGCCTGACCAGTCAGACGTTTCACTCAGTTCAGTACCAATGGGATGAGAGACCCAGGGTGCTCAACAAGATACGCTCAGTCCAATTTAAAACTGGGAGAATCTGTCCTCTTGTCCTTGTAATGCTAGACCGACACTGCAGCTTAAGGAGTGCAGGAAAGATAGAGCTGCTTCCTTCCATTTTCTCTCCACTTCAGTAACCCCTGAAAACAGATCATGTCTCTGCCACATGTAGATTTTCACTTTGAGATGTACCCATGAGAATTCGCTTGCAAATTCGATAAGAGTGGAATGCACAGACACAAATTTAGAGTAGGAACAGGCCATTCAGTCCCTCAAGCCTGCTCTGCCCTTGAATAATATCACCACAGCTCTGATTGTGACCTCGACTCTAAGCTCCCATCTCCTCCGTATAACCTTTGATTCCTTTGTTTGTCAAAGATCATATTTAGGCTTTAGATATTCCAAAACCCCCTCTCCGCTATTCTCTGGGGGCAAAAATTCCATACACTGTGAGAAAAAATAAATTCTCTGCACCATTGTCTTCAACAAGACACCCCTTATCTTTAAATGGTATCCCTTTGTTCAAGCTTTCCCACAATGGGAGATATCCTCTCAGCATCCGCCCTGTCAAGTTCCCTTAGGATCCTGTATGTTTCACTAAGATTACATTTAATTTTTCTGAACTCCAATGGGTGCAGGCCCAATGTGTATAACTTTCCCTCATCTCTGTTTTAAATCAGCTGCCCCTTATCTAAAAACAACAACCTCTCGATATAGATCGCCTATCAAGGGGAAATATCCTTTCTATATATCAACTTTGTCAAACCCCTTTAGCATTTCACTTCCTCAATTAGACCTCCTTTCATTCTTTGAAATTTCAAAGTGTATAGTCCTAACCTGCTCAATCTTTCTTCTGAAGACAAATGCTTCATCTCTGGAACCATTTCACAAACGTGCCATTCTATAACCCCTGTTTAATAGATTTTAGCATTTTCCCTCTGACAGATGCTAAAAGCAGGAAAGTGGTCACCCCTGGTTGCAGCAATAAAAAGCAGAACTTGCATCGCATCCTTTTAGTGTCTTAATGACAGTTCCTCCCACAGCGAACAAACTAAATTCTTCCTCACAGTGAGATAAAACATGCCAAGTAAACTGTGGTGAAAACAGATTGTATCAAAATATCATTGCTTCCTACTGAATGCATGGTGCATAGCTATGTTGATCATCCACTTGTCCCCACATGAAGAGATTCTGTGTAAACCTTAATTCCTTTAAAATGACAACTTGGATATATTTGTCTACCTTTGATACAACAAAAACTTAAAAGGAAGGGAAAGAGATAGTAGATAGGTTTATGGAGATATTCCAGAACTTGGGTTCCAGTAGTTGAAGTCATCGCTACCTTTTAGGTTGCTCACCAACTTTGTGTTCCACAGGGATCCGTTTTGGGACCACTGTTGTTTGTGATATACATTAATGATCTGGAGGAAGGTATAAATGGTCTGATTAGCAAGTTTGCAGATGACTCTAAGATTGGTGGAGTAGCAGATAGTGAAGGGGACTGTCGGAGAATGCAGCAGAATATAGATACATTGGAGAGTCGGGCGGAGAAATGGCAGATGGAGTTCAATCCAGGCAAATGCGAGGTGATGCACTTTGGAAGATCCAATTCAAGAGCGAACTATGTGGTAAATGGAAAAGCCCTGGGGAAAATTGATGCACAGAGAGATCTGGGTGTTCAGGTCCATTGTACCCTGAAGGTGGCAACGCAGGTCGATAGGGTGGTCAAGAAGGCGTACGGCATGCTTTCATTCATCGGACGGGGTATTGAGTACAAGAGTTGGCAGGTCATGTTACAGTTGTATAGGACTTTGCTTCAACTACATTTGGAATACTGCATACAGTTCTGGTCGTCACATTACCAAAAGGATGTGGATGCTTTGGAGAGGGTACAGAGGAGGTTCACCAGGATGTTGCCTGGTATGGAGGGCGCTAGCTATGATGATAGGTTGAGTAGATTAGGATTATTTACATTACAAAGACAGAGGTTGAGGGGGGACCTGATTGAGGTCTACAATATCATGAGAGGTATAGACAGGGTGGATAGCAAGAAGCTTTTTCCCAGAGTGGGGGACTCAATTACTAGGGGTCATGATTTCAAGGTGAGAAGGGAAAAGTTTAAGGGAGATATGCGTGGAAAGTTCTTTACGCAGCGGGTGGTGGGTGCCTGTAACGCATTGCCAGCAGAGGTGGTAGAGGCGGGCACGATAGCGTCATTTCAGATGTATCGAGACAGATACATGAATGGGCAGGGAGCAGAGGGATACAGATCCTTGGAAAATAGGCGACAGGTTTAGATAGAGGATCTGGATCGGCTCAGGCTTGGACAGCCGAAGGGCCTGTTCCTGTGCTGCAATTTTCTTTGTTCTTTGTTCTTTTTTAGGCTAAATTTGCAGAAGTTCTGTTGCCTTGTAGTGTAATCATTGAAGAAATGTGGGACACACCAGTCAAGTCATGCATAGAAAGCTGCCACAGCCAGTGAAAATGAGAAACCAATCTGTTTTTCTTTCTGTGATGTTGGTTGAGGATAGATATTTGTCTGAAATAACTCCACAAAGGCCTGAATCCTGTCACCCAGTTACCCTTTATTTACATGTGTATTGTACTTGACACTGGTCCGGCTCCCTCAGAGCCAGCTCTCAGAGTGAACAGAACCTCTGACATTCCTGTTTATGTCTGTCAGCCAGGGCTCCCTGATTAGACTAGGTTAACAGCCCCAATCAGGGCACTTATTTTCTATGAAATCCACCTGGCTAAGCTCACTACAATCACAAATCAGGATGCTGGGGATAAGTCCGTTGTCTTTCTGGAAAGTGCCCACCTCAGAGGCCATGGCTTGACATTCCTCTGAGGGTGTAGCAGTCCTTCAGCACTGCCCTGATGGTGCCAACCTCGACTTTATGGTCAAATGACAAATCCAGGACACCACTTCAAGGATAACCACAACCAATGGACAAGGAGATACTGAGTAAAATCTAGTGTGGTGAAATATCATCAGAAGTCTCTTCATGAGGGGTAATGAAAACATTAATTCCAGATTGTCTTTTTGAAGAGAAGAGTGAGCAGTTTAGGCCTACACTCACTACAGTTTAGAAGGATGAGAATAGTTCTAAATGAGGTATATATAACGCTAAAGGGATTTGACAAGAGAGGATGCTTCCCCTGATAGGGCAACCTCGGATGAGAGGTCATAGTATTAAGTAAAGGCAGATTTAAAGCAGAAATGAGGAGGAACTACTTCTCCCAAAGGATTGTGAATCTGTTGAATTCACCATCCCAAACTGCAGTGGGCTCTGGGACACTGAATTAATGTGAGGAGGAGATAGACAGATTTTTGATTAGTAATGGGTTGAAGGGTTATGGAGAGAGGGCAGAAAAATGGAGATGAAGCTGAGATAAGATCAGCCATTAAGAAAAGGAATTGCTGGTAAAGCTCAGCAGGTCTGGTAACATCCGTGCGAGAGAAATTAGAGTTAACATTTCGGGTTGAGTGACCCTTCCTCAGAACAGTTCCAAGGAAGGGTCACTCGACGTGAAATGTTAACTCTGATTTCTCTCCACAGATATTGCCAGGCCTGCTGAGCTTTTCCAGCAACTTCTATTTTTGTTCCTGATTTACAGCATCCACAGTTCTTTTGGTTTGCGTAAGATCAGCCATGATCGTATTAAATGGAGGAGCAGGCTCGAGGGACTAAATGACTAGCTCTTGCTCCTAGTTCTTATGCATAATCCATGTGGGTGGAATAGTTTAGGTCCATGGAAGGAGCACAGTTCACGGAGTCAGAAGTCAAAGCACAAATCAGCTGTGATTTCAAATCTCACCCCAGGACATGACAAAGTAAGCTCAGCTGAAGTCTTAGTGTAGCACTGAAGCAGGACTCCATTGTTATGGTGTGATATCTTTGCGGGACAGACTAAAACTCTCTACAGTGCATTGAAAGTAGCACCAAAGGCAAATGCGTTGTCAGATTTTGCAGGGATTATAAAGTAATTTTGAATCAGGCAGCATAATGCAAACCACTCCATAATGTCCCAAATGTCAGGGATCACTTCACCATGTTGTCAGGCCGCCAGACATTTTCAAAATTATATCTGATAAACGCTTGTCTGCAGCTTCAATTAGATGGTGAATCAATTAGTGCCCACCTGGGCCTCTTTCAGTTTCATCAGCTGCCATTTGCTGTCTCCTCAGACCCCAGAATTTTTCAAGAGGGGTCCATTACAGTTTGAGGTGTCATCTATCAGTAATTGACTGGCTTTTGTAGTACTTTGCAACATTTTTCAGAATTTACAGCACAAAATAACAGCACCATCAAGGGGGCAAAATAAAGAATCCACTCGAATGCAAACAGAGGAGGAGGAACATGGAACAAAGAATAAAGAACAGTACAGCACAGGAACAGGCCCTTCGGCCCCCTAGACTGTGCAGACACATGATGCCTTTCTAAACTAAAAACCTTTTGCCTCTATTCAGTCAGTATCTTTCTATCCCCTGTTTATTCTGTCAAGATGCTTCTTAATCATTCTATTGTACCAACCTCCACCACATCCTCTGGCAGCTCTGTGTAAAAAACCTGCCTCTCACATCTCCTTTAAACATAGAAAATAGAACATAGAAATGTAAAGCACAGGAAAGGACGCTTCGGCCCACAATGTTGTGCTGAAAATGACGCGAAATTAAACTAATCCCTTCTGCCCACCCTTGGTTCATATCCCTCCATTCCTTGTATATTCATGTGCTTATCTAAAAGCCCCTTAAATGCCCCTATTCTATTTACCTCCACCGCCAGCCCTGGCAGCGCGTTCCACACTCCTACCACTCTCTGTATAAAAAAAACTTGCCGCTCACATTTCCTTTGTACCTGAAATCTACGTCTACTAGTAATTGATATTTCTAACCTGGGAAATCTGACTGTCCATTCTACATTCTATCCATGCCACTCATAATTTGGCAAACTTCTATCAGATCGATTGCAACACAGCAGACTCCCACAAAACCGATGTGACAACGTTTGTCTGTTGCCATTGCGCACAATGAGGGGCTGTTGGATGAAAGGGAAAAAGATAAAAATCCTGAATGAAGTTTGGACCGTTAAGCATGGCTGCCCTTGTCAAATGGTTATCAGATTACTGAAACCATATCCCAGAGCTTACTGGACAAAAGGCTGCTGCTACATGTCCAACATTGTTTGAAGTGAAAACATGTCAAAAAAGAAAAGTTACCAGTCAAAGACAACTCAGGATAGAGCTGGAGGAACACAGCAGGCCAGGCAGCATCAGAGGAGCAGGAAAATTGATGCTTCGGGTCGGGACCCTTCTTCAGAAATGGGGAGGGGGAAGGCAGCTGGGAAATAAATAAAGAGAGGAGGGATGGGGCTGGGGAAGTAGGTGGGATGGTGATAGGTGGGCGCAGGTAGGGAGATCCACCGAGGTCTTTCCGAAGGGAGGAAAACAACTTCTTCAGGGTGGGCATCCTTGGAAGCGGTTTCGCAGGAGGGTTATAAATCACTCAGAGACTGCAAGAACTGCAGATGCTGCAGTCAGAGACAACACACAATAGAGCTGGAGGAACACGGCAGGGACCCAGAAATCGTGAAAGGCGCTACGGAAATTTCATTCTCCCAGCCCACCGATGATCTTGCCAGCCTATTTTAGGTTGAGTGATCAGGAAGGGACAGGCGAGCAGGAAAGGAAATAAATTGATGTTTAAAGGAAATTCTAGACTTTGAACTGCCTATCTGATTTATCAGCATGACCATTGATAATAGACATTGGTTCTGTTTGAACATTCTTTGTTAGCTAAGAGATATATTTCAAGAGAAACTGGACCAACTATCTCATCAGGGATTGAGCTGTATCTTATGATGTAAAATGCATGAAATTTATTCATTTTAAGTGCACAGGTTTGCTTTGCTAATAGCCTCTGCAATGACACTGAATAATAAGACTTCCTTTACTCCCTCATGCAGTCCATTCATTTTGTGTAATCTTGCCTGATTCTCATTTAGGTTTCTTATCTGAGCTTTTCAGGATTTCATATTCACTTCTTTTTTTAAAGAAATGGACCTACAGTTGACCCATTCCTGAGGTGAGACCAGTCTTTGGTTACAACATTTGTATTCGCAGGGCACACGAAATGAGACAATCAGGGTATGAAGCACCCTTGCAGTGTGTCATTGTATTTAAGCATCAAGTGAACAGGCGAGTAAATGGCTTTGTTGTACCACTGTGTTTCAGAATGATTTATCAAATTTACCAGCTGGTTTTAAGCTGCTGAACTGCACAAGTGTGGACACTGAAGGCAAGTGATAGAGGAGCAAATGCCAGGCTTCACTTCCTCAACGATGGCAAGATTATTCAGGGCATAATCGGCTAGACAGGATTTTGTAACGGCTTCCTATCTCGTTTTATTCTGCCTGGATTCACGTAACCTATTGAAAATGATGACATTAACCTGCAAACTGGAAAGCAAGCTCCATTGCACACAAACTATTTATGTCTAGTCTGAAAAACCCTCAATTTAAAGCCTCGATCTTGTTTTCAATCCCTCCTTGGCTTCACCCCTCTCTATCTCTATAACCTCCTCCAAGCCTATAAACCTTTGTGCTTCTCCACTTCTGGTTTCTTGTGGTTTTTCCTTCCTGCACAATTGGTGTCATAACTAAAGGTCTTTTTCAGTCCTAAACTCTGGAAGTTCTTCCTGAAACCTCGCCCCGCTTCACATCTGTCTCCTCTCTCAACATGATCCTTATAACTTGCTGCTTTGAACTAGCTTCTCATTATCTGTTCAGAGAATTGAAATACCATAAGAACAGAAATAGGCCATTCAGCCCATTGAGTCTGCTCCATCATTCGATGAGATTACGGCTGATCTGATAATCCTCAGGAGCAAAAACAAAGTTGCTGGAAAAGCTCAGCAGGTCTGGCAGCATCTGCGAAGGCAAAAACAGAGTTAACATTTCGAGTCCGGTGACTCTTCCTCAGAACTCGAGTTAACTCTGTTTCTTTCCTTCACAGATGTTGCCAGACCTGCTGAGCTTTT
>NC_063332.1:9985000-10001804 GCF_021869965.1 Rhincodon typus
CGAAGGGCCTGTACTGCGCTGTAATGTTCTATGTTCTATGTTCTATGTTCAATTTGGTCTATCATTAGCACAGATGAAGGTATGGGATTTTCATGGTTGTGTTACCAGATCAGTAAACCAACAGGCCTGGATTAATGATCTGAGCGCAAAAGGTTCAAGTCCCAACACAACAGCTTGAGAATTTAAATTTAATTAAATTAATCTGGAATAGAAAGCTAAGAAAGTGCTGGATTGCTGCAAAAATCCATCTGTTTCACTAATGTCCTTGAAGGAAAGAAATTTTCAGTCGTTTATATAACCTGTTATCTCTGACTTCACATCCATTGACCCTGAGAAAGCCTGGCAAGTCACTCAGTTCACAAAATCATTGAATTAGCACAGTTAAGAAAGAGGCCGTTTGGTCCATTGTGCCCATTCTGGTCCTCAGAATGTGCAATTTACTTGCTGCCATTCTCTCACCTTCTCTGTCAGCCTGCTTGTTCTTCCCTTTCAGATAACAAATTCAAATTCCCTAATGAACAGCTCAGTTATAAGACCTTAATAAAATAATATATCGGAGCAGAATTGGACCATTTGGCCTGTTGAGTCTGATCCATCATTTCATCATGGCTGATTTATTTCTCAGTCCCATTGTCCTGCCTACACCCTGTAACACTTGATCTCCTTAGTAATCGAGAACCTATCTATCTCTGTTTGAAGTATACTCAATGATTTGGCCCCCACAGCACTCTGCGGCAATAAGTTCCACAGATTCACTCCTCCTCTAGCTGAAGAAATTCCTCCTCATCTCAGTTCTAAAGGACCATCCCTTCACTCTGAGGCTGTGGCTTTGGGTCCCGGTGCCTCTTGCTAATGGAAACATCTTCTCCACATCCATTCTCGCCAGGCCTCTCAGGTTTCTGGAAGCTTCCATCAGATCTCACCTTCCAAACTCCACTGAGCACAGAAACAGAGTCCTCAACCACTCCTTGTATGACAAGTTCTTTGTTCATTGGGATCATTCTTGTAAACCTGCTCTGAATCCCCTCCAACGTCAACACATCCTTCCTTAGATATGGAGCCCAAAACTACTCACATTGAGCCTCCCTCCAATACATTATCAGGCAGTACATTCCACAACCTGTCTTTCACTATCTTCCTTCTCAAGGGTAATGATATTAAGTATGGACAATAAGCATTTGGCTTTGTCAGTGACATATACTGTGAGTGAGCTACGAGCTCACAGAGGTAGCAGGTGGTTTACCTGAACCAGGTAGTCCAGGTTAGATTTAGACCCACGTTATTAATCCTCAGAGATAAAATATGTATTTAAAAATAATTTTAAATGCAAATAATAATTATAATTCTAAATTATAAGTCTAATTCTAAACACCAGGCACAGATTCACAAGTCCATTATGGATGCCTGGCTGAGTTTCAGTACTGAGTACTGTAAAAATCACTGTAAGCCATAAGCAACACCATCTATGATGATGATTCGTGGGCAAAGCAGTTCAGGATTGCAAAGAAGTGAAATGTAACATTTGATCATCCTGTATCAGTCTCTGTACCAGCGTCTACCATATCAATATGATCTGTAACTAGTTGCTAATATGCAATAAACATATTCCAAATGATGAGAAGAGACTCTTCCAATTAGTTTTCCTTCGCTGTACTGGGCTAAAAGAGGATGGAGGAAGCAACTTTCACCATAAACTGGAATTATGGCATAGTAGTTTTGTGGATTTGTGTTGACTATTCATACAAAAAAAGGCGCTAAATAAATACAAGTCTTTCTTTTGCATTAATTTTCAAAGTCAACTACAGATAATGAAAGTGATAAATCAGAAGAGACATGAAACGGACACAGATTTACAGTGGTAGATTGGAAAAAGTAATGAGAAAGTCCTGAGCCTACCAAGACTGTACCACATGTCCCGGATTGCAGCCCCGATCACACCTCTCATATCTCCGTACCTGTAGAATATAGGGAGAAAATTCAGTCAATGCACTCTTAAAACACTACAAGTTCTTCTGTATGAAACATTGAAGAGTGTATTGGATGATTATCTGGTTAGAAATAGTGTGCAAGAGAATGGGGAGAAGGCAGGAGATTGACACTCGAAAATGATGCTTGTTTAGGAGCTGGTGCGAGCACAGTGGGCCAAATAGTCTCATATAGTTATAGAGTAATACGGCATCGAAGCAGGCCCTTTGGCCCAAACTGGTCCATGCTGACCATGGTGCCCACACAGCTGTTTCCAATTGCCCACATTTGGTCCATATCCCTCTAAACCCTTCTCATCCATGTCCCTATCTAAATGTTTTTTAAATGTTGCTATTGTACCTGCCTCAACCACTTTCTGTGGCAGCCTATTCCATATGCGCACCACTCTCTGCATGAAGAAGTTGCCCCTCAGGTCCTTCTTAAATCTTTCTCCTCTCACCTTAAACCTATGTCCTCTAGTTTTCAATTCCCCATCCCTGGGAAAAAGACTTTATGCATTCATCCCATCTCTGCCCCTCATGATTTTATATACCTCAATAAGGTCACCCCTTAATCTCCTACATTCCAAGAAATAAAGTCATATCCTGGCCAACCTCCCCCTATAACTCAGGCGTACTAGTCCTGGTAACATCCTTGTAAATCTTCTTTGCACACTTTCCAGTTTAACTGTGTCTTTCCGATATCATGGTGACCAAAACTGTACACAATACTCCAACTGCGGCCTCACCAACAACTTATATAACTATAACATAACGTCCCAACTCCTACACTCAGTGCCTCAATTGAGGAAAGCCTGCATGCCAAACATCTTCCCCATCCTGTCTACCTGTGACGTCGCTTTCAACAAACTATGTACTTGTATTCCTAGGTCCCTCTGTTCCACAACACTCCTCAGGACCTTACCATTTACTGTATAAGTCCTACCTTGGTTTGACTTTCCAAAGTGCAGCTCTTCACACTTATCTGTATTGAATTGCATTTGCCAATCCTCAGCCATTTCCCCATCTGATCAAGATCCCCCAGTAATTTTTGATAACATTCTTCGCTACCAACGATACCTCCTAATTTTGTATTATCCGCAAACTTACTGATCATGCCTTGTACATTCACAACCAATCGTTTATGTAAATAACAAATGACAAATAACAAAGGCCCCAGCACTGACCTCTGTGGCACACCACTAGTCACAGGCCTCCAGTCAGAGAAACAACCTTCAACCATCACCCTCTGCTTCCTACCATTGGGCCATTTGAATCCAGTTAGCTACCGCTACCTGGATACCATGCAACCTAACCTTCGTGATTAGCCTGCCATGTGGGACCTTGTCAAAGGCCTTACTAAAGTCCATACAGACAACATTTACTGCCCTACCTCATCTATCCTCTTGGTTACCTCTTCGAAAAACTCTAAAAGATTTGTTGGACATGAACATGCGCACAAATCCATGCTGACTATCCCTAATCAAACCTCCTGTCAGTCTCTGTTTTGCACTGTAACTATTCTGTGATCCAGTGAATGAATCCTGGCATGGGAATTGCAGAGTCTAACTGCATTCCATACGCATATATGTCGGATTAGGATTTTGTTCATTCTTATGTAATTTTATTTCTCACGTGATTATGTATAAAACACTGGTTTAGTCTTGCTTGGTGTTTTGCATCCAGTCCCGGAAACCATACTTTTGAACGAATGTGAAGGCATTAGTGAGAGTGCAGGAAAAATAGCAAGAATGTGGATGAGAATTTCAGTTGAGTAAATAAATTGGAGAAGTTCGGATGGCTTTCTTTGGAGACAAGGAGTTTGACAGAAGATTTGATAGGGGCACTCAAATTCGTCAAGAGTCTGGGCCTAGTAGAAAGGGAGAACTTGCTCTCATTAGTAGAAAGATCAAGCACATGGAGGTACAGATTTGTAAAGCACTGTAGATCCAAGGAGAAACATTTTCATGCAGCGAGTGGTTAAGACCTGGAATGGAATGAATGCAGGGTTGAATTGAGGGTGTCAAGAGGGAATTGGATTGTTATCTAAAAGGGTAGGGTTACAGGGAAGAGGCAGGGAGAGGCACTATTGCTCAATCCAAGAGCCAGCACAGACTCATTGAGTCATACGGCATGGAAATGGACCTTTCAGTCTGACCAGTCCATGCCGACCATAATCTCAAACTAAACTACTGCCACATGCTTGCACTTGGCATGGTCCAAACAATTCTTATGCATGTACTTATCTAAATGTGTTTTAATCATTGTAACTGTACCTGCATCCACCAGTTCCTCTGGAAGCTCATTCCACACAGGAACCACTCTCTCTATAAACAAATTGCTTCTCATGTCTTTTTATTCGAATTCTTTTCTCCTCTTACTTTAAAAATATACCCCCTCGTCTTGAAATTTCCAGGGAAAAGATCCCTGCCATTCATATTATCTACACCCCTCATTATTTTGTGAACCTGTATAAGGTCACCTCTCAACCTCCTACACTCCAGTGAAAAAAGTCCCAGCCTATCCAGTCTTTCTTTGTAACCCAAACGCTTCATTCCCAGCAACATCATGGTATATCTCTTCTGAACTCTCTCCAGCTTAATAATATCCTTTCACTATCAGGGTGACCAGAACTGGACACAGAATTCCAGGAGAGGCCTCACCAATATCCTGTACAATGTCAACATAATTTCCCAACTCTTATGCTCAAAAATCTGAGCAATGAAGGCAAGCATGCTAAATGTCTTCTTCACCACCTGTCTAGGTGTGATGCAAACTTTAAAGAATTATGTACTTGAACCCCTAGGTCTCTCTCTACTCCAACACTACCCAAGGGCCTATTTTTAATTGTACATGTCTTGTCTTTGTCTTTCCTTCTTTGACTCCATATGCTGAATGGTGCTGTCACAACTCTGTGATACAGTTTTTGCCTCATCTTGGCTTATAACTAGTCATGAATTTGGAACATAGCAAGAAAAAACAGTAAATAGTTCAGTTCTTCATTTGCAGGATGCTTCAGGCTATGGATCATATTTAGAAAGAAGATGCATTCTCAGCAAGGAAAAAGGTTGTTTTGTTCACAAGGAATGATGCCTAAGAATATTAAGAAAAGAAATGGGACAATGAGCTTAAGGTGACAAACACGATGACCATCTCGTGCATTGTCGGGAAGTAATGAATTTCTGGGAGTCTTCTTTGCAATAATTTTAATCAGGAAGTAATGAATCATTATTAAGGAAAATGTATGATTATGTACTGTAAAAGGTCCTGAGCATTGTTTTACGGATTATAGAGAGGTGCTGACAAGAACAAAAGGATCCATAATGTTTTCAGCTGTCCATACACAGAAAATCAGGATAATTTATGGAGGTTCAGTGGTTAGCAGTGCTGCCTCACAGCGCCAGGGGCCCGGGCTTGATCCCAGCCTCGGGTGACTGACTGCGTGGAGTTTGCACATTCTTCCCGTGTCTGCGTGTGTTTCCTCCCACAGCCCAAAGATGTGTAGATTGGGTGAAATGTCCATGCTAAATTGCCCCGTGCAGGGATATACAGTTTAGGAGGATTAGCCTGTGATAAATACGGGGTCACGGGGATAGGGTAGGAGACTGGGTCTAGGTGGGATACTCTTCAGAGGGTCGGTGCAGACCCGATGGGCCAAAAGGCCTCTTTCTGCTCTGTAGGGATTCTGTGATTTTATAGTTTGACCTGTTTAGACATTGAGAGGATCAAAATGTGATCGAGCTCAAGAATGTAAGAAATAGCGGCAGGAATTGGCCAAAGGGCCCTTGAATCTGTTCGGCTGATTGTCTACCTCAACTCCACATTTTAGCTCTGTCTCCATATCCTCTTATTCCTTGAGTACTATAAGATCTCATCTTGAATATACTCAACAACTGGGCATCCACTGTCCCCTGGATGAAAGAATTCAAAGTATTCATGATTTAGGAGCAGAAGTAAACCATGCAGCCGCTTGAACTTGCCTCATTTTCAATATGATCATGACGAATAGAATCGTGGCTTTGACTCCAAGTTCTCGCCAACTCTTTGTCAAGAATCCAACTACCCACTGACTTCAAAATATTCAATATTTATTATTCATTCACAGGATGAGAGTGTCGTTGGCTAGGCCCGCATTTATTGTCCATTCTAAGGGGCTGTTAAGAGCCAACCCCATTGCTGTGGGTCTGGAGTCACATGTAGGCCAGACCAGGTAAGGATGGCAGTTTTCTTCTCAAAAGGACATGAGTGAATCAACTGGATTTTTTCCTTGACAAACAACAACTATTTCACAGTCATCATTAGACTCAACTCCAGATCTTTATTGACCTGAAATTCCACCATTCGCCACGGCAGGATTCAAACCTGGGGCCCCGGAACATAACCTGGCTCCCTAGATTAACAGTCCATTGAAAATACTGTGAGGCCATTTACTCCCCTAACCCAGCTTCTCTCTGAGGAAGACAGCTCTCCAAACTTGTGACCCCTTGAAAAAGAAAAATTACACTTTGTCTTCATTTTAGTGCAATTCTAATCTCTCCCATAGCAGAAACACTCTCTGAGCATCCCACCTGTCATGACCTCACATGAAGCCGAGGTTCAATACTGTCACCTCTCACTTTTCTCATTTTCAATTGATGCTGGCCAAGTAGCGAAAGACTGAAGCAAAGTGGTGTTTGGGAGTCCTTGTCTAACAACCTCAAAAAACTAGCCTCCAAGTTCAGCCGCTAGTTGGGAAGGCAAATGGGATATTGGCCTTTATTTCAAAGGGAATGGAGTATAAAAGCTTTCTTCCTAGAAGTCCCCATCTGAATTTCAATGCTCAGGATAAACTAGAGGTCAGCTATGGTGTGACACTGGCTATTGATTGACCACCATTTTCCTGATGACTGATGTCAAATTAAATAGAATGCAGGTCCCCCTCTTTTCTCTCCTTCATGACTTGAAAAAACAGTGATTCATTTGCAAATTTCTAATCCACTGGGAATATTCTAAAATCCAGGGAATTTTAGAAGATCACAACCAATACATCTTCTATCTCTGTAACCACCTTTTTGATGGAATAAAATCCCAGGAGGAAATGTCAATATAACTTGCGAACTACACTTCTGCTCCGGCCAATCTCGCATAATTCAAAATGACCTAATTTTCAAATCTACCTTCACCAAGGTATCCCTCCAAATGATTTCATTACCTTTCTGTTTTCTTTAAAGCATTGTTTTGTACTTAAGTACAGAAATCACAAATAGAAAGTGAATTTGAAGTGATCTTAGGAGAGGTGATGGCCTAGTGATATTATCGCTGGACTGTTATTCAGTGACCCAGGTAATGTTCTGGGGATCTGGGCTTGAATCCTGCCATAGCAGATGGTAGAATTTCAATTCAATAAAAATCTGGAATTAAGAGTCTAAAGATGACCATGACTTAATTGTTGGGAAAAAACCCATCTGTTTCACTAATGTCCTTTAGGGAAGGAAACTGCCATGCTTGCCTGATCTGGCCTACATGTGACTCTAGACCCACAGCAGTGTGGTTGTACCTTAACTGCCTAATGGACAATAAATGCTGGTCTAGCCAGTGATGCCCATATCCCATGATTTTTTTTTTAAATTCCATGTTATGATCACCCTTCTCCAGAGAATTACACAGTATGAGATTACCAGTTAACTCAACCTTATCATACATGATCATATACTGTTCTCGAAAACAGCCTAGAATGTACTACTGTGAGATTATCCTTCAAACTGTTTGTGCTGATTTGTTAAATCTACATGAAAATTAAGACCTCCCAAGATTATTACATTGCTTTTATGACAAGTTCCTCTCATTCCTTGGCTCTTAATCTATGCACCAGCAGGGCTATATGAGGAAGCCTATAAGTGACTCTGCCATTATTTTCTGCCTTGTGACTTTTATTTTCCTATCTTCATTCATGCTGAGTCTACACCCTAATCTTCTGAACCAAGCTCCCTCCTCACTACTGTTCTTATTTCATCATTTATTATCAGGCTACCTTTTTGATTACTCCTTTTCCTTTTGTTCTGTCTTTTTGAAATGTTAAGCAATCTAGAATACCTAGCTCCTAACCTTAGGCCTACAGGATCACAGAATCCTTATGATGTAGAGGAACACATTAAGTCTATCCTGTCTGCACCTGCTCTCTGAACATTATAACTTAGTGCTAATCTTCTGCTTTTCCCCATTACCCTGTTTATTGTTTCTATTTAAATAGTTATCCAATGCCCTCTTGAATACCTCAAGCAAACCTTCATCCAACATATTTCCAGGCAACATTCCCATTAGTTTACTTTTCTTCTGATCACACCTCCAAGGTCTGTGTCAACACTGTGTATAGCAGCAGCACAGCGATCGCTGTACAGAGCCCCTTAGAGGGAACATAGATTCCAGGTGGATGGTATGGTGGCTCAATGGTTAGCATAGTTGCCTCACAGCTCCAGTGACCCGGGTTTGATTCCACCCTCGGGCCACTGTCTGTGTGGAGTTGGCACATTCTCCCCTATCTGTGTGGGTTTCCTCCCACAGTCCAAAGATGTGCAGGTTAGGCAGACTGGCTATGCTAAATTACCCGTAGTGTCCAGGAATGTGCAGGCGAGGTGAATTAGCCACGGAAAATGTAGGGTTACAGGAATAGAGTAAGGGGATGGGTCTGGGTGGGATGTTCTTCGGAGTGTCGGTGTAGACTCAGTGTGCTGAATGGCCTGCTTCCACACATTGGGGATTCTACCATAAAGGTAGTGCATTCCATGTCCTACGTGATCAGGAACACCATTGTAACATCAAGGGGAGCCGATGAGACTTTCTCTCATTGGAGATGGTAAATACTGATCCTTGTTTGACACGAATCATACTTATCAGCCCAAATCTGGACGTTGTCCAGGTCTATCTGCATCTGGATACAGACTGCTTCAGTCACTGAGGAAGCTGTTGAATCCAGCCTTGATTCACCTCTGCACCCATGGCCGCTCATGCAAAAGGAGGGAATGAGGTTCTCCATCATTGCAAAAATCCATGCCTTCATCACCATACAACTACTTATCAATAATCGAAAGAACTGCAGATGCTGTGAATCAGTAACTTTTCAATAACATTTAGAAATCAAAATCAATTATCCTTTTATGACCCATTTGGTGCCCTGTCCTGTTCTGACTGCATCATGTGTTCAGGTTAAGTGCGTTTAATTTTAATGTTTTATCCTTTGCGCTGATTTGACCTTAATCACTGACGCAATTATTATCATTAAATCTTGTCCTGTTACACTCTGCTGACTAGGCTCAAATTGTGCTGTTGCTGTGTGGTTCGGGCTTTTCTCTTTAGATTTGTATGTTTCCCTTGCCTGAACTCTTTGCTCTGCTCTTTGCTTCGAAACTGTTCAGCTGGACCAGATGAAGAGAGGGGTGTAGCTGGAGCTCCAATCTAGCTTGAAGATAACGCTATGCTAAAGGTGGTGCCTGTGGCAGCCCAGAATTGAACAGTGCATGTGCAGGAATAGCATTTTGGAACAAGGAGCAGAGTTCTGCTGGCGGTAATGCTTGGGGCAATTGGGGCAGGGGTAGGGGGCAGGACCTTTCTTGAACTGGTCCATCCTGAGCCATGAGACATTTTACAGTGCGATGACCAAGGCCTAGACCAGCCTGTACACCCTCAGCCCCATTGATGCCCGTAAGTGGGCAACCAGTGACTGCGTTATTTCCCACTTGGTCTCAATTTGGAGACAGGTGAGTGGAAGTCAGGAGTGGGGATGAAGCCTGGAAAGCCAACCCTGCTGAGCCCTCTGGCATCAAGGAAGTCAGGACTTGCTATCTCCTTCAATAGTCTCCTTTCCACATCAGCTGTCATACCATGAGGTCTACTCCCCTTGGTTTCTCGCTCCTCCCTTGTGCTCACCATTGAGATTCCTGACCCTTCTCTCCCCATCGCCCTGTGTCCTGGACTTTCAGCCTGGCGACTGCTTGAACGACCAGGTTAGCTCCAGTCAGTGAACCTTCAAAGACTACAGGTATTGAGAGAGATTGGTGGGCAGAGATGAGGAATGGGTGAGAATACGATGCCTTCACTGCTGACACCTTGAGTGGTGGGGCAGGAAGCCACAAGCCCTTTGATACCCCCAGCCAAGATTGACATTTACTACCACCAAAAGAGGGACATGAACCAATCAAATCTCACTGCAGAATCTACAACAGAAACATGCAATTATACAGCGCCTCTAACATGGTAAAACATCCCAAGGAGCTTCAGAGGGGCATTATTGAAGCCAATCTGGCAGCAATGTGCATAAGGTGACAGCAGGACAGGTGGAAAATAGGAGAGGAGATGGAGGCAAAGAGATTTAAAATCATAAGAAATTGGAACAAGAGAAGGCCATTTAGCCCCTCTAGTCTGCTCTGCAATTCAACAGGCACTCTTCATGTCCTTAGAATCCCTACAGTGCAGATAGAGGCCACTCAGCCCATCAAGTCTGCACCCACCCTCTAAAGAGCATCCTAACCAGATCCAGCCTCCAACAACCTCACATTTACCATGGCTAATCTACCTAGCCTACACATCCCCAGACACTCCAGGGTAATTTAGCATGGCCAATCCACCTAACCTGCATACCTTTGGACTATGGGAGGAAATATGCCCAGACACAGGAAGAACGTGCAAATTCCACACAGATAGTCACCTGACGGTGGAATCGAACCCCGGTCCCTGGCGCTGTGAGGCTGTAGTGCTAACCTTTGTGGCATCCTCTTTCCTGCCCTTTCCCATAAACCCTCGATTCTCCTACTGATCAAGAATTTATCTATCTCAGCCTGAATTTAGTGAAGGAATTCCAGAGCTTGTGTTCTGGCTGGCTGAAGAAAGGGTTACAAAAAGTGCAGGGAGGGGTGGGGAAGGACCGAGATGTGGCATTGACCAAGTACCCAGAATTGAAGAAGGACAAGGATCTCAGAGGCTTTTGTAGGGCCTGGAGTAGCTATCAGTCTCAGGATTGCTCATCTATTTGTCTATTCACCAGTGTAGTACGTTTCTGCACACTTCAGATGTACAACTGAACAAAACTGAGAAAAAAAAACGTTTATGAGCTTCATTTTGCCAATATTACCAGAGAAAAGATTACTTTAATGACTGTCAGTTATTTCTGTTGGTCAGAGGCGTGAAGTGAACAGAATGTCCAAATGAATGGCAATCCATCATGAACATATTAAATGGGCCTATTTCTTTCAAAGATCAGGAACAGTGAGGTATTGAGCTTCAAAGTGACTCAGACAGATCGGAATGATGGGCTTTTCTGATTGACACGGGACAGGCTGGTTTTAACACACTGCTCCGTTGCACAATAAATCTGGAGTCAAATCCAGCCCAGATGGAGAAGGTCCCTTTGTTGCAAGGATCTTAAAAACAAAATGGGTTCTGTCAGTCTCAATCCAATTACAGTAGGCACAAGTCCATAGCAGGAAACGTGCCCTCGCGTTAACCACTAATTGACAGTAACTCAAAAATCAATGACACCAAATGTGAACATTGGCATACCTGCCCACTGCCCTGAGAGTGCATTGGACATTGTTTTGAATAGGACTGTGACTAAAGTTCTACTGGGGAAGGATGGCTAAATTCCCCACTGCTCTTAAATTAGGCTGTAATCGACCTTGGAGAGTCTGGTGCAAAGTGAAACTGCTCTTCAATTTTCCTGCAGGAACACTGTGCCTCACCACAATCCACACAATAAGACTCATTTCAAAAGAGCCTTCTCACGTATGTGAGGTTTAAATCACAAAATGCATCGGGTTTGAAACTATGCCCTACTATATTTTATATACTTGCATAAGATTCAAACAAAGCATAAAATGAGAAGTGGTCACACAAGCAATCAAGCTAATTTCTTTCACAGACTATGCAATCATACAATTATCACCAGATCCAGCAGTGAAAGAGGCCACTGGGCCCATCATGTATATGCTAGCTTTATGAAAGTTTTATCCAATTAGTCTCATCCCATACTCTTTCCCAACAGTACTGCACAGATTTCCCCTTCATGTATTCAATTCCCTTTTGATACTTATTAGTGAATCTGTTTTTATCCTTTCAGACAATGAATTCCAGATTATAACAACCTATTCAATAATTATTTTATTCATCTCACTGTCATTTCTTCTGTAGGACATTAAATATGTTCCTTTGGGCAGGAATTTACTTTTCCCTGCCCTAGGCATGCAATGTCATTACTTTTCACACTCACTGTATCAATTCATTTCAAACACATGCGCATCATATCATCATGGTTTCACAGCATCTAATTGAGGGTATAAATGTCTCACACTCCATCTTACTTCAGGTCATTTGAAGCATAGCGCTCTGCTCTAATCTGATGGTTTCATGTTAGCCCAGACACTTGTGTGTCTGTGAATCTAACATTTTCACATAATAGTTGTCATAAATGTCTGTTGGATTCTTCAATACTATATAACCATGGCCATTTTGTTATATTATAAAGGATAACGTAAGTGTTGCCACATCAAATAAAATACCCTTCTGGAGATAAACTCACTTTTACTCATGTAAAAGTCTGAGGTGACTTTGATATCGCCTGCTCACTCAGCCTTGACTTTTAAAGGTTGGAGTTAAGGCCTAGAGTGACCTCCTCAACCTTGCCACCATTGGCGGTCTTAAGTGGCTATGGATTGACTACATGTTTTTCAGACAGTGGGAGGCATATCAGGTCAGTGGGAAACCTGACTAAATAGGCACTCCTATCCATTAAAAAGTACACACCTTCCACCCTGCTCCTGGTTCTGCTTTATCACAATTGGCTGCATTGTAGGCAATGCCCAGAGCTCCCATGGCACTGCTGGGTATTCAGGTGGCTGGCAAGTTCTCACAGGTGGGGCCTTCTCTCAATTTGGAGTGGGGAGGGTGGGTAGAAATCCTGCCTTCCATCAATTAACATTCCTAGGAGTGGTAAATAGCTACAAGATAGCTGTCAGGAGAGTGAGTTCCTATTTTGTTCGCAGGGTGGGAAACATTACCCAAGATTACCAACCTTTTAGGTATTGGAAAAAGCTTCCCCTTACGTGCTTTATCAATAACCATCATATTTTGGGACACCTCCTTATAATTCCCCCTTCAACTCTCTATGCCCGAAAGACAACCATAACCTTTCGGTCTCCACATAACTCTATCGTTTGAGTAAATATCTACTGACTCTCTCTAATATCCTTCTTAAAGTATGGTAGCATTTGTCAGAATACTTTAACTGGGTCTTAAACAGAGTTAAGGTTTAACATTATTCTTTGCTTTTGTACCTTTTGCCTCATCCATTAGCTCAAGAATCTCCTATAATTTTTTAATAGCACTATCACATGTCATCCTGCTTCTCAAGATTTGTGTGAAAGTATCGCCAGCCCTAAGTCTGTTTTTGAATTATATCCTTTATTTTACAAGGCTCTCCCGATTCTCCTTACCTGCAAAATACTAATCACTTCACACTTCTCTATGCTATATTTTGCCTGCCAAATGACCATCTCTCCCATCAGTTTGTGTAAGTCTTCACTCTGAAGTTTCTTATTTGTTTACTGCATTTCCAAATGTCATGTCAAAGGTAGACTTTCAAATTATACCCAGGCTTAAGATATTAATATATCCAAAAACTCCACTGATTTCACCCTGGCAGGCACTATGTATGCGTCTCTCCAGGCTGTTATCAATACCAGACCCGAAACATTAATTCTGATTTCTCTTCATAGATGCTGCCAGACCTGCTGAGATTTTCCAGCAATCTCTGTGCTTGTTTCTGTTCATCTGGCTTTTTGTCACTCATGCAATTTCATATTTATGTTGTGCCCATACCTTTAAACACACTGTACCATTTTACTAACATGTCTGTTATTTCACATCTTGTTAAAGATCTTTTGAACGTCCGTATGCACAAGATCAACTTCATCAACCCATTGTTTCATGAAAAGCCACTAACAAATTGGTCAAACATGCTTTTACTCTAACAAATCTGCAATGTCTTTCATTTTTAGCTGATATTTTCTTTCAAATATCAATACATCTGGCTCTGCATTATTGCAACTTTTTTCCCAACATTGGCAGTTGCCAGGTTTATCTGTCTTGTCATACTTAACAATGCTATGATGCTTACAATCCTCTGAAAAGATTCCCATTTCAAAGAAGGATTGAAATATTTTGGCCAAATTCTCCAAAATTAGCATCTTAACTCCCCTTTGCAACACAGGGTGTATCCCACTTGGGCTGGATACAGACAATTTGAGTCTCTTCTCTTTATCTATTTTCATCTTTTCCAATTTTTACACAGACCTAAGTGTTTTGTTATAATAACTCTCTGCTGTAGAGCAGTAAAGGAAGTCAGTTCAAACATGGTCAATCTACCTGACCTGCATATCTTTGGATGATGGGAGGAAACCAGAGCACCCAAAGGACATCCACACAGACATGGGGAGAATGTGCAAACTTCATACAGTCACCTAAGGCTGGAATTGAACCTGGGTTCCTGGCACTGTGCCACCCATATAAAGTCACAACAAGGCTACTCACTTGCATATGATAGCTGTACGCTTAGCATTCGAGAAGTTCTCCAGTTGCAAAGATTCCTGTGTTAGGAAGGCCACGGTGAGGTGAAAGTAATTGTTCCAAAGCTGTGGAAACAAATTGAAGAATGAATTGTATAAATATAGGGCTTGGGCTAGATTTCCCAGCAAGCATTACCCCACACTCCCCGCCACTGAGTCTGTTTGAGAATCCTGAACCCACAACTCTCAGCATTTACACGGAGCGTATAGCAAAGTACTTCTGCCACTGCCCAGTTATGGATGGCAGGCGGGCCAGGGCTGTAACAGGGCCTGCAGTAATGCCTGGCCAGCAGCCTCATTGGGAAAGCTGAATGCTGTTGACAAGATGGTAGGACCGAGAAGATGCCTCAAAGCCTTACCTAACACTTACGAAAGGCTCCTTGTTCAAGCACAAATCAACAGGGATCATAGCTGCGAGGAGCCTCAGTGTGGGGGAGGGCTGGGGCTTCTTTCTGAGCCTGAATGCCCTGTGGTGTTTTTTCTCACTCAACATCATATGGCCCTCGACACCCTGCCCCTAGATCAGTGCCAGGCTCGAGACAGAGCCAGAAGAGGTGGGGTGGGGGGATGGGGAGGTGCAAGGGGTTTTTTCTCATGTGGTTTTATACTCACACCCACACTTTTGAGTTCAAGACAGACACTTTGAGGAAAAGACAATGTCGAGAACTCTCTTCAGGCTTGCGTTTCTTTGTGCCATTGTTAATTACATATTAATATTACACATTATTGAAAGATCATTCCTTAAATGTTAACACATAATGCTAGTCGGTATACCTTTTTTGCATTTGTTTTTAGCATTTACACAGCCACGGTACAGGCTTCGACATATCTCTCCATGTGCTTTCCTCTCTTGTGTCCAACTCCAACCATACTGTGTTATTTATGCCCAATGAGGAGCAGCTCCATGACCTCATCACAACATCATTCCAGTACCCTGAAGCCTTTGCACAACATTAATGCTGAGGCCAATAACCTCACCTTTAAGAAGTACTTGGAAGAACAACTTGAAATATCACAACATTCAAGGCAAATAGCCTTCTGCCGGAAAGTAGGAACTAGTCTTGGCAGTAGTGTATTTTTGTCAGTGTAGGCTTGATGGGCTGAAGGACCGCTTCTGTATTGTATGATTCTATGATTCTAAAATGGGTGAATGTGTTGACAGGAAAGGTCCATCGCTGAAAGGAAGCTGTCCTAAGTCATTCCATAAGACCAGAAGATGTAGGAGAGAAGTCAGCATTCAATCCGCTTCACCATTCAATGAGACTAATAACCTTCAATTCCACTTTCTTACTTTTTCCCGATAACCCTTAATTCCCTTACTGATTAAAAATCAGTCTCGTCTCAGACTTGAATACACATAATGACCCAGCCTCAACAGCCCTCTGTGATACAGAATTCCATAGACTCACTATCCTCTGAGAGAAGAAATTTCTCCTCATCTCTGTCTTAAATTTGTGACTCTACTCTGAGATCATGCCCTCTGGTCCTAGACTCTCCCACAAGTGGAAACAACCTTTCTGCATCTACCCTGTCAAGTGTCCAAAGAATCTTGTGTGTTTCAATAAGGCTGCCTCTCATTCTACGATACACCCCAACCTACTCAACCTCATTTCATAAAACAGTCCCTCCATACCTGTTATCAGCCCGGTGAATCTTTTCTGCACTGCCTCCAATGCCAGTATGTATTTCTTTAGATAAGGGGCCCAAAATCATTTAGCGTATTCCAGCCGTGGTCTGACTCGTGCCACGTATAAGTTTTAGCAAAACCTCCTTCTCTTATACTCCATTCCCTTTAACATCAAGGCCAACATTCCATTTGTCTTCCTTATTATGTGTTGAACTTGGATGCTAGATTTTCATGATTCATGGACAAGACTCCTAAATCCCTCTGTTCTGTCGCTTTCTATCTATAATTTCTTTCATTGTTTTCTCTTGGAAGCAAGACACCAATTTCAATGGTAGCCTATCACTGGAAGAGTCAACTAGAGGTGAGATATATCCCCCAGGGTTTCAAAGAATACCTCCATCCTCACCACCACTAAAAATCTGGACTTTAATTTTGTCATCGAAGATAAAGATAAAAAAGGAATGTCTTCTCTCAGAAGTAACAAGGTGCAGAGCTGGATAAACACAGCAGATCAGGCAGCATCAGAGGAGCAGGAAAGCTGACATTTCGGGTCTGGACCCTTTTTCTCCAGACCCAAAATGTCAGCTTTCCTGCTCCTCTGATGCTGCTTGGCCTGCTGTGTT
>NC_063332.1:10002204-10020786 GCF_021869965.1 Rhincodon typus
GTCCAGACCCGAAACGTTAGCTTTCCTGCTCCTCTGATGCTGTTTGGCCTGCTGTGTTCATCCAGCTCTAGACCTTGTTATCTCTGGTTAAAATAAAGTTTGCTGTAATACAAGATAAGGTCAGGAGTAGGCCACTTGGCCCTTCAAGCCTGCCCTGCCATTTAATAAGATCATGGATGATCTAATTGTAATCTCAAATCCACATTCCTACCTACCCCCGGTAACCTTTCTCACCCTTGTTTATCAAGAGGCAATTGATCTCTGCCTTAAAAGTATCATAGGCTCTGCTTCCTCTGCCTTTTGTGAAAGAGAGTGCAGGAAAGATATTTAGGCCTTAGAAGGTAGATTCACCAGAATAAAACCAGGGCTAAGGGTATAACTATGAAGGAGAGGTTGCGTGACCTGGAACATAGCAGATTGAAGAGCAACCTAATTGAATTTCCTTCTTTACTGAAGGAAAGAAGGGAAACAAAAATCTTCACACAAAATCTACAGATGTCTCTGCAGACGTTTGAAATCTTTGGGATTGAGATTGATCGTTTTCTGTTGAGTATAGCATCAAGGGATGTGGGACCAAGGTGGGGAAATGGAATTCAGGGAATAGAATGAACTCATAAAAAGATAGAACAGACTTGGACAGGCTGAATGGCCAACACTTATTCCTATTTCCTATTCTGCTTCTCCGTTCTTTAAAAAAAGTTATAACTTTTTGTGAAGGCAACGCAAATAAAGTCACAATATGAATGTGATTGGGAGGTTGAAGTGAGCAAATGATGTCTGTTTATCAAATTTGCATTTGTGTTTTTGGCCTCACTAACAGGCAGGCTGTAAGGACAGTGAAGAAGCTGCAGCAGGAGTAGGTCACTCAGTGCCTTGGATAATGTCAGGGATGGCAACATTTTATACTGAGACCAGTGGAGCTAACTGCTTCTTCACTTGTATTTTTGATGTGAGAAGAGCCATAGAAAATAGGACCAGGAATCGGCCATTCACCCCTTCAAGCCTGCTCCGAGCAATTTGGCAAAACGTTTTGAATGAGTGGCCTGCATCCGAATAGACTTCTGAAGTGTTTCTTTGACTTTAAAGTACTTCAAGATATCTTGAGGTGCTACAGAAATTCCATTCCTTCTTTCGCACGCTGTTAGAGAATAAATTCTAACCTTGCCAGTGATGTCCACATCCTGAGAATGAATTAGAGAGGAAAAAATGCAGCCAGAAGTCACTGGCAGAAAATCAAGAATGGATCGCTGGCTAGTATCCATCCTGTCATGTCCTCAGATCGTGTACTTTCTTCCCATTAGAATATTCCTGACACCATCACCTTGCTAGAGATATGTAGTTTTACCTGTTGATAGATTAGCTGCACTTGATATTACTCAGTTTAATCATTGCATTTTGCTCACGAGCTAGTGGAGGGACATAATTCATTTATAGCATCAACCAGCAAGTTTGGAGCATTAGCAACAGATTGGATCAGAAAGATTGAATGTCCTGTGTCATGCATTCTGTTCCTTTTTAATTCATTATTAGGTTGTGCAAGTACCCACAATTGTTATAAAAACCAAAAGAACTGTGAATGTTGTAAATCAGGAGCAAAAACTGAAGTTGCTGGAAGCTCAGCAGGTATGACAGCATCTGTGAAGAAAAATATCAGAGTTAACGTTTTGGGAACGGTGACCCATCCTCAGAACCGAACCCGAAACTTTAACTCTGACTGTTTTCTTCACAAATGCTGTCATATCTGCCGAGCTTCCAGCAACTTCAGTTTTTGTGCCTGCAATTGTTGCCCGTCCTCAAATGCCTCCTAAGGCAAGGGCTCTTGTGGTGCAGAGTCCCTACCTCTGGATTGAGAGACCTGGGTTCAAGTCCCACCTGTTCCAAAGAGACGTAATAACATTTCTGAACAGGTTGTTTAGGAAAATAGGCAAATGCCTCCTGAGAAGGTGTTTGTGCAGTCTGCCTTGAGTGGGCATATCCAAAGAGCTGTTCAGGAAGGAATTCCAGGATTTTGACACGGTGACGGTGATATCGTTCCATGTCAGAATGGTCTATGGCTTTGAGGGTGACTTGCGACTCCCATGCTCCTGTTACACTGTGAAGCTACTGTCGAAGGAGGATTTGTAAGTTATTGCAGCGCATCTTCAGATGGTACAACTGCTTCCATTGTAAACTGGAGGGAATGAACGTTTAAGGAGTGGATGGGTTGCCAATCAAACTTTTTCCTGGGTGGGGTTGAGCTTCTTGAGTGCTGTAGGAGCTGCACTTTTCCAGGAAAGCGGGGAATAATTCCATCACATTCGCGACTGCTGCCTTATGGATGTTGGACAAACGTTGGGGAGTTGGAAGGCGAGTTAGGTTGCAGAATATCTCAGCATCTGACCTGCTCTTGTAACTACAGTAATTATATATGACTGTCTAGATATGTTTCTCATGGAGTCTTACAACACGGAAACAGTTGCTTCGGTCTAACTCTTCCATGATAACCCCCAGGATGTTGATGGAGATTACGCAACCGTTGGTGAGCATCCTCATGTCCAATCTAGTGATGGAGAGAAGGGTATTGGTGAAGCAGCTGAAGATGAACAACTGTGATGAGCTCAGGCAGTATCCTCGGAGAGGGAGTACACAGTATCCACCAATACTCTCAATGCCTTCATACGGAGGTGGGCATTGCAGGGGGTGCTTTATCTCCCTTTCCAATTCCATTTTGATTTAACTGCCTCCCTCCATCCCTAACTCCCCCTCACCTTTGATAGTCTGCATTGTCTCTAATGGACTTTGCATGTAAATGAATCAATTAGGAGACATGGGTGATTCACTGGTGGTGGCTAACAGAGGAAAAATACCGGGGGTGATTTGATGGTTGGGAAAAAAAACAAATTTTCAGTTGTGTGTAAGAGCACTCCTGGATATAAAAAGTAAAAGAAAAATAAAATTAAATAAATATTTTAGGTGGCTATGAGCCAGAAGACCTGGGTCCAAGTCCTACCTGCTCCAGAGGTATGTAATAATATCTTTGAACAGGTAGATTAGAAAATATTTTTTAAAAAAAAGAACTCAGGTGAACTTCCACATTATGCAGAGAACCTCACTGTCACAATGATGATTCTTAGCCACATCTTTTTGCTGTTAACTGTGAGCATAGCTTTGTTTGAACAGAGAATGCTGATAGCATCATAGAGCTCACACAGTGCCCTATGGTGTGACACAGCTGAATAAGCTTGGACGCACAGCTGAGATGACACGATTTACTGAGTTAATTACTGGATCTGATCATGTTAATGCAGCTCCTACACATTGTGGGCATAGGAGCTCCCCTCAGTCAATCTCCCTGATGTGACCATCAAATCCAACTGAGGAAACATAACAACAGCAACCAGAACAAAAAAACCCTACAGAACTAAGCAGAACAAACACATGCATCCAGCTAAACATCAATTTGTCTATTACCTAACAAACTGCCCAAACTTTATAGGCTGATTAAATTATGTGTTTCCATTTTTTATCCATGGGATATGTGCATTGCTGGCTGGACTAGCATCCATCTCTAACTGCCTTGGGGAATGTGGTACCTTCTCAAGTCAAAGCAGTCCATCGGGGGTGGAGGTATTCCACAGTGCTGTGAGGGAGGGAGTTCCAGGATTTTAATCATAAGATCCTAAGATGTAGGAGCAGAAGTGGGCCATTCAGCCCATTGATACTGCTTAGTCCCAAAAAAAGTGGAAAAATCAGTCTTGTGCATCCCAAAGGGCATCTCAGAGGAGGGAAGAGAGGTTTAAGGAAGAAATTCCATGCTCTGGGTGTAGGCAACTGAAAACACAGCCATTCCTGATGAGTTGATTGAAATTGTCTAACAGGCCAGAATTAATTATGTGTAGATAACCTGGAAAGTTGTGGGGCTCAAAATCTCAACAGAGATAAGGAGGTGAAGGGGATGGCACAATGGAGGGATTTGAAAACTTGGATGAGAATTTTCAACTCGAGGTCTTTCCTAACCGCATGGGACAGTGGGGGCAATACGTAGGCCAGTAAGCACGGGGGTGAATGGAACTTGACATGAGAAATGGCAAAGTCAGACATCGAGTGACCTGAAAACCAAATTCCTCCACCGTTGATGCATCTTGGCATTGATGCTCACTATCTTCAAGACGTACTGCATCAATTAGATTAGTTTGGGATTATAGTCTGCATGAACTGGTTGGAACAAAGGGCCTGTTTCCATGATGTATGAATCTATGATTCTACACTTCACAAAGGCCTCTTTGTCAGCATCTCCCAAACCTGTGACCTCAACCACAGAGAAGGACAAAGGTGACAAATGTATGGGAACCTCATTAACCGCAAGTTCCCCTCCAAACCACGTACTCTCCCATGCTGGACATATATCACTGTTCATTCAATATTCCTGGATCAGAATGTTGGTGTTTCCTTCCTAACAGCTCTATGGGCTATACAGATTCCATACACACTACAGCAGTTCGAGAAAACGACCCAGCACAACCTTGTCATGGCATAATTTAGGAGTTGGCAACTGATACCATCTTTGTAATGATAGCATTGCCTTGAGAACTTTTCTTAAAAGCAGAACAATGAGCCGCTTGGTTGAGTTTTGCATTCCCTTTCTGAATCAGATCGGTTTTGTCACCTCCTGTACTCACTCAACATTCAGAAAGGTCTTTCCAGTGCAGTGGGTAGTTTCTCTGCTTCGAATACCTTAACTCGGGGTTCAATCCCCACCTCAGGCCTTAACATCCAAGGTAATGATAATGAAAATTGCAAATCCTTCCAACACATCACCGAACGGCAGATGGTTAAGAGATGGTTAAGAGAGATTTTCATACATGCATGTGATGGAAAGAATGTTGAAATCTCTAGTATCGTTATCCTTCACTCCATGTTTCAACACGATTGCAAGAGGGCATGTTGCTACTGCAACTTGGACTCCTCAACTGAACTGTAACACAAGGTCACACCGAACATCTCTTTCAACTGACACACCTTTGACAGGTGCTCTAGAACCACTGTCCTTGTCCAAACAGTAAATTGTCTCAATGCTTGAGTTCCACCTAAACCTGTCGGCATGGCATCCAATTTCACATTGAAATGTATGATTTAGTTATCAAGCCTCTCTTCTCTTAAACATTGAAATATTTAGCAGATATTAAGGCAGTCAAAACCTCTTCAGGATGGCTTAATGCCATATGAGTCAATACTGGAGGTGCAGATGTGATCTGATTTTCAGTTTCTTTTATGTTTTTTCTAAAGATATACATGTGAGTTCTCCAGCTTGGGAGGGCACCAAAGACAGGCATTAGAATCATTTCTGCATTGTTTTCGTGCACCAAATGTTAGAAGCAAACATTCCAGGCGACACAGACACATTTCCTTTATTCATTCATGGGATGAGGGTGTCGCTGGCTAGGGTAGCATTTATTGCCCATCCCTAATTACCCAAAGGGCAGTTAAGAGTCAACCACATTGCTGTGGGTCTGGAGTCACATGTAGGCCAGACCGGGTAAGAATGGTAGTTTCCTTCCCTAAAAGACATTAGTGAACAGATAAGTTTTTCCGACAATAGGTAATGGATTCATAATCATCATTAGATTCTTAATTCCAGATTTTTTTTTAATTGAATTCAAATTCCACCATCTGCCGTGGTGGGATTCAAACCCAGGTCCCCAGATTAATAGTCTCGTGATAATACCACTAGGCCATCGCATAGCGAGCATTCCTTTCTCTTGTACTCAAACAAATTCCAACCCCAGGAAATTGTCCTTCCACTATATCAGTCACTACATCGCTGACCTGACTATATGGTGAATGATTTCCTTGCCTAAAGAACATTCCGTTTTCACAACAATCATTGCTGGTCACTATTACTGAGGCCAGCTTTCATTTCCAGATTTATTAATTCGGTTTAAGTTCTATGTTATGCTGTAGGAGGATTTGAACCAATGGCCGCCAAACTTCAGCGTCGGCCTTTAGACAACCAGAACCCCAAATACCATCAGATGTAAGAGCATTGGTAGGCCATTCAGCCCATCCTATCTGCTCTGCCATTCAATGAGATCATGGCTGACCTTATAATTTTCAGCTCCACTTTCCTTGCCTTTTTCCTGTAGCTTTCTGTAATCTTCCTCCATTTAATTAATATTCACTTCATCTGTGCTTCCGGCCAAAGTGCATAAGCTGACAATTTCCTTCATTACATTCCATCTGACAAGGTTTGGCCCACTCGCTTAACCTCTCTCTATTTGTCTACAGGCTCTTTGAGTCATCTCCACCTCTTGTCTTCCCACCTAGTTTTACGTAATTTCCAAACTTAGTGATGGTACATTCTCATTCTTCACCCAAACCATTGATAAATTCTGCAAATAATTGTGGCCCCAACACAGAACACAATGGCACTCCACTGGTTACACGTTGCCATCTTGAAAGTGCCCCCTTTTCCCAACCCTCTGTTTTCTATTTGTCAGTCAATCCTCAACCAGGCTAATATGACCCGTAACATCATGGACTATTGGCTTATGAAGTAGCCTAATGTGTAACACCTTAACAAACGCCTACTGAAAATCAAAATACATTGCATTCATTGCTTCTCTTTTGACTATTTATAACCTTCATGGATCCTTGGTGACTCTATTTGATTATATTTTGTATTTTTAAATGCTCTGGTACTACATCTTTACAGCAGACTCTTAACATTTTCTAAATTACAGATACTAAACTAACTGGCCTATCATGCACTGTTCTTTGTCTCCTTCCCTTTTTAAGTCAAGCCATAAGATTAAAACAAAGTTGCTGGAAAAGCTCAGCAGGTCTAGCAGTATCTGTGAAGGAAAAAACAGAGTTAACGTTTCGGGTCCGGTGACCCTTCCTCAGAACTGGCAGTTTTCCAATCCTTGGGGGCTTTTCCAGAATCTAAGGATTATTGGAACAGCTTCTTTTTCCTCAGAAACATTTCATCATGTCCAGGGATGTATTGTCTTGTGCCTCATTAGTTTTGCTAGCACTCTTTCTTTCATGATAGTTATTGTATTTATTCCCTCTCCTCTTCCAGTGACATTCCAACTAAACTAAAATCTCTCCTGCACAAGGGCTTAGTGTGTGTTGTGATCTAGAGCAGACGGAATTTTTTTATGAATTCATGTTTGTAGAGAATGGAAGATGCAGAGGTTAGCCAGGAGAGTTCACAGGGTCACTACCTTTGGAGCGTGGATTATGTGTGTTGTACAGGCAAGCATGGAATCCAATCTGTCACATGGTCAGGTCCAATCTAGAGTAAGCTGGAGAGATTCATCAGAAATCTCAAAAGATTCTGCCAGGAATGGTGGATTTGAGTTTTCAGGAGAGGCTGGATAGGCTGGGACTTTTTCACTGGAGCATAGGATAGTTGAGGGGTGATCTTATAGAGGGGCATCGATAAGGTGATGGTAGGTGCCTTTACCCTCGGATGGAGGATTTCGAGAGTAGAGAACATTTTTCTAAGGTGAGAGGAGAAAGATTTAAAAAAGGCATGAGGGACAATTTTTTACACAGAGAGCAGTTTGTGTGTGAAATAAACTTCCAGACAAAATGGTGGATGAGGGTGCAGTTACAACATTTAAAAGCTCTTCCCCATGGTAGCAGAATGTAAAACTAAAGGGCAGGGGTTTAAGGTGAGAGAGGAGAGATACTAAAGAGTCTAGAGGGGCAGTTTTTTTAGCACAGAGGGTGGTGAGGGTCTGGAACGGGCTGCCAAAGGTAGTGGTGGAGGCAAGTACAGGAGGTATGGTTAGTAAGTTTGCAGATGGCACCAAAATTGGAGGTAGTGGACAGTGAGGAAGATTAACCCAGAGTACAACGGGATCTTGATCAGATGGGCCAATGGGCCGAGGAGTGGCAGATGGAGTTTAATTTAAATAAATGCGAGGTGTTGCATTTTGGAAAGGCAAATCAGGGCAGGACTTATACATTTAATGGGGAGTGTGGCTGAACAAAGAGACCTTGGAGTGCAGGTTCATAGTTCCTTGAAGTGGAGTTACAGGTAATAGGATGGTGAAGAAGGCATTTGATAAATTTGCTTTTGTTGGTCAGTGAATTGAGCATAGGAGATGGGAGGTTGTTTTGCGGCTGTAAGGGACATTGGTTAGGCCTCTATTGGAATACTGCATGCATTCTGGTCTCCTTGTTATTGGAAGGATATTGTGAAACTTGAAAGGGTTCAGAAAAGATTTACAAGGATGTCACCAGCATTGGAGGATTTGAGCTATAGCGAGAGGCTGAATAGGCTGGGGCTATTTTCTCTGAAGTGTCAGAAGCTGAGGGGTGACCTTATAGATGTATATAAAGGCATGAGGGACATGGATAGGGTAAATAGACAAGATCTGGTCCCCGGGGTGGCAAAGTCTAAAACTAGAAGGCATGGGTTTAAGGTGAGAGGGGAAAGATTTAAAAGGGATCTAAGGGGCAACTTTTTCACGCAGAGGGTGGTGTGTATATGGAATGAGCTGCCAGAGGAAATGGCGGAGGCTGGTACAATTACATGGCACAGTTCTAAGGTGTACACAGGGACAGAAGGACCTGGGGGTGCACGTTCATATATCTTTAAAGGTAGGACATATTAAGTATGGTTCTCAAAGTATATGGGATCTTGGGCTTTATAAATAGAGGCATTGAGTACAAAATCATGAGCAGGAAAATAATTGCTGAACCTTTATTCAGCCCTTGACCAGGCACAGCTAGAGCATCTCTTTCAGCTGTGGTGACCACATTTTAGGAAGGATGTGAGAGTCCCTGAAAGGGTGCAGAGGACATTTATCAGGATGGTTCCAGTGGTGAATACATTTGGCTACAAGTTAGCGTGCACGAGCTGGGGTTGTTCCCCCGAAGCAAAGGAGATTGAGGAGAAATTTGAAGGAGGTATATATGATTATAACTTTTGTATCAATAAACGGTTGTGAAAGGGTTAATGTTGAAGACAGCAGTCAGTTGATGGCATCAGAGGGTCCTGGGTGGGGAAATCAGGGGAATAGCTCTGGATCTCGAAGGGGACAGATGTGTCATTATCTCTCCCAATAGCCTTCGTAACATGGTGCAACTTGTACCTAATTGCTGTCTTGTAAGGAATTATATCTTGTTTAACCAAGTGCCTCTTCTTGTTAAGACTCACTCAGGGCTGTTCCTCAACCATGTAAACTAAATGCACCATTAGACCCAGGCAAGGAAAGGGAAATGATGACAACACTTTTTTGTCCACAAATACCACAGTCACAAGCCGAGATTATGTAGACAAGAAATAACTGTTCCCATTAGCTGATGGTGCAAGGACTAGGGGACAATACTTTAAGGTTTCGAACAAAAGATGCAAAATGAATTGAGGAAAGGCTTTTTGACACATTGAGTGGTAATAACTTGGAACTCACTGCCCACCCACAGGGGCAAAAACAGTGTTAAAAAACAATAATATTTGTAAATGAACACACTGGTCATACTGGAGCATTGTTCTGATGAGCTGGAGCAGTGTGCATCATTCACAAGTTTTACTGGTTTTTCTTCTGCGAACAGAGCTAGTGGAAGCTGAGATGACCAATGATTTGAAAGATTAGATGGACACTTGAAAGAACTAAAGTTGTAGGAATGTGGGAACGAGAAAAGGGCGGAGGGACAGGATGGCACCATGAAGACACTTCATGAACTCAGTGGGCCAAATAGCCTCCTTCTCTGCAGGAAATGGCTCATTGTGTGTACCTGGACACTGAAGTCTTTTTGGACCACCATTGCTTTGTGATTGCTTTGAATCCCTAATTTATCTCTAGGTCCTTCTACCTCCACTAACCTCCATTTCCTTCTTTCTCACACCCCAATGCCATATTCTTAAATCTCCGGTTTATGTTTCTCGAGTGGAGTTTTCCCACTGTATCTCTCCTTTCCAACATTTTAATTTCCCTACCTCTCTCCTTAACTCTCCTTTTCCGCTCCTCTTCACCTTATGCTTTCAATCTCTCCCTTAACTATAGGTGTTTAGCAAGTTCCATACTGTGGTGAGGTGAAGAAACAGCTACTGCAGATCTCTCTGCTTCAATGCTGTATCACTGTGTGAGCATTAGACGTAAATTTCCTTTGATATCGGGCTGACTGCTGTGAAACAACAGTTTCAAACACTTCAGAAGAGAGTCAGTTGGAGTTGATAATTCCAGGAACAATAGCCTGAAGACGAGCAGTCGATTGAGAAAACATGGCTTAAGACGACTTGTTTCCTCGGTTGTCTTTGTCAAAATATTTTTGCTTAATCTTCACACCGAATGTAGCGCCCAGAGCAAGTATTACAAACACTGACATCAGCCCAAAACCTTTCCCTGTCATAAATGATATTTAAACCCTACTACGTTGTTTCAAAGTTCCTTATGGTCATCTCAATTGCTGTTTACTAATACACAGCCAGTGACGATTTCACAATTATTTACATTTGAAGAGGCAGACAAATCCGACCAGTACTGGGGAGCTGCATTGTCAGAACTCCCATCGACTGAGACTTTGCCTGCTTGCTCAGTTTGACATAAATTTCCCATGATCCCAATCCAAGGACAGCAGGTGATTTCATCTCAGTTTCTCCAATGACTTTATTACTTGGCTTATTCCATCAAAGCAGATTAACTGGAAGATCATTCATTTAGAGTCATAGAGTCATACAGCACGGAAACAGGCCCTTCGGTCCAACCAGTCCATGCTGACCATAATCCCAAAGTTGTCCCATTTGCCTGCACTTGGCCTATGTACCTCCAAACATTTCTTATCCATGTACTTACCCAAATATCATAGTTATAGAGGTCCACAGCATGGAAACAGGCCCTTTGGTCCAACTTGTCCATGCTGCCCAGTCCCATTTACCTGCATTTGGTCCATATCCCTCCATACCTATCCTATCCATTTACCTGTCTAAATGTTTCTTAAATAGACTCACAGAGTCAAAGAGATATACAGTATGGAAACAGACCCTTCGGCCCAACTCATCCATGCTGACCAGATATCCTAAATACATCCAGTCCCATTTGCCAGTATTTGGCCCTCTTAACCCTTCCTATTCATATATCCATCCAACCTCTCTACATTAAATTCTATCTGCCTCTTGGCTGTGCACTCTGCTAGCCTATCAATGGCCTGTTGCATTTGATTGGGTTTTGTCCTCCAAGTCTGATATCATTGACAAGTTTTAATATTTATATTCTATACATATAGAGTCATAGTCATAGAGATATACAGCACAGAAATGGACCCTACAACCAGATTTCCTAAATTAATCTAGTCCCATTTGCCAGCATTTGGCCCATATTGCTCCAAACCCTTCCTATTCATATACCCAACCAGATGCCTTTTAAATGTTGTAATTATACCAGCCTCCACCACTTCCTTTGGCAGCTCATTCCATACACGCACCACCTTCTGCGTGAAAAAGTTGCCCCTTAGGTCCCTTTTAAATTTTTCCCCTCTCACCTTAAAACTGCACCCTCTTGCTTTGGACTCCCCCGCCCCAGAGAAAAGACCTTGTCTATTTACCCTATCCATGCCTCTCGTGATTTTATACACCCCTATTTGGTCACCCCTCAGCCTCCGACGCTCCAGGGAAATTGGCCCCAGCCTATTCAGCCTCTCCCTATAGCTCAAACCCTCCAACCCTGGCAACATCTTTGTAAATCTTTTCTGAACCCTTTCAAGTTTCACAACATTTTTCCTATAGCAGGGAGACCAGAACTGCACACAATATTCCAATAGTGGCCTAACCAATGTTCTGTACAGCCGCAAAATGACTTCCCAACTCTTATACTCAATGCACTGACCAATAAAGGCAAGTGATTTATAATTTGGCAAAAGACACCAGTTGTTCAAGCACTGATCCTTGAGGGGCATCACTGTCTACCATTCTCCAATCTGAAAAATAACCATTTGCTGAGATCTATTGCTTTCTAACCCTAAGCCAATTTCCTAAACAAGTTGTCTCTGTTCCTCCTAGTCAGTGAGCTGCAATTTTGCTAATGGGTTCTTTATGTGTACTTTGTCCAACATTTGTCAAAGGCTAATTGAATGCCGGCCTTTGTATCAGGAGGACTAAAATGGGTTAGAAGCCCTTCAGACGAAAAAAAAATCTCTGGTTAGACACTCTTGAACCATAATGAATATTACTTGGCGCTACACCCAAGGAAGAACATATATTGAACTTTAGAATTATACAAGGCAGAAGGAGAAGGTAAGAAATAAGAGCAGGAGTGGACTGTTCGGCCCATCAAGCCTGTTCTGCCATTCAGCAAGATCATTGGCTGATTTGCCTCAGGCCTCAGTTCTCTTTGATGACAAATTGTCATATATCTCAACACCCGATATTCTCTTTATCTCCTCTTTAACTACTTCCAGTGCTTCAGCCTCCGCAACTCTCTGTGGCTGAGAATTCTAGACATTCACAACCTTGACGCGAAATTATTGGTTCAAAAAGGAAATATCTGGAATGGGAATTTGTTCTCCGCCGGGATCTTGCTGTCGTCGAGCTCCCCCTTTGCAATCCTATCGAGCTGCATAAAAAACTGGCCTTGCACATCTCCTTTAAACCTATGCCCCTCTCACCATAAACCTATGCCCCTGAGTATTTTACATTTCTGCCCTCAGAAGGAGACTACCAACTATCCATGATTGTTGCTAAGTTGTGGCAGTGTCGGGGGAAGTCCGCTCAGCGAAATAAGTCTGTCCAAACAGTACAGCCATGTGATGAGGCAGGCAAATCAGGACTAAACTCGAAATGATGCTCAACTCAAGATGTTCAGATAAAGATGGGCTATTAGAAAGGAAATGGACTTAAAGGGCATGGGCATCAGAAAAGAGGGAATTATCCTGGCTTGGATGGAGGAAACGGGATATAGAGTGGAAAATCATAGTGACAGGATAAGGTTGGCACTCAGATGCCCTCTGAAATAGACTAGCAAGCCATTCAGTTCAATAGCAATAAGGAATGCCTTAGGAGATGCACATCCAGTGAAAACTACAGAGAACGCAGCACTGTTGAAGGTGCTGTCTTTCAGAGAACAGGTTAAGCTGAAGCTGTGTCTGGTCTAGATATGAAAGATCTCATAGCAGTAGTCAAAGAGAAAACTAGCAAGTTGTTTCTGGAGCCCCGGCCAATGTTTTTCCCTCAAGCAACATTTCAAACCCGAGTGCTGTGGTTGTACCTACAGTACACATTGATTGCAGCAGTTTAAGGAGGTGACTCAGCAATGCCCTTCTGAGGACAATTAGTGACAGGCAACAGCGATGTCCTACAGAAAACTACAGAGAGAAACAATTCCTCTGCTTTTGTGTTTGTGTGTTTGTGTCCTCTGTGTTTGTTCTTTCACAGTTTGTGGACATCGCTGTTGCCTGTCACTAATTGTCCTTAGAAGGGCATTGCTGAGTCACCTCCTTAAACTGCTGCAATCAATGTGTACTGTAGATACAACCACAGCGCTCGGGTTTTAAATGTTGCTTGAGGGAAAAACATTGGTCGGAGCTCCAGAAACAACTTGCTAGTTTTCTCTTTGACTACCGCTATGAGATCTTTCATATCTAGAACAGACACAGCTTCAGCTTAACCGGTTCTCTGAAAGACAGCACCTTCAACAGTGCTGTGTTCCCACTGTATGGACAAGGTCAGAAGTTACACAACACCAGGTTATAGTCCAACAGGTTTATTTGAAATCACAAGCTTTCGGGGCTCAGCCCCTTCGTCAGGTGAGACAGTGAGAGAGAAGAGCACATAGACATAGAGTTTATCAGCAGAGAGATCAAGGGCAGAGAGATCAAAAGATTCAGACAACTGATATGAGTGGAGTGATAGATGATAATTCTCTGCAGGTGACCAAGAGTGTTAGACAGTGAGTAAAGTGTCAACAGCTGAGTAACCAGTGAAGGGATGACCTATAATTGGATTAAATGAGGCAGAGAGATAATTACAAAAAATTAAAAATAAGGTGGTGCTTGAGACAAACCAAATGACTGGAATAACACGATAGGTATAAGAGTCGCATGCTGAGGGTCTAACCAAAATAATAAGAAATTCAAAACTGTCCAAAAGTTCAAAACTAGGGTAGAGAGATCATAGTAATTTAGCAAGGTGATGCTGTCAAAACAGGGCAGTATGGAAGATTTTACAAACACAAAACAGTATGGTGGGGTTAAAATTGTTTCAGAGATAGTAGGAACTGCAGATGCTGGAGAATCTGAGATAACAAGGTGTAGAGCTGGATGAACACATTAGGCCAAGCAGCATCATAGGAGCAGGAAAACTGACGTTTCTGAAGAAGGGTCTAGGCCCGAAACGTCAGCTTTCCTGCTCCTCTGATGCTGCTTGGCCTGCGGTGTTCATCCAGCTCTACACCATGTTATCTTATGTTACATTTGACCTACCAGCTCTTTCCTTTCCTAAAAAGAAGTTGGGATAGACAGCTGTAAGGGAGCATGAAGTTTTTTGCGAGGGAAATTGAACGAGTACTATGTTCTCCTCCAGTCTGACTTTCATTTCTGTAATGTTCTGTATCATACTGTATTATAAAGGTGCTATTTCCAGGCACTAAGAATAATAAGCTATCCAATTTACCGCACATCTGCTAATGTGGTATACTGTATCCGCTGTTCCCGTTGTGGCCTCGTCTACATCAGGGAAACCAAGCTTGAAGGCCGCTTTGCGGAACACCTACACTCTGTTCGCAACAAACAACTACTCCTCCCAGTCGCGAACCATTTCAACTCCCCCTCCCACTCCTTGGACGATATGTCCATCCTGGGCCTCCTGCATTGCCACAATGATGCCACCCGAAAGCTGCAGGAACAGCATCTCATATTTCGCTTGGGAACCCTGAAGCCTGATGGTATCAATGTGGACTTCACAAGCTTCAAAATCTCCCCTCTCCCGACCGCATCCCAAAACCAGCCAGCTCGTCCCCATCTCCCTAACCATTCCTCCCACCTCAAGCCCCAGCCCCATCTCTTACCCACTAGCCTCATCCCCTCTCCTTGACCTGTCCGTCCTCCCTGGACCGACCTATCCCCTCCCTAACTCCTCACCTACATTCACCTTTGACCTGCCTGTCTCCTCTCTACCTATCTTCTCCTTTATCCATCTTCTATCCGCCTCCCACTCTCTCCCTATTTATTTCAGAATCCCCTTCCCCTCCCCCATTTCTGAAGAAGGGTCTCAACCCGAAACGTTAGCCTTCCTGCTCCTCTGATGCTGCTTGGCCTGCTGTGTTCATCCAGCTCTACACGTTGTTATCTCAGATTCTCCAGCATCGGCAGTTCCTACTATCTCACGTCAAATGTAATGTACACTTCACCTAGCAATAGACAAAATAAGAAATATCACAGATTGCCTTTGTCAGGGACTTTTCATTCCCCATTCCCAGACTCTACATCTTTCCATAGAAACATAAGATCATCAGGTATGGGAGCTGAAGTAGGCCATTCAGCCCATTAAATTTGTTTCACCATTCAATGAAACCATTGCTGAGCTGATAACTATCATACACATTGATTACAGCATAGAAGGAGGCCACTTGGCCCATCAAGCCTGCGTTGGCTGATTGGTAGAGATATCCGATATGCCCCACTTCTCTTGCCTTTCCCCGCACCCATACTTTTTTTTTCCCTTTTGGAATCCATGACTGAATCTACATCCACCACAGTTTTGGGCAGGATGATGCTGATCCTAACAACACACTGCATGAAATTGTTTTCCTCATTTGGTCACTTTGCTAAACAACCTGAACCAACATCCTCTGATTTAGGAACAGTTTTGCACAAACCACAGTCTTCATGATTTTGAATACTTCAAACAAATGTTGTCTCAATCTTCTCCCCTTCTTCACTAATTGCTCCAATCTATTGCTGTAACTGAAGTCCCTCCTCCATGGAACCACTTAAACATTTTCTGCATCCTCTCAATTGCATTCTCATCCTTCATGAAAGATGGTGTCCACAATTGTGCACAATACCATAGCTGAGGCCTCACCAGTCTTGCATAGAGGTGTAGCATAACTGGATAAATGGTTACCAACCTGAAATAATATTCCTATTTCTCTCTTCATACAATGGCAGACTGGCTGAGTGCATCCAAAGTTTGTTGACTTTATTTTCACATTTCTTTGCTTTTGTCCTCTGTATCTATTAACAATATCAACTATCTCATCTGCCATCACAACACTTTTTTTGATTTGATTTGATTTATTAATGTCACATGTACCAAGATAAAGTGAAAAATTTTGTTTTGCATGCAGTACAGACAGAGCATACCATACAAAGTGCTTAGGGTATTAGAACAGAGCAAAGAATACAATGTTACAGCTGCAGAGAAGGTGCACACAGAGTGTGATCAACACTTAATTTTAAATTTGAGACGTCTATTCAGAAGTCTAATAACAGCGGGGAAGGAGCAGTTCCTGAATCTGTTGGCACATCTGTTTAAGCCTTTGTATCTTCTGCCCAACAGAAGAGAATCATTGAATCATAAAATTGTAGATTTCCTACTGTGTGGAAGCAGGCCATTTGGCCCATCAAGTCCACAACGACCCTCCGCAGAGCACTCCACTCAGACCCAACCTCTCCTCTATCACTATAACCCTGCATTACCCATGGCTAACCCACTTAGCCTGCATATTTGTGGACTCTATGAGCAAACCACCTAACCTGCACATCTTTGGACTATGGGAGGAAACTGGAGAAAACCCAACCAAGAAATTATAACCGGGGTAGGAGGGGTCTTTGATTATGTTGGCTGCCTTCCTGAGGCAGTGAGAAATATAGATGGAGTCAATGGATGGAAGGTTGTTTTTTACAACACTCTGTGGCTTCTTGGGATCCTGGGCAGTTGTTGTATCTAGATAGAATGCTTTCTATGGTACATCTATAAAACTTGACCAAGCATTTTCAAAGATTTGTGTTCACACACCGCTGGTAAGTCTTTTTCCTGCATCATCCTCAATATTGCACCATGTAGTTTATGTAGCATTGCCTCGTGCTTCCTACCAAAACGTTATCATTTCACATTTATTCGCTTTACATTTCATTTGTCATGTTTCAGTGGTGTTTCTGTCTGTGTGCTCGTGAAGCCTATTATTTGCCTCCAATATTTATTTTCTGTCCAATTCCAAATTCTGAGGCATCTGTAAATTTTGAAATCATGCTCTTTCGGATCAATTCCACGTCATCAGTAAATATCAAAAAGAGAAAAGATCCTAATACCAACCCATGGGGGACTCTACTGCACCCTTTGCTCCAGTGTGACAAACCACTACTCCGCTTTCTCTCCCTTAGCCAAAGTTTTGTCTACCAGCCATAAGCTGAGGAGTGGCAGATGGAGTTCAGTTTAGATAAATGTGAGGTGCTGCATTTTGGAAAAGCAAATCAGAACAGGACTTTTACACTTAACAGTAAGGTACTAGAGAGTGTTGCTGAACAAAGGGTTCTTGGGAGGCAATTGCCTAGTGGTATTATAGCTGGACTGTTAATCCAGAGACCCAGATAACGTTCTGGGGACCCAGGTTCAAATCCCGCTGTGGCAGATGGTGGAATTTGAATTCAATAAAAAATATCTGGAATTACGAATCTAAGGATGACCATGGATCCATTGTCGATTGTCGGGAAAAACCCATCTGCTTCACTAATGTCCTTTAGGGAAGGAAAATGCCATCCTTACTTGGTCTGGCCTACATGTGACTCTAGACCCACAACAATGTGACTGACTCTAAACTGCCCTCTGGGCAATTAGGGGTGGGCAATAAATGCTGCCTGGTCAGCGACGCCTCATCCCATGAATGAATAAAGGGAAAAAAAAAAACTTGGAGTGCAAGTTCATTGTTCCTTGAAAGTGGAGTTACAGGTAGACAGGGTAGTGAAGAAGGTGAGACAACAAGGTGCAGGGCTGGATGAACACAGCAGGCCAAGCAGCATCATAGGAGCAGAAAGGCTGACGTTTCGGGCCTAGACCCTTCATCAGAAAACGGGGAGGGGAAGGGCGTTCTGAAATAAATAGGGAGAGAGTGGGAGGCGGATAGAAGATGGATAGAGGAGAGGATAGGTGGAGAGGAAACAAACAGGTCGGAGAGGCGGGGATGGAGCCAGTAAAGGTGAGTGTAGGTGGGGAGTTAGGGAGGGGATAGGTCAGTCCAGGGAGGATAGACAGGTCAAGGGGGTGGGATGAGGTTAGTAGGTAGGAGATGGGGGTGCGGCTTGAGGTGGGAGGAGGGGATAGGTGGGAGGAAGAACAGGTTAGGGAGGCGGGGACGAGCTGGACTGGTTTTGGGATGCAGTAGGGGGAGGGGAGATTTTGAAGCTTGTGAAATCCACATTGATACCATTGGGCTGCAGGGTTCCCAAGCGGAATATGAGTTGCTGTTCCTGCAGCCTTCAGGTGGCATCATTGTGGCACTGCAGGAGGCCAAGGATGGACATGTCGTCTGAGGAATGGGAGGGGGAGTTGAAATGGTTCGCGACTGGGAGGTGCAGTTGTTTATTGCGAACCGAGCATAGGTGTTCTGCAAAGCGGTCCCCGAGCCTCTGCTTGGTTTCCCCGATGTAGAGGAGGCCACA
>NC_063332.1:10025786-10104786 GCF_021869965.1 Rhincodon typus
TGGGAGTCGGTGGGCTTGAAATGAATATCGGTTTCTAGGTGGTTGCCCGATATGGAGACAGAGAGGTCCAGGAAGGGGAGAGAGGTATTAGAGATGGTCCAGGTAAACTTAAGGTTGGGGTGGAAGGTGTTGGTGAAGTGGATGAACTGTTCGAGCTCCTAGTGAAGAAGGTGTTTGGTACGCTTGCCTTTATTGGTCAGTGCATTGAGTACAGGAGATGGGAGGTCATGTTGTGGCTGTACAGGACATTGGTTAGGCTACTTTTGAAATACTGCATGCATTTCTGGTCCCCCTGCAATAGAAGGGTGTTTTGAAACCTGAAAGGGTTCGGAAAAGATTTACAAGGATGTTGTCAGGGTTGGAGGGTTTGAGCTATAGGGAGAGGTTGAATAGGCTGGGGCTATTTTCTCTGGAGAGTCGGAGGCTGACGGGTGATCTGACAGCGGTTTATAAAATCATGAAGGGCATGGATAGGGTAAATAGGCAAGGTCTTTTCCCTGGGGTGGGGGAGTCCAAAACTAGAGGGCATAGGTTTAAGGTGAGAGGGGAAAGATATAAAAGGGACCTAAGGGGCAACATTTTCACGCAGAGTGTGGTGCTTTTAATGGAATGAGCTGCCAGAGGAAGTGGTGGAGGCTGGTACAATTGCAACATTTAAAAGGCACTATTCTTAATAATCAAAGTTCTGATCATATCCAACCAGCCACACTTGCAATGCCCAGAACAGTGTCGAACATTAAATGTGATTCTGTGATTGGATGACATTTGCTAAATAATCCCAAATGTGCAATGTATTATACTGACAGCTTGTTTTTAGTTGGCCTCACAGTGTGGTACAGTTATGTACATTAGCAGCTACACATATTAATACATAGGGTCCTGTTGTTTTTTGGCAGAAAGACTACGCACACATAGCGCATCTATTTCAACCCAATAAAATAGGTGACAGCCTTTTCATTTCTCACAGAAATGCTTTCATCAACCAGTGTCAACCTGACTAGTTTAAGGTTAAAACAAAGCTTAGCAGTTAACTGTCAGTCAACATTAACTGGCACATCCTCCATGGCAATGTCTCTACCAATCAGAGTGCACTTGCCAATCAATCAGCACTTTCCTCTCTTACAATATAAGTGTCGTCTTCCCTTCATTTTGGTATTTCTTGTGAAATGTTCTGATGAATATAAAATGAAAAGCTTTGATAAAAGATGTCTTATTTCAGCAATAAATGTATTATCAAATAACTACTTAGACTGGACATGTTTTTAAAAAAAAGTGAATAAAACCTGTTACCGCCTAGAAACTAGAGTCACCTCTTCTTCAACCTTGCTTGCAAAATACTACATCATGCTTTATTGGAGTTAATTCTGATTGTGTTCACTTTCATGGAAAGTTCCTGTTCCTAGTATTACATCCAGTGATAACTGAATTAACATACTACTCGAGAATTAATTTCACTTCAGATTCTTAACAAGCTTTGAGAATAAAGAATAAAGAAAGTGAAATGTAAGCTGTGTGTCAGAAGGGAGATACGACAGAGCAAACTGACATAGGCCATCACTTTCCAAACAAGGCTATAAGTTTATCCTCAATGTAATCATGTCTCTATGGAAACCAGCAAGCCTACGTTCAAAACCCACAGTGATAAGTTTCAAGAACACCTCGTCTCTGCTTCAGTAAGTAAGACTTATAATAATCTTGGCTGTGAAAATAAATAAATCCTTAAGTTGTTTCTTCACACTGACTTTCACGCAGAAATCATAAATACGTCACATACAAAATACCTCTCAAATACACAACATCCAGCCAATCTTCCCCACTTCCTCCTCCAGGAAGCTAATTGTTCTCAGCGGAGCCAGTGGCAATGCAAATGCAGTTGGCACCAATAGTCCTGGCGTGCGATGGGACAAGTGTCAGGGACAGTTTGATGCAACGTGACATCAATGTTATGACAATACAGGAGGGCATGTAGGAACAGGAGTCGGTCATTTGATAGTCAACAGTTATGGGGTGGAGACAAGAAAGTAGAGCTGAGATCACAACAAGATCAACCATGATCTTATTGAATCTTAAAAAGCAAAATGGTCCATTCTGATGCCTGTGTCCATTGCTCCTTTACTCCTGCATTGAGCCCCTTGAGCCTGTTACAACATTCAATTGCAGCCCTTTAAGCCAGCTCCACCATTCAATTAGATCACATTCAACCTTTCATTATTGTTTTATCCATGAGATATGAAAGCCGTTTTATTACCTGTTCCTAATTACCCTTGACAAGGTGGTGGTGAATCACCTTAATAATCTGTGTAGAGTATTTATGCCCACAGTGAAGTTAATGAGGGAGTTCCAGAAGTTTAGCATTGTAATGCAGATATATCTTCAAGTCAGACTGATTGTTGACTCAAAGGGTGTGAGTAGGAGCTGGTAGTGTAGTGCATCTTCTACTGCTGTCCTTCTAGGTGGCTCAACTCATGGGTTCCGATGGTGCTGCCGATGGAGCTTTGATAAGTTGCTGCAGTGCATTTAGTAGATGGTGCATGCTGTTGCTATCATGTACCAATAATGGAGGGTATGATCTATACCATAACTCCATTTATCCATCATAACTTCAATTCCCATCATACCTTTAGCTGACAGAATTATGACAATCTCTCTTTTGGATACTCTAATTAATCCCCAGCAACCACAAGCTCTTAGCAAAGAGAGTTTTAGATTGATAGAACTAACCTTTAGCCCAATTTCTCTCCCAAATGGCTTATTCATGCTTTGAGAGACCATCATCTTGTTCTAGAGCCTCCCACAATAGAAAATAGACTGTCTCTGTTCCAATTCTATCAAGTTGACTTATTGAAATTGCCCGAACATTTCTTTCTCCAATCGCTGTTCATTCACTCTAAACACAGGCGTCCACTGGAAACACTGAGCTGTAATAACCAACTGCGAGTGTGAAGGAAGAGTTGGAACTTTCAGGGAGCTAATTTGTTTGTTCTTTGAAAGAATAGCTCCCGGTAGAGCTGGATGTACTTCTGAATGTGTTTACTTAAAAAGAAAACTTTTGAGTGCAAAAGAGTTTCATAATAACTGTTGTTCCCAGCACAACAAATCCTGCACTGATTTTAAATGTCTACCACAATTTACCTTTATACAGCCTCAGCCGCCAATCCTGGAAGCCAATTTCACAGCCTCCCAACAACCGTCTGAGTAAAACTCAAACAAAACTACAGTAACGCAGGAGAGACGGTAGACAATTTGCAGCCAGCAAGCTTCTCCCAAACAGCTACAAGATGCAATAACTTGGTGCATAATCCCAAACAGCTACAAGATGAATAACATATGTTGAGGGGCGACCTGATAGAGGTCTACACGGTTATGAAGGGCATGGACAGAGTGGATATTCAGAAGCATTTTCCCAGGGTGGAAGAGTCAGTTACTAGGGGACATAGGTTAAAGCTGCGAGGGACAAGGTTTAAAGGTGATGTACGAGGCAAGTTTTTTACACAGAGGATGGTGGGTGCCTGGAACTTGCTGCCAGGGGAGGTAGTGGAAGCAGATACCACAGTGGCTTTTAAAGGGCGTCTTGATAAATACATGAATAGGATGGGAATAGAAGGATACGGTCCCTGGAAGGGTAGGGGGTTTAGTTGTGATGGGCAGCATGTCGGTGCAGGCTTGGAGGGCCGAAGGGCCTGCTCCTGTGCTGTAATTTTCTTTGTTCTTTGTTCTAACTTCTTCCAGTGCCTTACGGCTGTGTTTGAGGGAAAGCTACCCTAGGAGAAACTGAGAGAACTGATCTGCATTCCATGAGACTTTCTAATCCACCACAACATCCAGCTGGGGCTAGATGAGTCCAGATGACTCACCAAAACATATGACAATGTATTTTAGTTCTAGTTTCTACTTTCTATTTTTTTTTCAACATGTAGTTGCCATACTTCAATTAAGCTCAGTTAAACCAAAGATCAAGAGTAAAGAAGAGACAATTCCAGGTTTACTTGAGTGAGGAAATGTGAAGTTTTATTGTTCAACACCTCAGCTTATCAAATATTATCAAATACAGGCAGGAAGGTTAAGGCAGTTGCAATTTACAATTTTTCTGAGAGACTTTGATCTACAGGAATGAAAAGATCTAAATCCAAAACGTTTCATATTGTGAGCAGTTTTGGGCCCTGTCTCTGAGGAACGATGTGTTGGCTTTGGAGGAGTTCCAGAGGAGGTTGACAAGGATGATCCCAGGGATGAAGAACTTGTCACACAAGGAGCAGTCGAGGACATTGGGTCCGTGTTGATCGAGTTTACAAGGATGGGGGCGGGGGTGGGGTTTGGGGGGGAGGTGGGATCTGATTGAAACTTACAGAATACTAAGAGAACTGGATAATTTGGACACAGAAAAAATGTGACCATTAGTAGGAGAGTCTAGGACCCGAAAGCACAGCTTTAGAGTGAAGGGACAACACTGTAGAACTGAGAATGAGGAGGAATTTCTTCAACTAGAATGTGGGGAATCTGTGGAACTTATTGGTACAGGATGCTGTGAAGGCCGAGTCATTGAGTGTACTTAAGAGAGAGACAGATTGGTTCTTGATTAGTGAAGGAGATGCCTATGTGAATGACATCAACTAAAATAAAGAAACATGATCTAAAAGCTGGATTTTGTTCTGCGATCTGATTTATCTAGTCGTACCATCATCTGGGATCTTATTAATTTGTCCTTTTCAAAGCTATTTTTTAGACCATGAAAGTCTGTGGTATTACAGTGGAATGATGAAAGTTGAATATTGATAGTTCATTTTCATACAATCATAACATAGATATCTCAAATTGAGCAAAAGTGTTGGCATGGGAAGAATGTCAGTAATCCTGGTGTATAAGGAAAGATACCGGTAAGTGTATTTAATGTCATTGATCATGTTAATGCGTGCTCTAATGGTGTCTTCAAATGTGCAACAAGCCTATCGAGAAAGTTGACCTCCATTTAGTCCACAGAGCTGAATGAAACCTGTCAATGTTGACATTCTAGGTCAGACAGTATCCGAGGAGCAGAAAAGTCGACATTTCAGCCCAGTGACTTTCCTACTCCTCGGATGCTGTCTGACCTGCTGTGCTTTTCCAGCTCCACATTTATTGACTCTAGCTTCCAGCATTTGCAGTCCGTACTGCCTCCAAGGTTGACATTCTACTGGATTCCCAAAACTGGACGAATCAAGCCCTTGTAAGCCCGAACAGCATCTGTCACAGCAGTGAGAGCTGTGAAAAATGCTGATGGTAGAGTCTGTAAATCAATATGGTTATGTTCGCATTTCCACTGATGAGGAACGACACTGAAATGCATGCAATCTCTACTGAGTACTCCTTAAATTAACCTTGAGCTTTACCTTGCCTGACGATATGCACAGGCCGCACCATGAATTGAACAGATGAAACCTTCATCGACGACCAGCAGCTTCGGGAAGTGATTCCATTTTAAGCATAATTGTTGTGTTTCCTTTGAGCTGGACATGACTTTGTGAATCAATCGTAAATTCCACCTGTCGGGCAGCGGTTGCGGGTATCTGACTGCAATGGGCTGATGGCATCTCTCGTGGAATGTATATCATTCATTCCTATATCCCAAAGTAGTTTTCAAGAGTACTTACTATGAGTTTAGACCTAATGTGTCTTCTGTCTCTCTCTCTCTTTTTCCTTCTCTCTCTAATGCAACTTTTATTGCTGAAAGGGAGAAAGGCAGCAACTCCATGAGAAGACTGGCCCTTTCCAAATCACACACCACCCTGACACATCCATATGATGCAGTCAGGTCCAAATAACCAGATCTGATATCATCATGAGGACACCATTGGGGTGAAATGTCATGGATAATTCCTATCACCAATTTCTCACGGCTGGTAAGAAATGCAACCATTTGAGTGTTTTCGACATCCTAAGCATGATAAAAAGTAAGAGAAATTATTTTTGTCATTGCGTCACTGTTCAGAAACATTTCTCAATTTGTCTGCCTGTTTCAATCCGTCCAAATTGAATCTCAGCGGAAATAGGTCAACAGGAATCCTTTGGAACGATGACATCTGTTTGTATCTCAGACTATTATACACACAGCTTGAAGAAGAAATCTGAAAATATCATGATTTGGTCCCATGTAACAAAATTTTATTCTCTGAAAGGCAGCATCATTGACAAAACAGTCAGGCTCTGCAGTGTCAGTGCAGAGCACACTCTCAAACCCTGGAGTCAGGCTTTCATTCACAACTTTCTCATTCACAGACAAGAAAGCTACTAACTGATCCACGGTGAGACACAATTCAATTTCAAATTAAGACCATTCAAACTCTCTTCGTTGTGTTTAAATACCCTCAAGGTCTCATCCTTCCCACTGTCAAATGATCTTTATCCCCTGAGGCAGTTCCACTTTAGAACATTTAACGTAGAACAGTACAGCACAGTACAGGCCCTTCGGCCCACAATGTTGTGCCGACCTATTATCCTACTGAGATCAAACTACCCTGCATACCCTAGTTTTTACTATCCCCCATGTGCCTATCCAAGAGTCGCTTAAAAGTCTGTAAAGTGTCCGACTCCACTACCACAGCCGGCAGCGAATTCCACACACCCACCACTCTCTGTGTAAAGAACCTACCTCTGACATCTCCCTTATACCTTCCTTCAATCACCTTAAAATTATGCCAAACGGGCAGCAATTTCTTCCCTCGTTTCCTGCAGTAACCTTGGGTATATCCAAGTTAACCTTGAGTATTTCCAAATGTTAACTCATTTCTCTGCCTCAAGCCTCTTGTCAATCATTACTCTCGTTAGTTATGCCCTAAGTGTTCAGTCATCTAAGTTCTTCTGGAATGTTCACACTAAGCTTCTCCACATCCCTCTCTTTCTGTCTCTTCTTAAACGGCACCCTTCAAAACCCACATCTTTGACAAAGTTTTTTTTTGTCACTTTCTAATATCTCCTTTGCTTACCTTGATGTCTGTGTATTTCTGATTGTGCACCTGAAGCACCTCGGGATATTTTGGGGCATTAAGAGGGATGTGAATGACAGTTTTTACTACTAAAATGAGGGCCTGTTTGCATCAAAAATCTGAACATTAACTAACCATTTACATTCATCCTATGAAGATAGAAAACACTTTATCTGAGGAAAGGTTACACTTGAAGTGTTTACTTATGTTTCTAATTTCAGACACTTGTTGGCATGTTGAGAATTTTCACAGTTATAGGCTTTAAGACTGCCCATGGACAATTCACCATTGCAGTTTCCTTCACATAATTATGAAGGCAGCATGGTGGCTCAGTGGTTAGCACTGCTGCCTCACAAGGCCAGAAACCCAGGTTCAATTCCAGCCCCAGGTGACTGTCTGTGTGCAGTTTGCATATTCTCCCTGGGTTTCCTCCCACAGTGCAAAGATGCACAGATTAGGTGGATTGGCCATGCTAAATTGCCCCTAGCACCCAGGGATGCACAGGCTAAGTAGGTTAGGCATGGGAAATGCAGGTTTATAGGGCTGGGTGGGAAGTCTTTGGAGGGTCAGTGTGGACTTGATCAGCTGAATGGTTTGCTTGCACACTGTCAGGATTCTATGAATTATAAGACTGAGGTGAGGAGGTACTTTCCCCCTCAGACAGGTGTGAATCCATGGAATTCTTTGCTGTCGAGGCTGGGTCATGAAGTATACCCAGGGCTGACACTGACTTTTTAATCAGTAATGTAATCAAAAGGGACAAGGCAGAAAAGTGGAGTTGGGGACTATCAAAAAGAACAAAGAACAAAGAAAATTACAGCACAGGAACAGGCCCTTCAGCCCTCCAAGCCTGCATTGATCCAGATCCTCTATCTAAACCAGTCGCCTATTTTCCAAGGATCTGTATCCCTCTGCTCTCTGCCCATTCATGTATCTGTCTGGATACATCTTAAATGACGCTATCGTGCCTGCCTCTACCACCTCCGCTGGCAATGCGTTCTCGGCACCCACCACCCTCTGCGTAAAGAACTTTCCACGCATATCTCCCTTAAATTTTTCCCCTCAGCCATGATCTCATTGAATGGAAGAGTAGTCTTGACATGCTAAATGGACTGCTTCTGTTCTTCTACCTTGTAAGACCATAAGATAAAGGAGCAGAATGAAGCCATTCTGCCCATTGGGTCTGCTCCACCATTCAATCATGGCTGTTATGTTTCTCAACTCTATTTTCCTGCTTTCTCCCCTTGACCCGTGATCCCCTTACAAATCAAGAGCCTATCTATCTCTGCCTTAAATATACTCAATGACTTGGCTTCCACAGTCCTCTGTGGCAATGATTCACAGATTCATTACCCTCTGGCTGAAGATATTCTTCCTCATTTGGGTCCCAGTCTCTCCCACTCGTGAAAATATCTTCTCCTTGTCCACTCTATCCCGTTCTCTCACCTCTCATCCTTCTAAACTCCACTGAGTCCTCAACTGTTCCTTGATTACCCCTTAACTGACACCACTTGAACCAACGAACTGGTCATGCAGCTGACTTCTGTTTGTGGGTTTCCATCTGAGTAAGAACAGTGCTGTGCTTCCCAGAATTCCAACGCCTCGGAAGCATTTACAGTAGTTCATTGGAAAGCTTCCTTTGTGCACTTCCTTTGTGTTTTACTCTGGGCACCGTCATTTGTAATTCAGAGCCCCAGGCCATGGGTTTGAAACCCATCATGGCAGATGGTGAAATTTGTGTTCAATAAAATGTCCAGATTAGAGTGCTAAACTCCAGTGAATGTAGTCCTAACGGATCCATTCTCTCTCCATATGTCAGTCCTGCCATTCCAGGAATCCAGCTGGTAAACCTTTGTTCCGTCCCTCCATAGTCACAGCACCCTTCCTCAGATAAGGAGACCAAAACTCAAGGTGTGCTCTCAGAAGGCCCTGTACAATAATTCCCTCTCTATGAAAGCCAACATAACATTTACCAGCTCCAGCTGCGAGTTTACCATGCAAATACACCCAGGTCATACTGCACCTCTTCCATTCCTAATCTATTGCCATTTGGACAATGAATGATTTTGCTGCTGGTGAGAAACCTCACATTTATTCACACCATACTTCATCTGCCATGTGTTATGGAGGGGTTAGTTAAATGAAACAAACGCCCCAGACTCACTTTATAATCAACAAGTAACAATTTATTTATCTAATCATAACAGTGATCAAATTAACAAATTAACAGAACTCCTAACAAACTGAACAATTCCCCCCCAATTACTAACTATTCCCAAATAAAACAAAATTCTAAAGGTATACTGTTCTAATAAATAAAAGTTCCACTTGTATAAACTGAAGTAATAAGAAAAAAAAATTAAAACTTAGACTTTCAAGACCACAGTCAGGAGGCATCTTACGGAATTTTCCATGCCTCTTCTGCTATTCTGCAGACAGGAATTCTTTATTTGTCGAATGCTTGTGTCAGGAATATTAGCTAAGAGTGCTGTGGTACCTTCTAGATGGTGCTTAATCAGAGAGCTGAAAGATTTCTGTGAGAGCCAGGGTTTTACTCTTCCAATGGTGGTTCGGTCTCACACTGATTTTCAAAAACCCTCTTCTTATGGATACTTGATAACCTGTCAATTTTCGTCTTATAGGATTGGTCCTTGGTTGTCAACACCATCAGATTTAAATTCAATTGGTTTTCAGTCTCTAAGTGCCTGGTTTAAATTAATTGGCTGATATTCAATCTGGTTGCCTTAATGTCAAAACAAGTCCAGATTGCCAACCACACAGCCAACTTATTTCTTAGTGCAGTAATTGAAACTAGGACCAGGTGGATCCATTGACTATGACATCCTTGACTGGGGCTGATCAGGGACCCCTGGCTGACAGATATAAACAGGAGATTCAGAGGGTCTCCTCACCTAGAGACTGGCTCTGAGCTGGCTGGTCAGAGTCCATGCACTGTGCAAAATAAAGATTGACTTGGTGATGGGATACCAGCCTCTGTGCGGTTGTTCACTCAGCCTGCAATATTATTGAGCATAAACAGGGAAAAGACTTCCAAAATCCAGAAACAATAAAACAATGAATATATCAACTTGCAAATCTCGTACTCTTCGGTTGCTGAGTCATATCTGGCTGCTTATTTAGACTTAGCTGTGTTTGCACAGAGCTGTGCTATAACTCATTAACATGTGTCCATTTGAGTTAAATCTGGCGCCTGGACATCATTAATGAGATTATATTGAAATGTGAAATTTTATTTATTTTTTATTAGTGCTGCAGTATCCTGAGAGTGGTTTACTGAGTATTATTTTCCAACAGTGGTGTTTTTATCTTGTGTATTAACATTGAAAAAGCCAATCCCATCACCTTCTGATATGGCTCTGATAAGGAAGAAACATGACTGTCATCAATGCCAGTTCAATGAGAGACTGTTGCTCTCTAATCCAGAAGCTCAACTGGACTCACGACATAAACACAGTGGCTACAATACGAGGCCAGAAGCTCGGAATACTGTAGTGAGTAACTCACCTCCTGACTCCTCAAAGCCTGTCCACCATCTACAAGGCACAAGTCAGGAGTGTGATGGAATATTCCCCACTTGCCTGGATGAGTGCAGCCCCAACAACACTCAAGAAGCTTGACACCATCCAGGACAAAGTAGCCTGCTTGATTGGCACTACATCCACAAGCATCCACTCCCTTCACCACCGACGCTCAGTTACAGCAAGTTATACTATCTATCAGATGCACTGCAGAAATTCACCAAAGATCCTCAGAGAGCACCTTCCAAACCCATGACCACTTCCATCTAGAAGGACAAGGGCAGCGGATATATGGGAAAACCACTATCTTCAAGATCCCCTCCGCACGTCATCCTCACTTGGAAATATATCGCTGTTCCTTCACTGTTGCTGGGTCAAAATCCCTCCCTAATGGCATTGTGGGTCAACTCACAGCAGGAGGAAGGCAGCTCACCACCACCTTCTCATGGGCAACTAGGGACGGGCAATAAATGCTGGCCATGCCAGCGATGCCCACATCCCACGAATGAATAAAAAAAAAATCAACCTATTCAGAGATGTCACTGCACACCTCTGGAACAGATGGATCCCAGGCCCCCTGGTTCAAAGGTAGGGATACTACCACAAGAGCCACTTTTAGCTCTTTAATACGTGACCACTTAACAGGATAATTTAAAAATATTTTTAATACTTAAAACAGCCCTGATTCTCGTAATTTGCTTGCTTAATTTGTACATTGTTTGATGATGATCTTCCCTCAGCTCATCAATTGCAGCACTCATCCTTTCCTTTGTTAACTCTGGACTCGAATATTCCAGTGGTGACCTGGTTATCCCAGCATTTCCTGACTCCGTAAACCTGTGCCCAGACAAAGCTCTGTTGCCTGCACCTTCATGCATTCCAAATCTCAATCAGCCAACATGCCTACACGTGCAACATTTCAATGGCTTCCTGTCTGACGATGCCTCCATTTTAAAATCCATGCATGAAAAGCCAGACAGGCTCGGCCTGTATCTGCTGGAGTTTCGAACGGTCAGAAGTGATTTAATTGAAACATATAAAGTCCTGAGGGGACCTAACCAGGTTGTCGTTGAAAGGATGCTTCTTCTTTTTGGTGGAAGTTTAATTCAATAAAAACTTTGAATTAAGACTAATGGTGACAATGAATCCATTGCCAGTTATTGGGAAAATCCCATCTGGTTCACTAATGTCCTCTAGAAAGGGACCTACCAGGTCCGGCCTACATGTGACTCCAGACCAACAGCAACGTGGTTGACCCTTACTGCCCTCTGGATAATTGGGAAGGGTAATAAATGCTGGTCTATTCACTGACACCCACATCCCATGAATGAATTTTAAAAAATTAGAACTAGGGGTCATAGTTTAAAAGGAAGGGGTTGCCCATTTAAAACAGAGATGAGGTCTTCGGAACTCCCTTCCTCAAAAGGCAGTGGATACAGAATCTTTAAATATTTTTAAGGCTTGGGTAGATAGCTTCTTGATTATTAAGGAGCTGAAAGATTATTAGAGTATGCTAGAAATTAGAGTTGGGTTGAAAATCACATCAACCATGATCTTTTTGAATGGCAAGGCTTAAAGGGCTGAATGGCCTACTCTTGCTCTTTGTTTATATGTTTATGCTGTTCTCAAACTCCACAATGGCCTTGCCCTTCCCTGCCTCTGTTTAGCCTCTCCTTTGATACTGTTTTGATTTTTCCTCCTGCACACTCCTAAATTTAATTATTCCACCATTGCTGTCCCTCAGCTGTTAGCTCTGCGGTTTCTGAACCTCTTTACCTCTTTACCACTTTCTCCTCTTTCAAGAGGAACCTGAATATCTACCCTTTTGATCAAGCTGTTGGTCATCTTTCCTCAGTTTCCTTTCTGTGGCTCAGTGTCAAGAAAATGTTTATTGATCTTGCTCCTGTTCGGCGCCTTGGGAGGTTTTCCAATATTGACTATACCATATAAATGGAAATTTAATTTGTTCTCCGGAGCTGTTTACTGCAGCAAACTTAACAGAAATACTCAATAAAGGAATGAATTGAGAGGTTCAGGTTAGGCATCACGAGAGGTATCAAATGGCCTGGGTAACCAACTTCATGAGTAAGTTCAGCAGGAACAGAATCAGAAAGGCTACTCAGCCATTAAAGTCCATTTAATCCTGACATTGTCCACTTCTCCATAACTATCTCCAGCCTGACAACTGCCCAAGCTCTCTTCTAGAGTTTTACAGTGCAGAAAGAAACCATTTGACCCATCGTGTCTGTGCCAGTTCCTGAAAGAGCTACCCAGCTCGACCCATTCACCAGCCCTATCTCCACAACTCTCTAACTTCTCTTCTGCCTGTCATTCCAGCCTCATGAGCATTCTCAATTTTATTTGTTTCAGTTTTCTATGCCAAAAGCTCCCGATTTCTCTCCATAAACCTATCCCGTTTCAACTCACTCCATAAAACCTCCAACTCTTTTATTGAGCATTCAGACTCCTGCCCTTAGGTCCCAGTGTGGATCAGTATCAAATTTTTGTCTGATTAATGACTTAATATATTTACTTATATTTATTCGTGGGGCATAGATGTCGCTGGCCAGGCCAATGTTTATAGTCCATCCCTAATTGCCCTGGAGAAGGTGGTGCTGAGCGACCTTCACAGGATCACAGGATTGTTACAGTACAGAATAAGGCCATTCAGCCCATCATGCCTGCACCAGTTCTATTACCTAGTGCCAATTTCCCCCAAGGTAAATTAAAGCTCATGGTATCAGTGGTAACATGTTGACATGGATAGAGAACTGTTTGGCAGACAAGAACCGGAGAGTTGGAATAAATGGGTCCTTTTCAGAGCGGCAGGCAGTGATGAGTGGGGTGCCGCAGGGTTCAGTGCTGGGACCTCAGCTGTTCGCAACGTACATTAATGATTTGGACGAAGAAATTGAATGCTATATCCCCAAATTTGCAGATGGCACTAAGCTGCGAGGCAGTGTATGCTGAGAGGAGGATGCTAAGAGACTGCAGAGTGACTCAGGCAGATTGGGCTGAGTGGGCAAATACCTGGCAAATGCATAAAATGTGGATAAATGTGAAATATCCACTTTGGCCACAAGTACAGGAAGGCAGATTATTGTCTGAGTGATGGCAGTTTAGGAAAAGGTGAGGTGCAACGAGACCTGGGTGTCATGGTGGAACAGTCGCTGAAGGTTGGAATGCAGGTGCAGCAGGCAGTGAGGAAAGCTAATGGCCATGCTGGCATTCACAGCGAGAGGATTTGAGTATCAGAGTAGGGATGTCTTGCTGCTGTTACACAGGGCCTTGGTGAGGCCACACCTTGAATATTGTGTGCAGTTTTGGTCTCCTAGTCTGGAGAAGTATTGAAGAAGTCCAGCGAAGGTTCACCAGACTGATTCCTGGGATAGCAGGACTGACATGTGAGGAAAGACTGGATTGACTGGGTTTGTGCTCACTGGAAATTGAAGAATGAGGTGGGATCTCATAGAAACCTACAACATCCTGACAGGACTGGACAGGCTAGATGTGGGAAAAATGTTCTTGATGTTGGGGAAGTCCAGCACTAGGGGTCAGAGTCTAAGAATAGGAGGAAGCCATTCAGGAATGAGATGAGGAAGAATTTCTTCACTCAGGGTGTTGTGAACCTGTGGAATTCTCTCCCACAGGAAGCTGTTGGGGCCAGTTCATGCAATATATTCAAGAGGGAGTTGGATGTGGCCCTTGTAGCTAAAGGGATCAAGGGGAATGGGCAGAGGGCGGGAATGGGATACTGATATTGCATGATCAGCCATGATCATATTGAATGGTGGTGCAGGCTCAAAGGGCCGAATGGCCTGCTCCCACACCTATTTTCTTTGTTTCTATATCCTTGCAAACTATTTCTATCCAACTAATCATCCAATGCCCTCGTGCATGATTCAGTTGAACCTGTTTCCAGGACATTTTCAGGCAGTGCATTCCATATTCTAACTAGTCGCTGAATGAAAATGTTTTCCTTACATCTCCCTTGCTTCTTATGCATATAGATCAGAATCACAGAATCATAGAAATTCACAGCACAGAAGGAGGCCATTCGACCCATTGTATCTGTACCAGCTTCTGAAAGAACTACCAGCTAGTCCCATCTCACTCCTAGCTCTCTTGCTGACAACCTTGAAATTGTAACCCACTAGTTACTAACACACCAACTGGTGGAAATAGAATATCCTTCTTTACTCTGTCAAAATTGCTCATAATTTAGAACACCTCAATGAGATCATCTCTTGACCTTCTCTGCTCCTAGGAGAATAAGCCTAATTTCTCTAATCTTTCTTTGTATCTAAAATCCCTCATTGCTGGTATCCTTCTCCTGAATTTCCTTTGCAATCTCTCCAGGGCTTAACCTCCTTCCTTAAATAAGTTGCCTACATCATTTTGAATCCATGCCTTCTCATTCTTTACTCTTTTAAGAGTAGCAACACTGTCTCCCCATCTACTCTGTCCTGCCCACCCATGATTTGGAAAACTTCTATCCAGTCTCCTCTCATCTTTCTTCACCTCAAGGAGAACAGTCCCAACTTCTTCAATCTATCCTCATAAAAGAAGTTTCTGATTCGTAGAAGCATTCTTGTAAATTAGTTTTGCACCCTCTTGAATGCATTCTCATGGAGTCATAGAGTTGTACAGCATGGAAACAGACCTTTCAGTCCCATTCGTTCATGTTGACCAGATATCCTAATCAAGTCCCATTTGCCAGCATTTGGCCCATATCCCTCTAAAACCTTCCTATTCATATATCCATCCAGATGCCTTTTAACTGTTTTAATTGTGCCAGCCTCCATCACTTCCTCTGGCTGCTCGTTCCATATATGCTTCACCATCGGCATGAAAAAATTGTCCCTTAGGTCCCTTTTAAATCTTTCCCTTCTCACCTTCAACCTATACCCTCTAGTTTTGGACTCGCCCACCTCTGGGGAAAAGACCTTGGCTATTCACCCCATCCATGCCCCTCGTGATTTCATAAACCTCTATAAAGTCACCCCTCAGCCTCCGAAGTTCCAGGGAAGATAGCCCCAGTCTGTTCAGCCTCTCCCTGTAGCTCAAACCCTCCAACCCCAGCAACATCTTGTTTCCGATAACATGCTGCCCACAACTGGGCAGAACTCTTGAACGATTGTGGGACTCCCACAATGCTGAGATCTTGTGAAGCTCCTTGAGACGGTTTACTCTAATATAAATGTCGTGCAATTTTCCTCGTAGGATAAATCCCTCCGTTCTTGGAATTAGTTTGTTGGGCCTCATTGCAATAAGTGCAATATAAATGCAGTTTGTTGTTAGTTGCTGTTGCTGTAAACAGTTATGTTCTTGATTGCAAGCCAAACTTCAGCAATGCCACCTGAGCAAGCAAAGGGAAACGATATCTCTTTCCGAAGCCACAAAGTTTGCTGACACCGAATGTTAATTTGAAATGCAGCACCAGAATGTGACGGGGAGCAGATGGAATTAATTACAAATACTATTTGCTTGGAGACAGCAAAAGAAAAATGGAAGATTCGAGAGACTGGTTATTTTGTGCTGTGACTAGCTTTATGTTATAGTGATTAGACTGTGGAATAGAAATTTGAAATTAAATTGAATCACAGCATAACAGAAGGGTTATACTGCAGACGGACACCATTCGGCCTATCGTGTGTGCACTGACTCATTAAATGAGCATTGCTAACTCGTGCCAATCTCCTGTTTCTTTCCCCAGAACCTTGGACATTATTTTTGTACAAACAGTCATCTAATTTCCTCTTGAATGCCTCAGTTAAACCTGTGTCCACCACACTTTTGGAATACTGGGTTCAATTCTGGTCTCTCTGCTGTAGGAAAGATGTCGTGAAACTTGAAAGGTTTCAGAAAAGATTTACGAGGATGTTTCCAGAGTTGGAGGGTTTGAGCTACAGGGAGAGGCTGAATAGGCTGGGTCTATTTTCCCTGGAGGTTCGGAGGCTGAGGATTGACCTTATTGAGGTCTGTTAAATCATGAGGGGCATGGGTAGGGTAATTAGGCAAGGTATTTTCCCTGGGCTGGGGGAGTCCTAAACCTGAGGGCATAGTCTTAAGGTGAGAGGGGAAAGATTTAAAAGGGACCTAAGAGGCCACTTTTTCATGCAGAGGGTGGTGTGTGTACGGAACTAGCTGCCAGAGGAAGTGGTGGAGGCTGGTACAATTACAACATTTAAAAGGCATCTGGATGGGTATATGAATAGGAAGGGTTTAGAAGGATATGGGCCAAATGCTGGCATATGGGACGAGACGAATTTAGGAAATCTGGTCAGCGTGGACGAGTTGGACTGAGCAGTCTGTTTTCGTGCCGTACATCTCTATGACTCTATGATTTAGTTTTAGATTTAGATTTATTTTTGTCACATTTACTAAGTACAGAAGTACATAAGTACAGTGCAAAGCACACAAAGTCGTTATTACCGGGACCTAGCATTGCATTCCACATTCTGATTATGCGCTGACTGTAATGGTTTTCCTCTGTTCACTCTTGTTTCTTTTGCGGATCACTTTAAAGCTTTGAAATGATCACTTTCATCCAAAAAAGCAATAGCCTGGCAAAGTAAACCTTACAGTCTTCCACGCAGATAGTGGGGAACATAAGGACATAAGCTGCATGAGACTATTCAGCCCCTTGAACCTGTTTTGTCACTCAGTGAGGTTATGACTGATGGATGACTTCAGCACAATATTATGATACTGTCCCGTGACATATTTAATCTATAGAATCTATTGATTTTAATCAATAGATAGCCTCATCGGTGCACTGGGGCTATTGACAAAATTCCAAAGATTCACCAGCCTCTGACTGAAGAAACATCTCTTTATCTTGGCCCTAAGTGGCCTGCCACTTAATCTGAGACTGTGTCCTTTCGTTCTAGATGACTCCCCGACCAAAGGAAACAGCAATTTAAAAAAAACACACAAAGAAGCAAAAACAAAAGATTGCTGGAAAACCTCAGCATTTCTGAAAAAAGACCTGCTTTAACCTTGGCAAGCCCTTTTCTATGTTTGAATGAAATCACCTCTCATCCTCAACTTCAGAGAATACAGACCTTGTCGATTTAATTTTCCACTTAGGAAAAGTTCCTGTATTCTCGGAATTAGTTTGTTGAACTTTATTGCATTCCCTCTTTGACAAACATCCACAGGTAAGTGCCTGGGATAATCCACATGTGGTCTCACCAAGGCTCTCAACAATTACTGCAACACATCGTTACTTCTATGCTCAAATTCTGTTGTAATAAAGGAACAGTTCAATGCAATATGAAGACGCACAAGAGGGCTAAATCAGTTATCTCTATTAATATGCTTGACATGAACGAGTGAAAGACAGTAGCTGTACATCACGAAGACCCATGGGGCCTATTACTAAAATATTTAAAAGGTTTTATATTTTATTCTATCCTGAATTTACATACTTTAATGAGTTTGAGATATTCTATGGAAGTTAAGGCATTGCATTGTTCTATCATGTGCTAAGCACTTCTTTGTAAAGACCTACAATTGTTTTGGCCACAGAGGCAAACAGCACAGACGGGGAGTCATTTGGTCCATTGGTTTTGAGCCTGCTCTCTCGAAAGAACTACCCAATTATCTTTAAAGAAGACTGAAATAATGAATAAAGAGTGCAGCTTCCAAAGTCAGGATGCATGTGTCGAGGTGAGAGAAGGGTATGTGTTATTAAGGATGAAATGGAACCATTGTGAGATTCCAGCTGAAGTAACTGATAAATAGAAATCACGCAGACAGTTGTAGAGATAGGCAAGCGAGATGTGAAAGCTGAATAGGCGATTCTTTGATGTGAAGTAATGTAATGTCTGATTTTGGAAAGCACACTATCAATGACAGCACTTTCTAAAAGCATTTTCCAGGAGAATGACAAACGACATCAAACGAGATACAATAGTAAAGAACTTCCTTGACCTCCCCAAGCTAAATGTGTTGATTTCTTATTTATTACAGATTAAACTCACCAGAAAAAAAATTGCACTCTTAGAACACTTTTCATGACACCAAATATGTCAAAGTGCTTTAGGGCCAATGAAATATTGAAGTGCAGTCACAGCAGTCAATTCATGCACAGCAAACTCCCAAATACGATAACTTGGTAATGGTCAGGTTACCTGTTCTCTTGTGATGTTGATTAAAGACTAAATATCAGCAAGGTCAGTGGGGTTTGGTTTTCGAACTGCAACCATGGGGCTTGAGGTAAAGTGTGAGTCACAGCAGATGAAAAGAAATGAGGATTGTGTAGAAAAGTTTCTAATTACTGGAACAAATTGTTACAATTTCACATCATGTTAAATATTTAAAAAGACTCCGGACCCCATGAAGTTTCATGGCTTCAGGTTAAAAATGGGCAAGGAAACCTGCTGTTGATTACCACGAACTGTCCTCCCTCAGCTTATGAATCAGTACTCCTTAATGTTGAATAACACTTGGAGGAAGCACTGAGGATGGCAAGGGTGCAAAAAGTATTCTGGCTGAGGGATTTCAATGTCCACCACCAAGAGTGGTTCGGCAGCAGTACTACTGATCGAGCTGGTCAGGTCCTAAAGGACATAGCTGCTAGACTGGGTCTGCAGAAGATGGGAGGGAACCAACAAGAGGGAACAACATACTTCCAGAACATATAATATATATGGCTAGTTTATTAATACCTAACTATACATAGTTAGGTTTCTGTTCAATGATAACCCCAAGGATGTTGATATACGGGTTTTCAGTGACGCTAATGCCATTTAATTTCGAGGGGCAGTAGTGAGATTCTTTCTTCTTGGAGTTGGTCATTAATATGGTGCAAATATTACTTGCTGCTTGTCAGTACCAATATGGTGCTTTTGACCTCATATTGTCGCAGCACGTTCTTCTTACCAAAATGAATCTCTTCACACTTCTCTGTTTAAATTTCATCTATTACCTGCACACACATTCTATCAACTTGTCTATGTTCTTTTGAAGTTTGACTCTATTCTCCTTATAGCCTACATGAATTTCAAGTCTTGAAATTGTGTCTTGTAGGTCTAGGGAATTAATTCAGATCAGGAAGCGAAGGGGTCTTAATATCAACCCCTGGGTAAATATACCACAGACCTCCTCCATTCTGGAAGTAATCCATTAAGCACTATTCTCTGTTTCCTGTCACTCAGCTAATGTTGTAATCTTGTTGCTACTGACCCTTTTATTCCATGAGGTCTCTTGTTCAGAAGCTTGTCCAGTGTCATTTTATCAAATCCCTTTAGGCAGTCCATATAGACTATATCAACATTACACTCAACAACCCTCTATTTTTTAACTGCAGGAGGGCTGTGGGTAGAATACAGGAAGCAGACAAAATTGGACTGCTCTTTAGAAGAATGAGAACAGATATGATGGGCCAAATGGACTCCTTTCTGCTCCTATGATGCTGCTTGGCCTGCTGTGTTCATCCAGCCCTGCACCTTGTTGTCTCGGATTCTCCAGCATCTGCAGTTCCTACTATCTCTCCTTCTTTGCTATATGATTCTCTGATTCAATAGGCACCAATCACTTTCACAGTATTAACATTCTGTACCCAAACGACAAGAATGAGCAAAGGCAATGTTTGAGTGCAAACATACTAAAACTAGAGACCATACATAGGCTAATTAACAGTGGAAATAAACCTCAGAGGAATATAGTGCAACATTATGGACCGATTGTCTTCCAATTAACTTCAGATAATTCTTCACCTAATTAATTTTCAACATACAGTGCACATTAGAAAGGCCCCCGAGAATTGATTTACATCCCAAATCTGGCATTGATTCTAACTCACTATTGAACAATTATTACATCAAATCCGATCAAAAAGTCATATCAATCCTAACTATCATTATCTCACTTTATATCCTTGTCATGGCAACGCTGAGAGATGAAACTGAAATCACACAAACTAGATTCTTATTATTTTCCAAAATATTGACTTTTTTTACCTTTTTATGGAAAATTTATGAATTGCTGAGGCCAAAATAGGTATTTTAATTGGTGGTGCACTTTCGCAGTATGAATAAAGTGGCTATGAAGCTCATCGATAATCAATCTGAATAGTGTTGGGGAACAAAGTGATCTTGGGGTAACACTTAGTCTCACAGCCTGCCCCTTACGGATATTAAAAGTAGCAACATGGGTAACAAGAGCATGAAAAACATGCAAAAAGACACCTGAAGGTAAATTCTGTAAGAACATAATTAAGAAGCAGAGAAGTAAATATTAAGCAGATAGAATCACAGTTAGATCTTAGTGTAATGTACATACTTCCCATCACCAATTTTTTGGAAAAATGGCATACAGAGGTGCTGGAGAAGATGTGTGAAAGATTGTCAAGGATGATATCAGTGTGGATTCAATTCCAGTACCAGCTGACATTACCATGAAGGATTCTCCTTCTCGACCTCTTCCCCTCATCTGAGGCATGGTGTCCCTCAGGTTAAACCACTACCAGTCATTTTTCCCTAATGAAAAAGCCACTCTCAGGGGCTGTGGTTACTGTATCTGTCACCTTCTGTCATGATCAATGCTAAACTCACATTCCACCTTATCCGGTGGTCATGGTTTCTCAACTTGCACTTCTTCTCTTCAACAAAAGCCCCATGAGATGCTGGAATTCTGATATCTTTTCTGCAGACAAATTTGTTATTTCCTCAGTCTGCCCAGTTGATCCTAAGGATCCGTCACAAGAATCAACAGCTATATTCCTTGTCTTAGGGGACTTATTGAGGGTCCAACTCACGCTCAGACAATGCCACAATGCAGCAGGCATTTTGTAAGCTGCTTCTTCAAGTGCAGGCCACTGTTGGATGTTGGTTGTTGAGTTATGGAGCAGAAAATTGCCAGCCTTGTCTCGATTTCAGTACTGCAATTCTCATGTGCAGTTAATTTCAATTCCAAAGATGGAAATGAATCGACTCTTGCAATGGCCGCACGCTTGAATCATCAAACTGCTCTCATCATGAATTTTCAGTGTGAATTGTTTTATTATTGTTCCACTCAAAGATCAGAATTGACCTTCTCAACTCTCCAATCATCTCTGGATATTTCTTGCTTGGCTTTGGCCATTCAGGTAATGTCATCAACACTTGCATCCACTGGGATTTAGAAGAGTAAGCCCCCATTTGATTGAAATATAAGCTCCTGAGGGAAGTTAACATGGAAAGGATGATTCCTCTTGCAGAAGTATCTACAATTGGGGATCATAGTTTATAAATAATGGGTTGTCCAGCTAGAATCACAGAAGTTTTGAAGCAGGCCATTCAGTCTGCCGAGTCTACATTGCCTTTCTGAACAGCATCCCACCCAGACCTACCCCAACATTGTAACCCCGCATTTCCCATGTCTAATCCACCTAGCTTGCACACCTTTGGACACTATGGGCAATTTAGCACGGCCAGTCCACCCTAACCTGCAAATTTTTGGACTGTGGAAGGGAACCAGAGCACCCAGAAGAAACCCACACAGACACGGGGAGAATGTGCAAACTCCACACAGACAGTTGCCAGAGGCTGGAATTGAACCTGGGTCCCTGGCACTGTAAGGCAGTAGTGTCACCCTTGAAGCCACCTTGCTGCCCCTATCTAAGACAGAGATATGGAGTTTCTTTTCTCTCTGGAGAGTCTTTGGAGCTCTCCTCTTGAAACGACAATAGAAGGAGGGTCTTTGAATATTTTCAAGGCAGAGATACGTAGACTCCTGGTAAGCAAGGCTTTGAACAATCATCAGGGCTGGGCATTATAATCAGATCAGCCACAATTTTGTTAAACAGTGTTGCAGATTCAAGGGACAAATGGTTGGCTCTCACTCCTAACTCTTATGGTCATATGTATGCCCAGGTAAGTGATGCTCCAGCTGCTGGGACCACTGATAATGGCTCAAAATTGTTCTCCGAGGGCAGAACACTCAGGAGATGTAGCAAAAGATCCAGAGTTTATTCACAAAGTCTCTACAAAAAGCAGCCAGCAAAACCTCATGAGATAACAAGGTGTAGAGCTGGATGAACACAGCAGGCCAAGCAGCATCAGAGGAGCAGGAAAGCTGACATTTCAGGCCTAGACCCTTCTTCAGGGTCTAGGCCCAAAACGTTCTTCAGATTCTCCAGCATCTGCAGTTCCTACTATCTCTACAGCAAAGCCTCATTCCCAGTAGTGATTGACATGAAATTGTCCAATCATCTTTCTTCTGGTCAGCAACAGAAGTACCACATGAACTGCCAATAAAGTTGGAGGAATTAGGATGGGAGGAACTTCTTGTGAGGTACAGCACTTGGAAGAAGCAGGAGGGTGGTAAGGACACACAATATACTCTGGTTGGGGACTTCACAAAGAGTGATAGCACCACTATTGACTGAGCTGGTCAAGTCTTCAAGGGCATGACTAAGGGCGTGCTTGAATAAGGGGAACTACATTAGAATGAGGGAGGACTTGGCTAAAGTAGGCTGGAAACAAAGATTTTATGGTGGGATAGTTGACGAGCAATGGACGACTTTCAAAGCAATTTTTCAAAGTGCTCAGCAAAAGTATATTCCAATGAAAAGGAAGGACTGTAAGAAAAGGGGTAATCTGCCATGGGTGTCTAAAAAAATAAGGGAGGCTATCAAATTGAAAGAGAAGGCATACAAAGTGGCCAAAAACAGCATGAAACTAGAAGATTGGGAAAACTTTAAAGGTCAACAGAAAGCCACAAAAAGAGCTATAAAGAAAAGTAAGATAGAACATGAGAAAAAACTAGCACAGAATATAAAGACAGATAGCAAAAGTTTCTATAAATATATAAAATGAAAAAGAGTGGCTAAAGTAAACGTTGGCCCTTTAGAGGATGAGATGGGGAATTTAGTTATGGGATATGATGAAATGGCCGAGGCATTGAACAGGTATTTTGTATCGGTCTTCACAGTGGAGGACACTAATAACATTCCAGTAATTGACAAAGAGACGAAGGTAGGTGAGGACCTGGAAACAATCATAATTACGGAAGAGGTAGTGTTGGGCAAGCTAATGGAGCTAAGGATTGATAAGTCTCCTGGCCCTGATGGAATACATCCCGGGGTACTAAAAGAGATGGCGGGAGAAATAGCAGGTGCGCTGGCGGTAATTTTCCAAAATTCGCTGGACTCTGGGGCAGTCCCAGCAGATTGGAAAACAGCAAATGTGACGCCACTGTTTAAAAAGGGAAGTAGACAAAAGATGGGGAATTATAGACTGGTTAGCTTAACCTCTGTAGTGGGGAAGATGCTTGAGTCTATTATCAAGGAAGAAATAGCAAGGCATCTTGATAGAAATTGTCCCGTTGGGCAGACACAGCATGGGTTCATGAAGGGCAGGTCATGCTTGACAAATCTTTTGGAATTCTATGAAGACATTATGAGCGAGGTGGACAATGGGGACCCAGTGGATGTGGTGTACCTAGATTTCCAAAAGGCCTTTGACAAGGTGCCGCACAAGAGGCTACTGCATAAGATAAGGATGCATGGCATTAAGGGTAAAGTATTAGCATGGATAGAGGATTGGTTGACTAACAGGAAGCAAAGAGTGGGGATAAATGAGTGCTATTCTAGCTGGCAGTCAGTGACTAGCGGTGTGCCTCAGGGATCGGCGTTGGGACCGCAATTATTTACAATTTATATAGATGATTTGGAGTTGGGGACCACGTGTAGGGTGTCAAAGTTTGCAGATGACACTAAGATGAGTGGCAGAGCAAAGTGTGCAGAGGACTGTGAAACTTTGCAGAGGAACATAGATACATTGAGTGAGTGGGCAAAGGTCTGGCAGATGGAATACAATGTAAATAAATGTGAAGTCATACATTTTGGTAGGAGTAATAGTAGAAAGGGTTATTACTTGAATGGTAAAAAGTTGCAGCGTGCTGCTATGCAGAAGGACCTGGGTGTCCTTGTGCATGAATCACAGAAGGTAGGTCTGTAGGTACAACAAGTAATTAGGAAGGCAAATGGAATTTTGTCCTTCATTGCTAAAGGGATTGAAATTAAAAGCAGAGAGGTTATGTTGCAGCTGTACAAGGTGCTGGTGAGGCCACACCTGAAGTACAGTGTGCAGTTTTGGTCTCCTTACTTGAGAAAGGATGCATTGGCACTGGAGGGGGTGCAAAGGAGGTTCACTCGGTTGATTCCAGAGTTGAGGGGGTTGGCTTATGAGGAGAGACTGAGTAGATTGGGATTATATTTATTGGAATTCAGAAGATTGAGGGGGGATCTTATAGAAACATATAAAATTATGAAGGGAATAGATAAGATAGCAGTAGAGAGGATGTTTCCACTGGCAGGTGAAGCTAGGACAAGAGGGCATAGCCTCAAGAATAGAGGGAGCAGATTTAGGACTGAACTGAGAAGGAATTTCTTCACCCAGAGGATTGTTAATCTATGGAATTCCTTGCCCAGTGAAGTAGTTGACGCTACTTCAGTAAACGTTTTTAAAGAAAAGGTAGATATTTTTTTGAACAATAAAGGAATTAAGGGTTACGTTGAGAACATGGGTAAGTGGATCTGAGTCCACGAAAAGATCAGCCATGATCTTATTGAATGGCGGAGCAGGATCGAACGGCCAGACGGCCTACTCCTGCTCCTAGTTCTTATGTTCTTATGTTCTAACATTTTTGAAGGAGGGTCCAGACCCGAAACGTCAGCTTTCCTGCTTCTCTGATGCTGCCTGGCCTGCTGTGTTCCTCTAGCTCCACACTGTGTTGTCTCTGACTCCAGCATCAGCAGTTCTTTCTATCTATGACTAAAATTGGGTCTGTGCCTGGTGGTGAGGGAACCGATGAAAGGGAAAATCTAGATAAGTCCACATGAATCCACTTATAGCAGATGCATCAGCCCAGGACAGTATTGGCAGGAGTGACCAATGCACAGTCCTTGAGGGAATGGAGTCCAATCTTCACAATGCAGATACATTCCATTCTGTTGTGTGACTCTATCGCTGTGCTAAGTGGGTCAGGCTGAAACAGATCTGGCAACTCAAAGCCGGGCATCTTGGAGATGTAGTGAGCCATCAGCATCAGCAGAACTGTATTGAACTGCAAATTATAACCTCATGGCCCAGCATATTCCCCAGTCAACCATCACCATCAAGCCAGGAGACCAATCCTGGTTCAATAAAAAATGATGTAAAGAGTCATCAACGATGCTATCAAGCAACACCTACTCAGCAATAACCTGCTCACTTTTGCTCAGGATGGGTTCCACCAGGGTCACTCAGCTGCTGACCTTATAACAAGTTTAGTTGAATCATCAACTAAAGAGCTGATCCCAGAACTCGACACCATCCAGGACAAAACAGCCCACTTGAATGACACCATATCTACAAATAATTACTCCTCTCACCACGGATGCTAATTAGCAGCAGTGTGAACCATCTACAAAATATGTTGTTAAAATTTATCGAGGCTTCATAGATAGCACCTTCCAAACTCTTTGACCTCTGCCATCTAGGAGGATTATGGCAGTAGATACATGGGAACATCACTCCCTGTCAGTTCCCCTCCAAGTCACACGTCAATCTGACTTGGCAACATATTGCGATCCTTTCAATAACACTGGGTGAAAATCCTGGAACTCGTTCCCCAACACCTCAAAACTGCAGCAGTTTAAGAAAGCAGCTCACCATCACTTCCTTCAATGAGTAATGGACAATAAATAAAAACAGAACAGTACAGAATAGTACAACATTAGGAACGGGCCCTTCGGCCCACCAAGCCTGTGCCGACACATGATGACTTTCTAAATAAAAAAACTTTAGCCTCTCCGTGGTCCATATCCCACTATTCCCTGCCAATTCATGTGTCTGTCAAGCTGTCTCTTAGACGTTCTATTGTATCTGCTTCTACCACCTCCCCTGGCAGCACATTCCAGGCACTTACTACCCTCTGTGTAAAAAGCATGCCTCTCATATCTCCTCTAAATTTTCCCCCTTTTCACTTCAATCTATATCCCCTAGTAATTGACATTTCTACCCTGGGAAAAAGACTATCCATGCCTCTCATAACTTTGTTCCCTTCTATCAGGTTGCCCCTCATCCTTCGAAGTTCAAGTGAAAACAAACCAAGTTTGTCCAACCTCTACTCATAGCTAATGCCCTCCAAACCAGGCAACACCCTGGTAAACTGTTTCTGTTGCCTCTCCAAAGCCTCCACATCCTTCTGATGGTGTGGCAACCAGAACTGTAGGCAATGTTCCAAAAGTGGCCTCACTAAAATTACATACAGCTGCAACATGACTTGCTCATTTTTGCTCAGCCAGCAATACCCACATCCCATGAATGAATTTTTTAAACAAAATAGATGAATTAGAATGAATCAATGGTTTCTAGGCTGCAAATTTGTCTGTTTGGAAAGCATTGATATTGATATTTCTTGTCTCATGATGGTTGTTGCTAAATATCAGATGTTACAGATTTTTCAGAACTATTTATGCAGTGATTTATGTGGGTGTGTGTAACTCAATACAAGATGCCTTGATCCAAAGTGGCCCTCATCAAAAGTCAGTGTTCTCATAATGGTCATTTAAGCGAACAACAATTCAATCTACATTTCTCCAGATCCTTTCGTGTCACAAAAATGTTTCACAGAACCGGGAATGAAAGCTGAACAATGTGGGCAAAGAATTTATAGAGGATTTAGGTGATTTATGGTTAGGGGAAAAGCAAGAGTGAAGGAGCCTCTTTGAGGACTTTAGGGGGGGAGTTCTTGAACATTGAGCTGAGAGAGCAGAAAGTGGGCTTTCGGACTCGATCATCAGTAAAGTGATGGAAGGTATCATCAACAGTTATATCAAGCAGGACTTACTTCATAAGAACCAGCTCACCATTGCTCAGATTACTTTTCCATTTGGGCCATTCGGCTCCTGATCTGAATACAGAATTGGATCAAACATGGACAAAGAGATCAACTCTAGAGGTGAGGTTAAAGTGACTGCCCTTGATATCAAGGCTGCATTTGACTGAATGCAGCGTCAAGGAACCCTAGCAAAACTGGAGTTCATGGGAATCAGGCGGAAAACCTTCTCATGTGATCGCAAAGGTGTAACACCTCCAAGTTTACCTCCTCCATCCTGACTATTCAAGGCCCCTTTCTTTCCAATCGCTGAAGCAGCGATTTAGCTGAAATTCACACAAACTATTCTACTGTGTTTGCCGCTCACAATGTGGTCTCCTCTACATTGAGGAGACGAAACACAGACTGGGCAAACACTTTGCAGGACACCCACGTTCTGTCTGTAAAAATGACCCTGAGCTTCCTGGTACTGCTATTTTAACACACCACCATGTTCCCTGGCCAACATCTCTGTCTCAGGCTTGCTGCAGTGCGCTAGCGAAGCTCAGTGCAAACTGGAAGAACAGCACTTCATTTTCTGCTTGGGAACTCTGCAGCCTTCAAGACTCAATATCAATTTCAATAATTTTAGGGCCTGTGTACCTTCTCCCATGTCCTTACCCCAACCACCACACCTCAGGCTTTTCCTTCACATGGGCTGCTTTCATCACAGCCAACCCATTTTCACCCAATAATGGTCTCTATTAGTAGCTTTTCTTTTTTCCCTAGCCCACCATCATCAATTCCTTTGTCTGTCTGTCCAATTTCTTTGTCCTTCTGTCCAACGGCTGTTCTATGTCTCTGTGCTCCATCTCCACCTTTCATTTACTCTTCGCCGCCCCCCCCTCCATCTTCAGCAGATATGCCACCTTTTCCTACCTACAATCAGTTCTGAAGAAAGGTCACTGGATCTTAAATGTTAACTCTGTTCCTCTCCACAGATTCTGCCTGACCTGCTGAGTTTATCCAGCAATTTCTGTTAGTTCTTTGGAAAATTCTCTGCTGGTTGGAATCATGGCTGGCATACAGGAAAGTGGTTGTGGTTTTTGCAGTCAATCATCTCAGCTCCAGGACATCACTGCAGGAGTTCCTCAATTGACCAGTTTTAAATTTCAGATTTATTAATTGAATTTAAATTCCATCATCTGCAACAACGGGATTTGTACGCAATGTCACCAGCCAAACATTAGTCTGGGTCTCTGGAATTCCAGTCCAATGATATTGTCACTGCGTCATTGTCTATTGTTGGTTTTGCAGCCAAAGAAGTGCTTTTGACATGGCCTCACTGCTGTAATGTAGGAAAAGTAGCTTACTAATTTGTACTAAGTAAGATTAGTACAAACAAAAACAGAAATTGCTGAAAAAGCTCAGCAGCAGCTCAGCATCTGTGAAGAGAAATCAGGATGTGGAGGTGTCGATGTTGGACTGGGGTGGCCAAAATCAGAAGTCATATGACAATAGGTTATAGTCCAAGCTTTCGGAGCGCATCACCTTTGTCAGGCAACGTTCTGAAGAAGGGTCATCGGACGCGAAACATTAACTCTGCTTTCTCTTCACGGATGCTGCCAGACCTGCTGAGCTTTTCCAGCAACTTCCGTTTTTGTTTCTGATTTACAGCATCCGCAGTTCTTTTGGATTTTTTTTAGTACCAGATCATGTTTTTTTTCAGCAAAGCCATCTGAGAGATGAATATTAGCCAGGACATAAGAACCTAAGAAATAGGAGCAGGAGTAGGCCATCTGGCCCATCGAGCCTGCTCCACCACTCAATAAGATCATGGCTGATCTTTTCATGGAGTCAGCTCCACTTCCCTGCTCACCATAACCCTTAATTCCTTTACTGTTCAAAAATCTATCTTTGCCTCAAAGACATTCAACGAGATAGTTTCAACTGCTTCACTGGGCAGGGCGTTCCACATTTTCACAACCCTTTGGACGAAGAAGTTCCTCCTCAATTCACTCCTAAATTTGCGCCGCCTTATTTTGAGACAATGCCCCCTAGTTCTAGCTTCACCCGCCAGTGGAAACAACCTCCCTGTTTCTATCTTATCTGTTACCTTCATAATTTTATATGTTTCTATAAGATCTTCCCTCATTCTTCTAAATTCCAAGGATCCCAAACATAACTCTGATACACTTTTTTGAAATATCAACATGACTGCGTACAGTTCTGGTCGCCACCTTACCAAAAGGATGTGGATGCTTTGGAGAGGGTGCAGAGGAGTTTCACCAGGGTGTTGCCTGGTATGGAGGGTGCTAGCTACGAAGAGAGGTTGAGTAGATTAGGATTATTTACATTAGAAAGACGGAAGTTGAGGGGGGACCTGATTGAGGTCTACAATATCATGAGAGGTATAGACAGGGTGGATAGCAAGAAGCCTTTTGTCCCAGAATGGGGGACTCAATTACTAGGGGTCATGATTTCAAGGTGAGAAGGGAAATGTTTAAGGGAGATATGCGTGGAAAGTTCTTTACGCAGAGGGTGGTGAGTGCCTGGAACACGTTGCCAACGGAGGTGGTAGAGGCGGGCACGATAGTGTCATTTAAGATGTATCTAGACAGATACATGAATGGGCAGGGAGCAGAGGAGCCACTGAGTCAAAGCTGACCTCCATGAGGAGTGAGCAATGAGAGAGTGGAAATTAGTAGAGATTGGGGCTGGAGATTTCGAAAGGAATTATAAGTTTCCTCTGGGGAAGTGTAGCAGAGGCAGTGTTGGGAAACAGCTGGTTAAAAACATGGATTTATCACAGCTACTTATAAAGAAGAAGGCAGATTGCAAGGTGTAAGAGTTAGTGAACCATAAGAGCAGGCTGCTTGAAACAGCTCAGGCTGAGGTGGAAAACAGGTCTGGGGGTGGGAATGAAACAAAGAACTGCATGAATGGTTAGGCAATTATTTCTTTCTTTTCTAATTTACAGTATTCCTCAAGAAAAAAAAACATTTGTACTCAGATGGTCTAATGATAATCACTGTGGACTTGGGCAACAAACTAACTCAGTCGGTTGCAAAGATTCAATAATAAGAACAATTCCCCAGTAATTGAGTGAAATATACACAGGCACAAAAATAACTGAAAGGCATCGTTTGGGATAATGAGGAACCACTTTCACTTTAAGAGTCAAACTGTAGAAATAAAACTCCCAGGCATTGTACAGGCTCATTATTATGCATGTATCCTCTCATACATCTTGTCCCATACTTGCTAGCTCTCTGGAGATGTGCAATCCAAATGCACAATTCATTTTCGTAACACTTTTTCCTCTGGATGTGGGTGTTTCTGGCAAGTCTTGCATTTATTGCCCATCCCTTTTTGCCCTTGAAAAGGTGGTGGAGAGCAACCCTCTTTGAACCTCTTCAGTTCATAATATCTCGCCCCGCTCACTGAAATACTGATCTGAAATGGCCACCGTGATCACCTGAACACAGGCTGAAACAAAGCCAGGAGACCCACGTTGAATAAACTAAACTAATCTGTCTGCACTGAAACTCCCATTTTAGCTAAACACCCAAAAATCAGCCAGCATCATGAGCTTTCCATCTTCTATCTCAATGCACATATGATGATCACTTCACATACTGGACATGAATGGTTGCCTATGGGGTATCCAGCTTGGAAAATCAATGGTGCCAGACTTGGGAATTCATCAATGAACCCTATTTATAGAACCATAGAGTCGTACAGCTTGGAAACAGTCCCTTTGGTCCAACTCGTCCATGTCAACCAGGTATCCAAAATGCAACTAGTCCCTTTTGCCTATGTTTGGTCCACATCCCTCTAAACCTTTCTTATTAATGCATCTGTCCAAATGTTATTTAAATGTTGTAATTGTACCCAGCTCGACCACTTTCTCTGGCAGCTCAATCCTCCTTCTGAATAAAAAAGTTGCCCCTCAGGTCCCTTTTAAGTCTTTCCCCTCTCATCTTAAACCTATGCCGTCTAGTTTTGGACTCTCCTATCCTGGGAAAAAGACCTTGGCTATTCACCTGATCTATGCCCCTCATAGTTTCAATTTAGCATTCAATTTCAAAGACAGAAACTTAGGGCTGAAACAACCGTGCTAAGTTTTAATAAGGGTAATGACAAAAGAATGAGAGTAGAATTGGTTGCAGTGGACGAGGAAAGGGGTTTAGCAGAAAAGATCCTTGAAGAGCAACAGCGTACATTTCAGAAAATGACTCAAAATGAGGATATATCCCAATGAGAAAGAAGGACACTAGGAAATAGATTAACCGACCATGTTAACCAGGGAAATTAAGGATAGCAGAAAGTTGAAAGTAAAAATACATAATGTGGAAAGTGTTTAAAACTCACAGAAGACTTCAAAAACTGTTTGTGAGCAGCGGTAGACAGAAAAGAAAAATGGACGCTCTATCTCCCTGAGATAGCAAGAACTGCAGATGCTGGAGTCAGAGACAATAGACTGCAGAGCTGGAGGAACACAGCTGGTCCGGCAGCATCAGAGGAGCAGGAAAGTTGACATTTCGGGTCAGGCCCCTTCATTAGAAATGGGGATGGGGAAGGGAGCTGGGAAATAAATAGAGAAAGAAGGGGTGGGGCTGGGGAAGGTAGGTGGGATGGTGATAGGTGAGTGCAGGTCGGGGAATGGTGGGGATTGGTCAGTGGGATGGGTGGGGCAGTAGGTGGGAGAGAAGATGGACAGGTTGTGTCAGATTAAGGAGGCAGGGATGAGAGTGAAGGTTGGACATGGGATGAGGCCAGAGGTGGGGAGATTTTAAAATTGGTGAATTCTATGTTTAGGCCATTGTGCTGTAGGGTCCCGAGGTGGAATATGAGATGCTGCTCCTCCAGTTTGCGGGTGGTGTCATTGTGGCACTGGAGGAGGCCCAGGATGAACATGTCACCCAGGGAGTGGGAGGGATAGTTAAAATGGTTGGTGACCGGAAGGTGTTGTCGTTTGTCGCATACAGGGCGCAGATGGTCCACGAAACGACCTCAGAGTCTACGCTTGGTCTCACCAATGTAGAGGAGGCCACATCAGGAGCAGTGGATACAGCAGACCAAGTTGATAGATAAACTGTTGAACCCCTGTCTGATATGAAAGGTTTGTTTTGGGCCTTGAATGGAGTTGAGGGGGGAGGTATAGCGGTAGATGTAGCACCTACTGTAGTTGCAGGCAAAGGTGCCAGGTATGGTGGGGCTAGTGGGGAGTGTGGAGCGGACGAGGGAGTCACGGAGTGAGCGGTCCCTGTGAAAGGCTGAAAGGGGTGGGGAAGGAAATATCTCTTTGGTCATGGGGTCGGATGCCCAAGCTATACCTGCCACTTCATAGGATACGTGGAACAGTCCCTTTTCCACTGTTACACTGGCACTATCCCCCGCCTCATTCTCCGCAGCATTGATGACTGTATCAGCACTGCCTCATAATACCTAATACTGCTGTTATCAGACTGCTGAAAGGACCTCCCTAGCTTCAAATAATGTTGATCTTGCTTTGTACACTTCCTGTGCAGCCGTAACCTTGTCTGCCTCACTCTGTCTAAGCACTTTATGATCTGCATGTCCTTATTTTCGATGATCTGCCTGTACTGCTTGCAAATTAGAACTTTTCACTGTACTTAGGTACATGTGACTACAATAAATCAAATGAAATCAATCTTTATTCTCTCTGTATCAGACATTCTTCCCTTTTAAACTTATGACTTAGACTTAACGCATATATGCGTGCATTCTTAATAACCTTGCTCGAGATTAGAAGGTAATAAAATTCTTCTTTCCTTCACCCAGGAAAGCCCAGTATTTGGTCCTTTCATTATGATAAATATTTAATTCATGAGTGATATCTGCATGTTCAAAAGGAAATATAAATATCAGTTGCAACCAACTGAGAAGGAGTTAAAGAAAGGGGGGCTGTATTCACTACATATCACCTGGTTGCAACAACTGACATTACTTTGTACCTGCTACAGCTTGTCTGCATCTGTAGAGTTGAGCCTCAGCTTGTGGTCCCATTCAAGAACGAATAACTTTCTCTGAATGAGTTAATTCTCATCTGCTAGCTTTAGCACTTTGAATATAATGACAGATGAAGCTGGGAAAGAAAGCTGAAGGAAGCTACACAGGAACACTGGAAAGGGGTCACCTCTGTTGCCTCTTTCTTGTATTCAAGAGGCGACTAGATATAGCGCTTGGGTCAAATGGGATCAAAGGTTATGGGGAGAAAGCAGGATTAGGCTATTGAGTTGGTCAATCAGCCATGATCGTTTCTATGTTTCTTCATTTGCTCTATAGTTCAGGCTTGTCATCTTTTGTTTTTGTTTTGACACAACATTTGTTTTGAAGGAAGCTAACCCTTCCTTCCTCTCCCATCCTCCCTCCAGTTTGATCTATCTGCCTGAGTATTTGAGGAGTCCAAAGAACATTAAAGGTAGTGTATGGCCATAATGGATAAGGTACAGTGGATTCTAACGGACCTTTAGATCATGCTACAGCTGTGAAATCCCTATTTCACATGATGGAGAAGTATAGGAAATAGAAATCAGGCCATTTGTCCCGTTGAGGCCGGTCTGGGGTTCAAACAGATCATAGCTGATCAGCTGTACCTACATTAAGGGCTGAATCTTGTGTTTTCTTGGTTTAGTGCGGGTTGTATTGAAATTTTTTTGACAGATCTTTGCCATGAGGCCAAATGAGACATAACTTATGAGGGGTGCCGCTTTATCTACTTACCCTGGCCCTGTGGTGTCCCTCATCCCCAATTTTAGCCCATTTAGACCATATGGTCTTCACCATATACCACCTGCCCAAAACCTTCAATCTGCATTCTCTTCTCTTTGAACCAAGAATTAATGATTCATTTCCCTCCTTAACTTGATCTGTCACTATCATGAATACCCAAATCGAGTGTCTTCTCATTGAGGAGGGTGATGGGCCTTTTTAGTACAGAATGTTTTTTAACGCGTTTCTATTTTCTGTACTTCATTCCATTTCATATTCTTAGGTTGAAGCCATCCTTCAGCCATTAAATTGCCATTGTTTTTCACCGCAAGCACGTTCTGTCTACTCAAGGTTGAATTTAATGCTTAACAGTTAAATTCGAATCTTCTTGACCATTTGCTGGTGCTTTATTCTGATATTTCTTGCCATCCTACTTGGGGGTTGCTGTCTTAGAATCTCTGCAATGTGGAAGCAGGCCATTCAGGCCATTCAGCCCATCAAGTCCACAACAATCCTCTGAAGAGCATCCCACCCAGACCTGCCCCCATCTCTGTAAACTTGCATTTCCCATGGCTAATCCCACCCAGCCTACACATCTCTGGACAGTACACAGCAATTTCCCATGACCAATCCATCTAACCTGCACATGTTTGGACTGTGGGAGGAAACCAGAGCACCCGAAGGAAACCCACACAGACACGGGGAGAATGTGCAAACTCCACACAGACAGTCGCCTGAGGGTGGAACTGAACCCAGGTCCCTGGTGCTGTGTGAGGCAGCAGTGCTAACCACTCTGCCTCTGTGCCACCCGTGTTGTCTCCCTCGGGGCTTTCAAACATAATTTCACAGATTCGAAGATCATAGGAACGTCTTTAATCATGTTTAGCTCCATTTTTCCTGACCAACACAATGCATCTTGCAGTCACTGACAACGGTTCACTTTCCTCCACAGTAACAGCAGTACATGATTAATAAACACAACTGCATCATTGGAGCTTTGTCAACTGATAATGAACAATTCATTATCGGGGCCCAGTCCAATGAGTTTTACAGTTCATTCTGAATTAATATGTTACACAACCACATAATATTATCAATGTGCGTATTATTTCCAAACTATGCTTTGTAGATTATATTCAGATAACCTTGCGGTGATTCAATTACAAGTTTAATCCATCACAGTGGACAGAATCATGTATCAATTGATAGAACACTTCGGCCCAAGGCAATCGGCTGGAAAAAATCTCTGTTATACATCCAATAAGAAATTTGAAAGAAACTTTCTTACTCAGAGTTGTCAGATTCTGGAACTCACTACTAAAGGAATGAGAATTTCTCAAATGCACTTAAGGGGAAGGGAATTGAGGACACTGATGAGGAAAGAATAGGGCAATATGCTGACTAAATTGGATGAAATAAGGAGGCCGATCGGCCACTGGATTCCTAGTCCATAGTTAGATCTTTGTGTGATAACAAGGTGTAGAGCTGGATGAACACAGCAGGCCAAGCAGCATCAGAGGAGCAGGAAGGTTGACGTTTCGGGCCTAGACCCTTCTTCAGAAATCAGAGATCTTTGTGTTCTATCTTTCTTTTGTGTAAGCTTTATGCACTTCATCAACTGCAAGCAAAAATCTATATTGCAGTGGAGTACCTTTTCTAAATCTTGTTTGCTAATCGCTTTTCTTCTCCTCTCTATTGTCAAACGTTATTGACCTTTTCAAAGTTGTAGGCTTATAGAGATGGAGCTCATGAAGAAAAAGAAGCATATAATGATATCATATGTGCCTTTTTAATAGTGATATTTTGGGAAAATAAAATGGCAGAAGCAACTGACATCTGGACACAGGTAAGGCATTTTTTAGCACAGAACATTTTTCTCTGTATTTTTAGTTTCTGTACTTAGCCCCAGGATCACATTTTTAGATTGGTGCTGCCTTTCACACATTTCAACCCCCTTTTGTTTTGAAGGTAGAGTGAGGTAGAGTCTCCTTCAGTACATATTTGTATTCTAACATTCTTTAGTGTAAGCTTTATGCACTTTAATAACTGTAAGCAAAAATTTATAAAAATTGAGTTAGCTGTCATGATTACTTTTGAGTGTCTACTTGCTGCTACAATGATGTGCTTTATGTTTTTTTATGTGTAAGTCCACACATCATGTACCACAATGAATCAGCTTCTTGATGAGATAGACATCTTGTAGTTTATTTACAACACTATTTACAACGCTATAATAGTCTGAGTTCTATGTTTACTGATGTTATGTTATATTATGTACATAATATGGAATGACTGAAGACACTAAGAATGATACCATGATAAAGACAGACTGAATAAAGGTGAGATGTCATCTCATGATGTCATGTCTTCAAGGTACAGTCCCGCCTGGTCTGGAATCCATGTCTTAACACAACAATGATCTCATTGATAACATGCAAGATTCTGAAGGGACTTGATGAGCTGAGAGATTGTTTTCATTGAGTGCGGAATCTAAAACATCAGGGCACCGTCTCACTATAAGGGGCTAAATAATTAGGGCTGAGATGCGGAGATATCACTTCACTCAAAGGGTTGTGAATCTTGGGAATGCTCTAACCCAGAGCTTCACAGATGCTCCATCATTAGTTAATGCTGGGATTGCTTTGGTGTCCCAGGGAGAAAGGGACAGGGTCGGGGAGGGACTGGGAAAGTAAAGAGTGAAACCTAAGTTCAACTATGTTCAGTAAAAGTTTGACAGGCTGCATTGTCTACTCTTGTACCTTAATCCTATTTCTTGAGTGTTTGAGATGAGTTATCCATTTATTTTTCACTATACCATTCAGTCTATTTATTTTCAAACTCATATTTTTACTTCCACTGCAGAGACTCCCTCAGGTTCAAGTACATTGATATGGACAACAGGTTCTAAATCTCTCCAAATGTTTTCTTTTAGGGAGCTGGGCAAGGGAGGGATCAGGCAGATAATGCGATGATGTACTCTTCCTATTCAAGAATCCCCACTGCAAAATCCCCTCAAATTTCCTATTCTCTTTCATCGACCTTCATTATCCTTCTTTGAACATGGCAGCAGACCTGACTTCTGGATATTTTAAATTGTGGTATGGTTAGGATAAAGAATTTGTCTAAACATATTAATGTGATTGTCTCGTTACAGGAAGCCAGGGTGACAGTTCCTATTTATTCCATGTTTTACATGTTCTGCACACTCCTCACTAGGATTTTCCTGTCTAAACATCAACACATTATTTATTTATTTATTGTGTTTCTTTTACTGTCTCAGGACACTGTCCTTGTGAATGTCAATTACATTGTTGATGAGCAAGAAGCTCTTAGTACTTACACTGATGAATGAATGTAAGGCATCAAGAGTACATTGATTCTTATTTCCCTCTCCAGGGTACTGTTAGCACAGATTCAAACTTCCAATGCATGAAAAACCTGAGTACCTTTCACCAGTCAATCAATGCTGCGTCCCGAAGAGTGGGATTAAGAAAATCGTCTTTCTCTGAATGGATATTGATGAGGAGACACCTTTCTTCCATTTTTTTAGCTCATAAAGGGAAGAAAGGCTTCAATACAATACAATTAACAACATCAAAATGTCTCAAAGTGCTTTCCACTCAATTAAATACTTTTTGAAGTGTAGACACAACAATAATGGAAAAAATCCAACAGCCAACTTGCACTCAGCCACATCCTACAGGCAGTAATATATTAAAAGTGTCGTAATCGTTTCTGTGAGTGGTCTTAGAGAAGGGATAAATTAGGGGAGGCGAGGGGATAATTAGAGGAGGTGACGGCCTAGTGGCATTAACGGTAGACTATCGATCCAGAGACACAGGTAATGTTCTGGGACAGAGTCAAACAATGAAATTATTGCCAATTATCAGAAAAACCCATCTAGCTCACTACAATCCTTCAGGGAAGGAAATCTGCCATCTTCACCTGGTCTGGCCTATATGTAACTCCAGACCCACAGCAATGTGGTTGACTTTCAACTGCCCTCTGAAATGGCCTAGCAAGCTAATCAGTTGTATCGATTGCTATGAAGTCTCAACAAAGAAATGAATGGATGACCTGGCATCAACATAGACACCAGGAAGAACGACGACAAAATGGCACTGTCAACCCTGCCAAGCCCTCCTTGCTAATATCTGGTGGCTAGTGCCAAAATTGGGAGAGCTGTCTCACAGAGTAGTCAGGCAACAATCTGACACCATCATACTCACAGAATCATACCGAATCATAATACAGAATCATACAGAAAAACTGAAAGAATGCGGATGCTGTAAATCAGCAACAAAAACAGAAGTTGCTGGAAAAGCTCAGCAGGTCTGACAGCATCTGTGAAGAGAAATCAGAGTTAACGTTTCGGGTCTGGTGAGCCTTCCATAGAACACACACATGCTCACACGCACACACACACACACACACTCACACACACACTCACATACACACACACACACGCACGCACACACGCACACACACACACACACACACGCACACACACACACGCACACACACACACAAACACACAAACACACACACACACATGCACACACACACATACACACACAAACACACACACACACACACGCACTTCTACAAAGATTTGTGTGACCATAGATTGCCTTTAAACAAAAAGTTTTCCAAACGAAAAACTGTTGTCTGTCTTTCTTATGCTTCTAAACTACATCCAGGTCATCCCCCAGGGATCATGGCATATGTCACATCAATTTGACCTGGCACTGGAACTGAGATACTCACTTCAACTACACAGCGATTTTCTTCATCTTTCCTTCTTGAGCCAACAAAAACAGTTTGTTCGTACGTCATGTGCTGTGGCATATAATTATTAACAGTGGCTGGTGCACTAAGCAGCAAGGAGCCCCACTGTGATTCATTATATCCTCACAGAGCTCTTGATCATAGATATAATCACAGAACCTTGATGAGGATGACAAAAACTATGATTAGAACCTATTGTCAGCTTGACATCTGTATATTAATATTGCAATTATTCCACAGTCCTGGCCAGCCTGACTGTGATGAAGACTTGCCTTTCCATTTCTTAGCGTGTTGATCTGCAGGCATTTTGATGAAACCATGTATTTTTAATGATGTCAGTTGGCATTTCTCTTGCCTCAAGTCGTTTATGGGTCCAAGGCTCACTTTGGAGACTTCAGCATAAAAACTTCCAAAACCAACTTATGTTCACTTAGCATCTTTAACGACTTGGTTATTAGGTCCAATATTAGGTCCAGAAAAACTTAGGGTCAAAGAGTTAGGTTTTAAGTGGTACCTTAAAAAAGCAGAGGGCAGTGGACAGATGTAGTGAGAGTGTTCCAAAACGGGAGGACTAGGTGGCTGACAATACAACCAGCAATTGTCGAGCTGTTAAAACTGGGGCAGGGGGAGCGGGTGTGGAAGAGGCCGGAATTAGAGCCATAGAGTCATACAGCACAGAAACAGACCCTTCCGTCCAACCTGTCCATGCCGACCATAATCCCAAAGCCACCTGCCTGCGCTTGGCCCATATCACCAAACATTTCTTTTAAATGTTGTATCTGTACCTGCATCCATCACTTCCTCTAGAAGTACATTCCACACATGAATCACTCTCTAAATAATAAAAGTTGCCCCTCGTGTCTTTTTTAAATCTTTCTCCTCTCATCCTAACAAATTGCCCCTTTGAGTCTTGAAATCCCCCACCCTAGGGTAAAGACACCTGCCATTTACCTTACCTATACCCCTCATGATTTTATAAACCTCCATAAGATCATCCGTCAATCTCCTGCAGATATCTCCAAAGGTTGTGGGGCTGGGGGAAGGGGTGAGGCCTTGGGCGCATTTGAAAACAAGGACAAAAGTGTTAAACCAAGATGCTGTTTGACCAAGCATCAAATATAAGTTAGTGAACACCGGTCTTAGGGAAATGAAACTTGGTGGAAGTAAGGCAGCAGATGCTGGGATGGCTTCAAGTTTAGAAAGCCAATACGACCAAGAATAGGTTGAAATGGTCAAGTCTAGAGGCAACAAAGGCATGAATGACAGCTTCAGCAAATGAACTAAGAACAGAACAAGATGATCAGAGGATTAGATAGGGTGGACAGTGGGAGCCTTTTTCCTCGGATGGTGATGGCTAGCATGAGGGGACATAGCTTTAAATTGAGGGGTGATAGATATAGGACAGATGTCAGAGGTAGGTTCTTTACTCAGAGAGTAGTAAGGGCGTGGAATGCCCTGCCTGCAAAAATAGTAGACTCGCCCACTTTAAGTGCATTTAAATGGTCATTGGATAAACATATGGATGATAATGGAATAGTTTAGGTTAGATGGGCTTCAGATTGGTTTCACAGGTCGGCGCAACATCGAGGGCCAAAGGGCCTGTACTGCGCTGTAATGTTCTATGTTCTATGTTCTAGAACAATGTCAGGTTGTGTTACGGAGCTGGACAAGGCTATCTTAGTAATGGCGTATATATGAGTTCGGAAGCTCACCTCAGGGTTGGCTGTGCACTGCCGGAGGTGATGCCTTTTGAATGAAAAATTAAGTTAAGGATTTGATCTGCTCTTTCAGCTGGCTCTTCACATCCTCTGGGTCTAGTATACAGTCATAGTGTCACAGACTCACACAGTCCCTTCAGTCCAACCAGTCTATGCCGACCATGTTTCCAAACTAAAATATTCCCACCTGCCTACTCTCGGCCTATATCCCTCTATCTCTCTAAACCTTTCCTTTTCACGGGCCTGTCCAAATATTTTTTAAATGTTGTAACTGTACCCATACTTACCACTTCCTCTGACAGTTCATTCCTCATATGAGCCACCCTCTGTGAGAAAAAGTTGCCCATCAGGTCTATTTTCAATCTTTCTGCTCTTGCCTTAAACATATGTCCCCTAGTTTTGAAATCCCCTACCGTAGGGAAAAGACAGCTGCCAATCACCTTATCTATACCCTCATGATTTTATAAATGTCTATAAAGTCATTCCTCAACCTCCTACACTCAAGTGAAAAAAGTCCCAGCCTATCCAGCCTCTTCCTATAACTCAAACCCTTCATTCCCAACAACATCCGAGTAAATCTTTTCTGAACCTCTCCAATTGAATAATATCCTTCCTTTGGGGGCGGCATGATGACTCAATGGTCAGCACTGCTACCTCACAGGGCCAGGGACACAGGTTCAATTCCAGCCTCAGGCAACTGCCTGTGTGCAGGGGAAGGCAATGGCTAAGTGGTATTATCGCTGGACGGTTAATCCAGAGACCCAAATAATGTTCTGGGGACCTGGGTTCGAATCCTGCTGTGGCAGATGGTGGAATTTGAATTCATAAAATGTCTGGAATAAGGAATCTAATGATGACCGTGAATCCATTGTCGATTGTTAGGGGGGAAAAGCCCATCTGGTTCACTAACGCCCTTTAGGGAAGGAAACTCACATCCTTACTTGGTCGGGCCTACATGTGACTCCAGACCCACAGCAATGTGGTTGAATCTAAATGCCCTCTGGGCTATTAGGGAGGGGCAATAAATGTTGCCTAGCTAGCAATAATGAATAAAGGAAAAAATAAGTTTGTGCATTCTTCCTGTGTCTGTGTGGGTTTCATCCAGGTGTTCCGGTTTCTTCCCACAGTCTGAAGGTGTGCAGGTTGGGTGGATTAGCCATGGGAAATGGAGGGTTATAGGGATAAGGTAGGGAGGTGGGTCTGGGTGGGATGGTCTTTGGAGGGTTGGTGTGGGCTCAATGGGCTGAATGGCCTGCTTCCACACAATAAGGATTCTATGACTTGCTGTAGCAGGGTGACCGGAACAGTACAAAGCATTCCAAAAGTGGTCTCACTAATGGCCCCAACATCCTGCAAATTCTTTACCCTTCAAGCAACGAGTGAGAAAGAGATGAGCTGATTTTCACTCCCAAATTGGCTGCAATGTTTCCGATGTTATCTACAACACTTTCATAATAAAAGTATTAGTTGTGAAGTAATTTGCAAATTCCGCTGATTATGAAAAGCGCCTTCATTCCTCACTCCTTTCATCCTCCCCTGACGTCCCACTCCATGCTGCCTTTTCTTTCCTTGCCTTCCCTCTCTCTTTCTTGATCCTTCTCACTCCCTGTTCTTTCTCTCTAAAACGTATTGGAGCACCCTGTTGGACACTGTAGAATTTAAGCTGATACCTTGCTTGAAATAAAGATATGAATCTCAGAACTCAAGCAAGCAGTTTTTCCAAATCAAATTGCCAGATGTCAATTTTGTGGTTAATATTACCTTGCATTTGTCTTCCCTGACAAAAAGATCTCTGATGAAATAAGTGTTTTTGAAAGCAGAAGTTGTCAGCATCAGCAAATGGGACCATTTTCCATCTTTAATAGTAATGTCAAGCACTATCAGATTAGCTACAGAATGCGTGAATGAATACTGTTCCTTACCACAGCTCTCAGTAACTTCCCAAAGCAGCTGATGCAACATTTTGTAGTATGTCAACTCATCTAACAGTGCATAAAAACTCTTTGTGGGTGATGTTAATGGTGCAATGTCAGGCACAGCACTGGGAAAGGTGCCTACTCGTATTTGATTTTTAAAATTCACTCATGGGATGCACTGTCACTGGCTTTCTTTTAATTTTACAGTACAGAAGGAGGCCATTTGACCCATTATGTCTGTACTGGCTCCTGAAAGAGGCTACCCAGCTAGTCCCTCTCTCCAGCCCTACCTCCGTAGTCGTCTAATTTCAAATCTATATCCAGTTCTCTTTTGAAACCTCCTGTGGAATCTGCCTCCACCACTCTCCCAGGCAGCACATTCCAAATCCTAACAACTCCCTGAGTAAAGAGGTTTGTCCTCATCTCACTCCCAGCTATCTTGCTGACAGTCTTGAAATTGCAACCCCTTGCCATCGAAATACCAACCAGTGGAAACAGAAGATCCTTCTTTACCCTGTCAAAATTGTTCATAATTTTGAACACCTCAACAAGATCACCTCTTAATCTTCTCTGCTCCAAGAAGAATAAGCCCAATCTCTCCAATCTTTCCTTGTCTAAAATCCTTCATTCCTGGCAGCATTCTAATAATTCTCCTTTGAACTCTCTCCAGGGTTTTAACATCTTTCCTTAAACTTCTTTGCTTTTATACTCTGTGCCTCTGTTTATAAACCCAAGGATCATATGAGCCTTCTTAACAACTGTTTCAATTTGCCTGGTCATGGTAATGCATCTAACTCGCATTATGTCCCTTTCGAAATTCTCCTATTTTCATCAATTGTTTTATTCATCAAAATGTGTTTCCAATTAATGCGCTCCTTCAACCTTTAGACCTTTAAAATCTGGTCTTTTCCAGTCTGGGATCTTAATCATTGGTCAACATGGCTTGACCACCAAATATTGCCTGTCCCTAGTTGTCCTTGAGAAGATGTTGCTGAGTTACGTTCCAATGGAGCAGTGGAAGTCTTCCTGAAAAGCTGGAATTACCAAATGAAAGGTCGATGTAAAGTTTGGATGAAGGGACATTCAATCATGTAGCTCTCCCTCAGTACACAAACATTCTGTCACTGGACCCGAAACATTAAATCTCCTTTCTCTCCCCAGATACCTGATCTGCTGAATTTCTCCAGCAATTTCTGCTTTTGCTTCAGCTCTACTTCAGTGTCACGGTGGAACAGTCACAGAAGATTGATATGTAGGTGCAGCAGGCGGTGAAGAAAGCTAATGACATGCTGGCCTTCATAACAACAGGATTTGAGTTCAGGAGTAGAGATGTCTTTCTGCAGTTTTCCAGGGCCTTAGTGAAGCCACACAGAATAGAATCCATACAGTTTGGAAACAGGCCATTCGGCCCCACAAGTCCACACGGACCTTCCAAAGAGCATCCCACCCGGACCCATCCCCCTACCCTATCCCTATCACCCTACACTTCCCATGGCTAACACACATAACCTACACATCCCTGGACACTTAGCATGGCCAATCCACCTAACCTGCACATCTTTGGACTGTGGGAGGAATCTGGGGCACCCAGGAGAAACCCATGCAGATACAGGAAGAACATGCAAACTCCACGCAGACAGTAGCCTGAGGGTCAAATTGAGCCTGGGTCCCTGGTGCTGTAAGGTAACAGTTCTAATCACTGAGCCACCATGCCGCATCTTGAGTATTGTGTGCAGTTTTGGTCTCATAGTCTGAGGAGGGACATTCTTACTACTGAGGGAGATCAGTGAAGGTTCACCAGCCTGATTCCCGGGATGGTAAGACTAACATATGAATAAAGACTGGATCAACTGGGCTTGCACTCACTGGAATTTAGAAGAATGAGGGGGGATCTCATACAAACATATGACATCCTGATGGGACTGGACAAGCAAGATACTGGAAGAATGTTCCCAACATTGTGGAAGTCCAAAACTGGGGGTCACAGTCTAAGACTAAGGCGTAAGCCATTCAGGACTGATATGAGGAAGAATTTCTTGACTCAGAGAGCTGTGAACCTGTGGAATTCTCTACCACAGAAAACTGTTGGAACCAGTTTGTTAGATATATTCAAGAGGGAGCTGGATGTGGCCCTTGCAGCTAAAGGGATCAAGGGATAATGGAAGAGGGCGGGAATGGGATACTGAGATTGCATGATTGGCCATGATCATATTGAACGGTGGTGAAGGCTCTAAGGGCCAAATAGCCTACACCTGCACCTATTTTCTATGTTTCTATGTTCACTGTGTTGACCTTGATTCAGCTTCCATACAGAATGTGTTAACTTGAAATTAAAGCCCCTTCTGTGCTGCATGTTTCAAAAATGTAGCAAGATTTTCCCTGTTCACCATAAATATTAAAATCACTGAAGTCTCTACATATACACTTTTAATATTAACACAAGAGCAAGTATCTAGTTGAAAAATTCTTCGCCTATTAACATGTTTTAATCCCATTCTCTGATGATCCCCCCTCCTGTTTCAATTGCAATAATTTCCAATTTCACACTAAGCATCTTAGAATCAAGGAATCTTACAGCACAGAAGGAGACCACTTGGTCCATCACCCCTGTGTCTGTTCTTTCATGCAGTTTTCTAATTAATCCCACTCCCCTCCGTCCTCTGCATGGAGACCTACTTTGTTTCTTCCTGTTTTCAAATATTCCCTTTTGAAATTTACTGAATATGCCTCCACCCCCTTTTCAGGCAATGTATTCGAAACTGGAGGTACGTGCTGTGTAGAAACATTTCTACATTTCCCTCTGATCTTTTTGCCAATTATTTTAAATCTGCATCTTCTGACTACTGGCCCTTCAGCCAGCGGAAACGGCTTGTCCTTATCGACTCTCATCATCTGTGTGGTTCTTCTGAATGGTATTGCTAAGACAGGCATGTCCCAAATGATAAAGAGATGCTACATCAATAAAGACTGACAGCTTTTCAATAGATCAAGTGTGGGACACAACAGATACAAGAGTAAATAGAAAAGATTTGGATCAGGGGCAAGAGAAACCTCCACTGCATAGAAAGTTGTAGGACAGTTGCTGCACTATTGCACAGTTTCCCAATCAGGCAGGCAGAGTACCTTTTAGGCAGTTTGATGACAGCATGACAAGTGACACTCTGATATAGATGTATCTGATTCAGCTTTGTTGTAGTTGAACCCAACAACAGTAGCCACCAAATCCAGTCTATGTTTACATCCGAGAATTTAATAGTTGTCCATATAGTCAGTGTCAGTAATAAATTTCCAGATATCTGTCTGATAGACACCCAGTTTTCAGGGATTTTGTTAGCAGGGGAATAACACATAGAGACAACTTAAACCACATCATTATTGGCAGTGGTATTTAACTAGAAGCTATATCAATAGTGAAATTCTCTTCCCAGGCAGAAGCTGAGAATGAAACATGGTCCAAGAGTGAGTAGGTGGATTAAGGAATCATGGAGTTCCACCACACAAAATGTAGAGAATCCTAGAGTGGTGCAGCAAATAAAAAGGCCATCGTATTTGGAAGAGTCATCCAATTATTTATTTCCTTTCTGAGCGATGAGCGTCACGGATAAGGCCAGCATGTGTTGCTCATTCCTAAATGCCTTCAATGGATTCGCTCGTTCAACAGTTCAGAGTCAGCCACATTGCTGTTGGTCTGGAATCACACTGTAGGCCACAGCAGGTGACAAAGACAGATTTCCATTCTTTCCTGCGTCAACCAGATAGGTTTGTAAAACAAACACTCATAGTTGCCACGGTCACTATTACCGAGACTAAATTTACGTTTCAGAATTTAAATTCCACCAGCTGCTGTGATGGGATTTGAAGCCATGTCCCCAACCCCATCACAGCATTAGGCTTGGCCTCAGGATTCCTGGTCCAGTGACATCACCGCTACAGCACCATTGCTCCATATCAGTTTGTCCTCCTATCTGGCTGTTTCTCCATATCCTTACAATTTGCTCTCCTTCAAACAGCAAAAAAAACATAGAAAACCAGAGGAGTAGGCCATTCAGCCCATTGACCCTGCTCTACCTTTCAATACAATTACGGCTGATATTCCATCCCAGTGGCATATTTCCACATTCTCCTCAAATCCCTTGTCACCTTTAGAGTTTTGGTATGTATCTATTTCTTTCTTAAATATATTCAGTGTCTTAGACTCCACTTACCTGTGTGACAGAGAGTTTCACAGATGCACCACCCTCTGAGTCACAGAGTTATAGAAATATACAGCACAGAAACAGACCCTTTGGTCCAACTCAATCATGTCAACCAGATATCCTAAACTGATCTAGTCCCATTTCCTAGTCATGTACCCATTCAGATGCCTCTTAAATGTTGTAATTGTACCAGCTTCCACCACTTCCTCAGGCAGCTCATTTCATACTCACACTACCATCTGTATGAAAAAGTTACCCCTCAGGTCCTTTTTATTTCTTTCCCCTCTCACCTTAAACCTATGCCCGCTAGTTTTAGACATTCCTACCTGGAAAAAAGACCTGGGCTATTCACCCTATTCATGCCCCTCATGATTTTATAAACCTCTATCAGATCACCCATCAGCCACCGATGCTCCAGGGAAAATAACTCTAGACTATTCAGCCTCTCCCTATAGTTCAAACACTCTAATCCCGGCAATATCATTGTAAATCTTTTCTAAAACCTTTCAAGATTTACAACATATTTCCTATAGAAGGTGACCAGTATTGTATGCAGTGTTCCAATAATTCCCTAGCCAATGTCCTGTACAGCTACACCATGACCTCCCAACTCCTATACTCAATATACTGACCAGTAAAGGCAAGCATACCAAATTCATTCTTCACTATCCCGTCTACCTGTGAACCCACTTTCAAGGAACGTTGAACATGCACTCCAAGGTCTCTTTGTTCAGCAACACTCCCCAGGACCTTACCATTAAGTGTATAAGTCCTGTCCTGATTTACCTTTCCAAAATGCAGCACCTCATATTTATCTAAATTAAACTCCATCTGCCATTGCTTGGCCCATTGGCCCATCTGGCCAAGGTCCTGTTGTATTCTGAGGTAACCTTCTTCACTGTCCACTATGTCACCAATTTTGGTGTCATCTGCAAACATACCAACCATATCTCCTATGTTCACATCCCAGCCACTTACATAAATGATGAAAAGCAGTGGACCAAGCACTGATTCTGAGTGAAGAAATTTATCCCCAACTCATCCTAAATGGCCTAACCCATATCCTGAGGCTGTAACCCCTTGTTCACATCATCTCTGCATCTGGTCTTTCCATTCCGGTCAGAGAAAAAAAAATCTGTGCTTCAGTGAGATCCCCTCCATCGTCTGAACACCAGTGAATACAGGCCTATAACTCAGTCTCTCTTCGTATGACAATCCGACGAGTCCAGCATATCCTTGGTTAGATAAGGAGACCAAACCTGCCCACAATAATTCAGGTGTGTTCTCATTGAAGTACTGTGAGCTACAGACTTCTGTGGTCCTGTTCTCAAATCCTCTTGATCTAATTCCCTTGTTTGGCCGAGCAGTCTCTGTGCGTCACTGCATGCAGCAAGACTCCAGTGTTTGAGAGTGAAAGCTTGGGTCAACTCTTTGGGTGACATCCTTCATTAGTATCAGAGCACAGAGCCGCCGTTAAATGAATAAACAATTTCACCTTTGGAGCTGAGTCAGCAAGTGTCACATTCTCACAGATCATTTCATCTTTGAAATTAAACCATGTTGAAACTATAATCACAGCATCATCTGGACCATTAAAGGGCAGATGAAAAAGAAAATTACTTGAAGCAACGCTAAAGAGAGAGAAAGGTATACAGTGGCTGAGATGTTAAAAAATCTCTCCTCACTAAACCTTTCTGGCCTCTGTGGCATCAATAGCTTCTGGGATTTGATAGCATTTTACTGTTCACTAAAGAAGCATGAGCGATGAATGAGAAAAAGGCCCAGGAAGATGAACATCCTCTATGCCTAGAAAGTAAACTGGGACTTCTGCAGTTCACCATTGCTCTTGCAGAGTGTCAACAAGCCATGTGTCAATGCAGCTTCAGTGTTTGCAGTTTCCCTGCCAAGAGTGAGACCTCCTGCTACGGGACACAGAGTCTGACTCTCGTCGTGAACAATCTATGTTAAAGCGATGCTGTTAATTTCACAAAACGCCTCAACACCCTTCGCAGGAGTATTATAGTACTGCTTTTGACATTGAGCCACATGAAGGGGATGTCACAGCCAGGTGGCCACATATTTCGCCAAAGAAGTAAACTTCAAGAAGTGTCTTAAAAGAACATAAGAACACAAGAACTAGGAGCAGGAGTAGGCCATCCGGCCCCTCGAGACTGCCCCGCCATTTAATAAGATCATGGCTGATCTTTTTGAGACTCAGCTCCACTTACCTGCCCACTCACCACAACCCTTAATTCCTTTACTGTTCAAAAATTTATCTAGCCTTGCCTTAAAAACATTCAGCGAGGTAGCTTCAACCGCTTCACTGGGCAGGGAATTCCACAGATTCACAACCCTTTGGGTGAAGAAGTTCGTCCTGACCTCAGTCCCACATCTGCTTCCCTTTATTTTGAGGTGATGCCCTCTAGTCCTAGTTTCACCTGCTAGTGGAAACAACCTCCCTGCCTCCACCTTATCTATTCCCTTCATAATCTTATATGTTTCTTTAAGATCTCCCCTCATTCTTCTGAATTCCAATGAGTATAATCCCAGTCTACTCAGTCTCTCCTCATAAGCCAACCTTCTCAACTCTGGAATCAACCGAGTGAATCTCCTCTGCACCCCCTCCAGTGCTAGTATATCTCTTCTCAAGTAAGGAGACCAAAACTGCACACAGTACTCCAGGTGTGGCCTCACCAGGACCCTATACAGCTGCAGCATAGCCTCCCTGTTTTTAAACTCCATCCCTCTAGCAATGACAGACAAAATTCCATTTACCTTTTTAATTACCTGCTGCACCTGCAATCCCACCTTCAGCGATTCATGCACAAGGACACCCAAGTCCCTCTGCACAGCAGCGTGCTGCAATTTTTTACCATTTAAAACATAGTCCATTTTGCTGTTATTCCTACCAAATTGGATGACATCACACTTATCAACATCTGCCAGACCTTTGCCCACTCACTTAGACTATCTATATCCCTCTGCAGAGTTTCAGCATCTTCTGCACACTTTGCTCTACTACTCACTTTCGTGTTATCTGCAAATTTTGACACACCACACTTAGTCCCCAACTCCAAATCATCTATGTAAATTGTAAACAATTTCGGTCCCAACGCTGATCCCTGAGGCACACCACTAGCCACTGACCGCCAACCAGAAAAACACCCATTTACCCCTAGGGCCAGGAGACTTGTCTACCTTTAGCCCCATTAGCTTGCCCAGCACTGCCTCCTTAGTGATAATGATAGTTTCTAGGTCCTCACCTGCTATAACCTTCTTGCCATTAGTTTTCAGCATGTTATTTGTGTCTTCCACTGTGAAGACCGACACGAAATAATTGTTTAATGTCTCGGCTATTTCCTTATTCCCAGTTATTAAATTGGCCTTCTCATCCTCTAAAGGACCAATGTTTACCTTCACCACTCTTTTACGATTTACATATTTATAGAAACTTTTGCTGCCTGTTTTTATATTCTGAGCTAATTTACTCTCATAATCTATCTTACTTCTCTTTATAACTTTTTTTGTGGCTTCCTGTTAGCCTTTAAAGATTTCCCAGTCTACTAGTTTCCCACTACACTTTGCTTTTTTGTATGTGTTTTTTTTTCAATCTGATACTTTCCTTTATTTCCTTAGACATCCATGACTGGATCTCTCTTTTTCTACAGTTCTTCCTTATCACTGGAATATACTTCTGCTGAGCACTGTGAAAAATTGTTTTGAAAGTCCTCCACTGTTCCTCAATTGACCCACCATAAAGTTTTTGCTCCCATTCTACCTTAGCTAACTCCTCCCTCATTCCTTCATAGTCTCCTTTGTTTAAGCACAGGACACAGGTACTGGATTTAACCTTCTCAAGCTCCATCTGTATTTTAAATTCGACCATACTGTGATCGCTCCTTCCGAGAGGATCCCTAACTGTGAGATCATTAATTATTCCTGTCTCATTACACAGGACTAGATCTAGGATAGCTTGCTCCCTCGTAGGGTCCATTACATATTGTTCAAGGAAATTATCGCGGATGCATTCTGTGAACCCCTCCTCAAGGCTGCCATGACCTACCTGGTTTGACCAATCGATATGTAGATTAAAACCTCCCATGATAATTGCTGTACCATTTTTACATGCATTAGCTATTTCTATGTTTATTGCCCACCCCACCACGATGTCATTATTTGGTGGCCTATAGACCACACCTATCAGTGACTTCTTCTCCCTGCTATTCCTAATTTCCACCCAAATGGATTCAACGTTTTGTTCGGTGGAACCTATATCATCTCTCACTACCGCCCTAATATCATCCTTAAAAATCAGAGCAACACCACCTCCCTTACCTTCCTGTCTGTCCTTCCGAACAGTTTGATACCCCTGGATATTTAACTCCCAGTTGTGACCATCCTGTAACCATGTCTCTGTAATGGCCACTAAGTCATACCCATTTGCCATGATTTGCACCGTCAACTCATCCACCTTATTTCGAATGCTCCAAGCATTCAGATAAAGTGCCCTTATGCCAGTTTTTTGCACCTTCTTTTTGCACCTTCTCCATTACTAATAGCTCTTGAGTTCTCCTTCCCTTTAACTTTTTTCCTAATTTTCAATGGAGTTGAAGCTTCCTCGTCACTTGCTAACCAGCTGCTTTGCCTTACATTAATTGTTATTCTCCCTCTACGCTCACTTCTCCCTTCCATGCTACTTACTAGTTTAAAGTCTTAGAGGTATAGAGATGTATAGAGGGGGCAGAAGGAATTATGGTAGGCGTTCGATAGCTTAGGGTCCAGATAACTGAAGGCACCACCTTCCCACCCAACGGCCAATTGAGACACTCAGGTGGTCAATTAGGGGCTTTTCCCACCGTCTCTGTTTTCTTCTAAAATCACCTTTAGGTGGCATGCAAAGATCACCTGGTGAATCTTGGTGACTTTCTTGAGGACTCTCGTTCCTGCAACTCAGCTTTCCACAAGGGGCTACCCCTTCAGTCGTAATGGCCTTTCCCAGATCAACCTTGGCCCAGTTACTTTCAACAACGTCTCTCCAAGCCAGGATGTTGCCTGGAATGGAGGGAAGGTCTTATGAGGAAAGGTTGAGGGAGCTAGGGCTTTTTTCTTTAGAATGATGAAGGATGAGAGGTGACTTGGTAGAGGTGCACAAAATTATCAGAGGTATAGATAGAGTGCACAGCCAGAGACTTTTTCCTAGGGTGAAGGCAGCTATTTCGAGGGGGCATAGTTTTAAAGTGAGTGAAGTTAGATATAGGAGAGACATCAGAGGTAGGTTCTTTACTCAGAGAGTGGTAGGGGCATGGAATGAATTGCCGGAGAGGGTAGTGCAGTCGGCCTCATTAGGAGCAATTAAGTGGCTATTAGATAGGCATATGGATGATAGTATAAGGTAGGGGTGGAGGTTAGATAGACCTTAGGTTTAGGGTAAAAGTCCAGCACAACATCATGGGCCGAAGGGCCTGTACTGTGCTGTACTGTTCTATGTTCTATGTTCTATGTTCTATGTTCTATGTTCTGTGTTCTATGTTCTATGTTCTAAGCCCTGCCTCAGTGCTGTCAGTTGTCTAACTGACCCAGGTGCCTCGCAGACCTCACCCATCTGGTAACATCCTCTTCTTCTGCGCTCAATGCCAATAGTGGGCACCCCGTGGCATTGCTGATGTTACTGAGTTGCTGGCTGTCCAAATAACTGCCAATGTGCAGGACGTGTTGTCCCATGTATCTGCTGCCCGTGCCCTTCTGGGTGGAAGTGATCGTGGGTTTGGAAGGTGCTGTCTAAGGATCTTTAGTGAATTTCTGCCGTGCATCTTGTGGATAGTACACACTCTGCTACTGAGCATTGGCGGTTTGTGAATATTTAAAATATTTTAAGTCTTTTAAAAATGTAAAATAAAGCAGTTATAGGGGTTCTCCTCGCACAACTGGTGGTGTCCTTGCCTTCTAGAGCTTTCAAAGCCCACCTGCACTGGAGGTATGCCCTAGCAATTTGATTTAATTTCAAAATAATTTTAAGCGGGCTAGCGGCACAGCAGCAATGCCCCTACCTCTGGAACAGAAGTTCCAAGTTCAGATTTCACCTGATATGGAGGTGAGTCATAACACATCCAAACACATCATTCTAAAATACTTACAAGTACCAACATCTACCAAGGAGGGACTGACGTGCACAAAGGAAAAATATTCTGCACTTCTGCTGTCTGGGGCACTGTGAATGAACCCATGTGAAAAACACAGAACAGCCCTTGCTTCTTTCTTCACCAGGCTGTAAGACCATATTGTACAGGAGTAGAAAAAGGCCATTTGGCCCATCGAATCTGCACCACCATTTGATCATGGCTTATATATGTCTCAACTCTTGCCTTCTCCCCATAACCCTTGATCCTCTTACTAATGAAGACCTTAGCTATCTCAGTCCTAAACACACTCAATGTCATGCCCTCCACAGCCATCTGCAGCAATGAGTTCTGCGGATTTACCACCCTCTGGCTGAAGGAATTCCTCCTCATCTCAGTTCTGAAATGTTGTCCCTTCACTCTGATGTTGTGCCTTTGGGTCTTACTGTCTCCTACTAGTGGAAACATCTTCTCCACATCCATTCTAACCAGTCCCCTCAATATTCTGTAAATTTCAATCAGATTCCGCCCCCCATGTGACTAAACTCCATCGGGTACAGACCCAGAGTCTTCAAACACTCCTCATATGACAAGCCCTTTGTCCCTGGGATTATTCTTATATACCTCTTCGAGAGCATCTCCCATACCAATACTGACTTCCTTAGATATGGGGCCCAAAACTGCTCACAGTATTAATGATACATGTTTATCAGCTTAACAGGGTAGATATTGCAACAAAGATGCTTGTTTTAAATTCATTTCCAGGTGCATGAGTGTCACTGGCTAGACCGGCATTTATCGCACATCCCCAATTGCCCATTGCTGAGGGTCTGGAGTCACATGTAGGCCAGACCAGGTGAGGACAACAGTTTCCTTCTCTAAAGGACAAGAGTGAACTGGTTGGGTTTTCCTGACAATCGATGAAGCTTTCATGCTCACCATTAAACTTTTCATTCCTGATATTTTTATTGATTTCAAATTCCATGGTGGCATTCAAACCCTACCCATCGTGGGATTGATCAAAATGGTAACCATATAATAGAGTAGCCGCTAATAAGTCCAACACAGAATTCAGGAGAAACCAACAGAAACTCCATATCCAGAGAGCACTGAGAATACGAAAATGATTACAGAAGGTGAATAACATAGATGCATTTAAGAGAAAGATAGACAAGGCTTGTGACGGAGAACTGAATAGATGTTGAAGAATTGGAGGAAGCTTGAGTGAAGCATCAATGCTAGCATAGAACGGCTGGGCTGAATGGACTGTTTCTGGCCCACACCTTCAAGATAACATTATATAATTTTCAGTTCCCAATTTATAAAACATCTGTTCTTATTTTTGTCCCTGGACTTTGGTTCTGCTGAAGCTTGTTAAAAATGTAGTGTTCTCCTTGGCTCATCTCACAAGAGCAGTGGTGAGCATAACATGCAGGAAGAAAACTTCCCTCAGCTCCATTATTGTTCTGACAGAAAACACATTGTGAGGCTGAGGAGAAATGGTACAAAAGACGACACAGGAACTTGGGAGGGTTCGTGGCGAAGCTAGTTTTAGCACATTAATAATTTTCAAGCTAGAGGTTCATTTGTCAAGATAAAGTGGGCCTGTCAAGGTTTCTTAGCTGCTGATAACTCTTTCTGCAAGGAAAGTTCTGTGTTGGAAATGTAAATCTATGGTGAAATATACTGTGCCCAGTAAGTAACAAAAGAAAAATACTATTCCTGCTTGGTTTAACTTCCAGATTGTCTTTCTTTCCCAGACACCCAAGACTGGCCAATTTAAATAGGTTTGCCTTTTTCAGGCTGTTTATAACTGACTAGATCCAATTATTCTGGGTGGGGTTCTTGACATAACAGAAATAACAGGGATTGGAACAGTTATGGGATTGTTTTTGACCGAAGCAGATTCAGTGGGCTGAAGAGCCTTTTTCTGTGCTGTACATCTCTATGACTCTGTAGATGAGGTCAACGTAGAAACCACAAGAGCTACCTGCAAATCATGCTGGGAAGGTGTCCAGAATTAAATGCCTTCTCCTGGTTCAGAGTGCCTGCTCCTGCTCACTCGCAAGTCTTAGCCCTGACCCTTTGAGGCCATAGATTGGCAACAGTTCCAAGGTAACAATTTTGAATCAATGCTATATTTGTTGAGAATGTACTGCAAAGTGAAACATCATCACCACTGGCGGTCCTTCGCAGATAAAGATGGCTCTCTTCCGCTCACAGGGTGAGCCCACAGGTGGCTGTACAGACCCATGTGGCTTCCGCAGACTCTGCTACACTTGAGCCAGAAGGTGTTCGTAGGAAGGGATGGGTGGGCCATTGGCCTGCCTTCTGCTTTCTCCCCGAAGGCAAGTCTCGAGGTGATCGACACCTTCCTGGCTGCTTATCCTCCACTTTGGACGGTCTTGGGCCAGAGATTCCCAGGTGTCTATGGGAATGCGGCACTTCGCCAGTGAGGCCTTGTGGGTATCTCTGATGCGCTTCCTCTGTTCACCAGGGGCTTGCCTGCTGTTTCAGAGCTGGGAGTAGAGCAGCTGCTTGGGGAGTCTCGTGTAAGTCATGTGGACGAAACAAAACTCCCTTGAGTAACAGCTAAATGTGAAAAGTATCACTGCAAGGGCTAAGCAGGAACAGATCTTCAACATTCCTGCTCCTCTGATTCTGCCTGGCCTGCTGTGTTCCTCCAGCTCCACACTGTGTTATGTCTTCTAAGATTTTGTCGCCTCAGGTTAGATTTCAGGCTGTTCCATGGCAGTTGGCTTCAATGCACCCTTGATCTCAATCTCCCTCTTTTTGCCACATTTTGCCATAAACTCTCCTGAGTTCCGCTCATCTTTAGTACAGTTCTTCCTCTGACATACAACGTGTTTTCAGAAAGATAATGGAGTTGAGGAAATAATCTCATGCATCATGTTGACCTTGTGCTTTGGAAATGAGCCAAGGAGAATGCTACATTCTGAACAAATTGAGCAGATGTAAAATCCAGGGTACGCAAATGGACAGATGTGAAAGAACAAAGAAAAATACAGCACAGGAACAGGCCCTTTGGCCCTCCAAGCCTGCGCCAACACATTTTACCCTTCCATACTAAAACTGGCTTCACCTACAGGATCTATTCCCTTCCTATTCATGTATTCATCCAGGTGTTTCTTGAATTCTGCTAAGGAACAAAGTCCACTGGTCATCATTAGTCCATTAATTCCAGATTTTTATTGAATACAAATTCTACCATCTACCATGGCAGGATTTGAACCCAGGTCCCTGGTATGTTACCTGGGTGTTTGGATTAATAGTCTAACAAGAAGTGCCACTAGGCCGTTGCATAGATATGTTGTAAATTGAAGAGTTTAGAATTGCATAAAATTACATAGAATGCACTGGGCAGAAACAGGCGATTCAGCCCAACTGGTCTATGCTTGTATTTAAGCCTCACTCAGATTTCCTCCCATTCCTTTTCAATCCCATCCCATCAACATTTTCTTCTATTCATTTCTTCTGCATGTCCTTCTCTAGCTTTTCTTTAAATAAATCAATGGTACTCACCTCAATCTGTCCATAGCAAATTGGATGCAATGGAAACCATTCCTGTTGAGTTTTAATACCCAACAAAAAATTGGAAAGAGTAAGATTTATACCTTTTTGTGAATATACTGGTTCAATGTGAAATGAGGCATTTCCATACTCAGTGAGCCCAGCTTCTTTAAAATAAATGAGCCAGAGTTCCCTGCTTCTGCACTTACAAACTTGCCCACAGATGAAAAATCATGGGCAATTGATAGCACGGAGAATCCCCTGCTGCTGATTCATGGAGGTTTTTGAAGGAAAAGGAGTTACTTTTTATTTATTCTTGGGTTGTGAGTGTCACTGACTAGATAGTATTTATTGCGCATCACCAAAATGTCCTGGAAAAGATGAGGGTGAGTAGCTTTACAGTCATAGAGTTGTACAGCAAGGAAACAGACACTTCGGTCTAACTCATTCATGCCGACCAGATATTCTAAATAACTCTAGTCCCATTTGCAAACATTTAGCCCATATCCCTCTAAACAATTCCTGTTTATATACCCATCCAGATGCTTTTTAAATGTTGCAATTGTACCATCCTCTACTACTTCCTCTGGCAGCTCATTCCATACACGCACCACCCTCTGTGTGAAATAAATTGTCCCTTAGGTCCCTTTTAAATATTTCCCTCTCACTTTAAACTTATACCCTCTAATTTTGGACTCTCCTACCCTAGGAAAAAGATCTTGCCTATTCACCTTATCCATGCACTTCATGATTTTATAAACCTCTATAAGGTCACCCCTCAATCTCTGATGCTTCAGGGAAAATAGCCCCAGTTTATTCAGCCTCTCCCTATAGCTCAAATCCTCCAATCCTAGCATCATCCTTGTAAATCATTTCTGCACCCTTTCAAGTTTCACAACATCTTTCGATAGCAGGGAGACCAAAATTGAACGACTACAATCCTTGGGACGTAGGGACACTAACAGTGCTCTTAAGAAAGCAATTCCAGGATGTTGATCCAACGGCCATGAAGGAATGACGATGATATTTCCAATCAAGATGGTGTGTAGCTTGGAGGGAAACTTGCAGATGGTGGTGTTTTGGGAGTGAGGTAGGGAGGCAAAGTGATTTGAGGAAGAGAACTCCAGAGAGTGATCATTTGGTCTTGAATTTTCAAACTAATAGAGAACCCAAGGGTTACCATGACCGGATTGATAACCTTCCATTATCACAATGTCATTCCACAGTTTATTTCACAGCTCTGGGCAGTTATAGACTGTCTGAAGTGGGATTATGAATTCCAATAAAGAACATAAATGCTTGAAAAACCCAGCAGTTCTGAAGCATTTGAGGATCCAGAAACAAAGTTAAAAAGGTAAACATTGTATTGTACTTAAAGCATAAATTTTTATTCTTTATCCACAGATGCTGCTAGACCAGCTGTATTTGTCCAACATTTTCTGTTTTAATTTCAGATCCCCAGAGCTCAGGACAGAGAAGCAGAAACAATCAAATAAAAACCTTCGTATTTTAATATAAAGAATATAAGAAAGGGATAAGTGGTTCATTATGAATCAAATTAGTGAGGTGACCTCTCCAGGGACAACACACCCAATTACTTGCCCTTCTCGCCACCTCTAAGGAGAGAAAAATTGCTCCTGGTATCTGAAGGGATACCTCCCCATCTCACAAGTGTGAGATGGAGGAGAGGGGAAACTAGAAGCGGGTACATACTCAAACAAAGGAGACCGCAATGGGATGAGGAAGGAGTTGGCTAAGGTAGACTGGGAACAAAAATTATATGGTAGGACAATTAAAGAACAGTGGAGGACGTTCACAGTGATTTTTCTTTCCCACTGGTCGGTGAAACTAGAACTAGCGGGCATATCCTCAAAATAAGGGGGAACAGACTTAGGACTGAATTGAGGGGGAATTTCTTCACCCAAAGGATTGTGAATCTGTGGAATTCCCTGCCCAGTGAAGTAGTTGAGGCTTTCCCATCGAATGTTTTTAAGGCAAAATCAGATAAATCTTGAACAGTAAAGGAACTAAGGGTTGTGGTTAGTGGGCAGGTAATCATAGAATCCCTATAGTGTGGAAACAGGCCCTTCAGCCCAACAAGACCACACCAACCCTCCGAGCATCCCACCCCTAAACACAACAGGCAATTTAATATGGTCAATCCACCTAGTCCGTACGTCTTTGTACTGTGGGAGGAAACTGGAGCACCTGGAGGAAACCCACGCAGATGCACGGACAATGTGCAAACTCCACACAGACAGTTGCCCAAGGGTGGAATTGATGTGGTGGGAAGCAGCTGTGCTAACCACTAAGCTACCATGCCTCCTGGTTGAGCTGAGTCCACGAAAAGATCAGTCACGATCATATTGAATGGCAGAGCAGGCTCAATGGGTCAGATGACCTACTCCTGATCCTATTTCTCATGTTCTTATGTTATGTCGTTATGTTCTGACATCTAGGACATTAACACAGCATACATTTCCTCCATAGGGTCAATTAATAAGAAAATAAAGCAGTGCAGATAGTTACTATTGGAATGTAACTGACCTGTTCTGCACCATACTCATCACCATCCAGTCAGGAGGATACACATTCTTGCCAATAAGGTCTTTGAACATGATGAAGGTCTCCATTAGGAAGTCCTGTGAGCACAGAGATTAGATACATGAGGACCTGAGGACAGGTGTACACTATTTAACATTTCAATGAGTCAGTCTTATCAGTAAAGTATTTTATCTCATTAACACATTGAATGGATCACTGGAACAACAGTTCTCCAAAATCAATTAAGTTCAGTATCTGGAGGAAATGAATCACAGAGACCAAAGGGATAACATTACACTCAAGTGGTACAGACTGGCTCCCATGCCAGTGGGAGCGTAATCAGTGGGTGTAGAGTTACACTTGTTGGCAAAACGGGAAAATGAGGAACAAAAACAAAGTTGCTGGAAAAGCTCAGCAGGTCTGGCAGCATCTGTGAAGGAGAAAACAGAGGTAACATTTTGGGTCCGGTGACCCTTCCACAGAACTGAATTGTTTTTGTTTTTGTTCCTGATTTACAGCATCCGCTGCTCTTTTGGTTTTTATTTAAAATAAGGATTATCTAGGAAAGGGCAGTATTTGGGAACCAGCCAAAGCAGATTCTTTCAAAGGGCCATCAATGAGCCAATGGACTGAATGGCCTATGTTCCAAATTCTTACAGGTATTGACAGGGTAGACGCAGGAAGAATGTTTCCTCTGGTTAGTGGGACTAGGGGTCAATCACAGAATAGGAGATTTAGGACAAAGATGAGAAGGATTTTTTTTCACTCAGATGGTAGTGAATCTTTGGAATTCTCTAGCCCTGCGGGCCGTGGGTTCAATACAGAGAATGACAGACCTTTTTTTTCATTCATTCATGGGATGTGGGTGTCTTTGCTAGGCCAATATTGATTGCCCATCTGAAATCGCCCAGAGTGTAGTTAGAGTCAACCACATTCCCGTGGTCTGGAGTTACAGGTAGACCAAACCTGGTAAGGACAGCAGACTTCTTTCCCTGAAGGACATTAGTGCAGGAGAAGGATCTTTATGACAATCAGTTGTGGTTACATGGTCACCAATAAGTCAGCTTTTCAATTCCAGGTTTATGTTTAATTAAATTCAAAATCCACTTACCTTTATTGGTCAGTGCATTGTGTATAGGAGTTGGGAGGTCACGTTGCAGCTGTACAGAACGCTGATTAGGTCACTTTTGGAATACTGTGTGAAATTCTGGTCTCCCTGTTACAGGAAGGATCTTATAGAGTCATAGACATATACAGCATGGAAGCAGACCCTTCGATCCAACTCTTCCATGCTGACCAGATATCCTAAATAAATCTAGTCCCTTCCTATTCATATACCCATTCAGATGCCTTTTAAATGTTGTCATTGTACCATCCTCGACCACTTCCTCTGGCAGCTCATTCCATCCCACTTAGTTGCCCCTTAGCTCCTTTTCAAATCTTCCCCCTCTAACCTTAAACCTAAGCCCTCCAATTTTGGGGAAAAGACCTGGCTAATTACCCTATCTATGCTCCTCATTATTTTTTAAGTGTTTATGAGGTCACTTCTCAGCCTCACACTCCAGGGAAAATAGCCCCAGTCAATTCAGCCTCTCCCTATGCCTCAAACCCTCCAATCCTGGCAACATCCTTATAAATCTTTTCTGATCCCTCTCAAGTTTCACAACATTCTTCCTCCAGCAGGGAAACCAGAATTGCATGCAGTATTCCAGTAGTGGCCTAACCAAGGTCCTGTACAGCCGCAACATGACCTCCCAACTCCTATACTCAATGCATTGACCAATAAAAGCAGGCATACCAAACATCTTCTTCACTATCCTGTCTACCTGGGACTCCACTTTCAACGAACTATGAACCTCCAGCCCAAGGTCTCTTTGTTCAGCAACACTCCTGTGACTTTACCATCAAGTGTATAAAGGCTGCCTTAATTTGCTTTTCCAAAATGCAGCAGCTCACATTTATCTAAATTAAACACCATCTGCCACTCGTTGGCCCATTGGCCCATCTGATCAAAATCCTGTTGTACTCTGAGGTAACCTTCTTCACTGTCAACTACACCTCCAATTTTGGTATCACCTGCAAATGTACTAACCATACCTCCTATGTTCACATCCAAAGCATTTATTTCAAAGACGAAAAGGTACTGTGAAACTTGAAAGAGTTCAGAAAGGATTTACAAGGTATTGCCAGGGTTGCAGGATTTAAGCTATAGGGAGATGCCGAATAGACTGGGGCAATTTTCTCTGGAGCATCAGAGGCTGAGGGGTGACCTCACAGAGGCTTATAAAATCATGAGGGGCATGGCTAGGATGACTAGACATGGTCTTTTCCCTGGGGTGGAGGAGTCCAAACTAGAGGGCATGGGTTTAAGGCAAGAGGGGAAATATTCAAAAGGGACCTAAGGGGCAACTTTTTCACATGGTGAATGGTGCATGTCTGGAAGGAGTTGCCAGAGGAAGTGGTGGTACAATTACAACATTTCATAGGCATCTGGATGAGTATATGAATAGGAAGGGTTTAGAGGGAATGGGCCACATGCTGGCAAATGGGAATTGATTAATTGTGGATATCTGGTCAGCATGAACGAGTTGGACCGAAGGGTCTGTTACCATGCTGTACGGCTCCATGACTCTATGACTCTATGTCATGGTGTGACTCCAACCCATGTCACCAGAAGATTAGAAACAGAATCAGAAATTGCTGGAAAAACTCACTGACTCGGGCAGGAAGAAACAGGGTTAACGTATCTGGTCCAGTGACCCTTCTTCAGTACAGTAGCATCCGAAATTCTTTATTTTGTTTATACCAGAACACTAGCTTGGACCTTTAGATTACTAGTTCAGTGACTATACCATTAGGGCCTATACTAAAGATGTTAAAGACACCATGAGAGATGGAAACAGTGCTGTAAAGTAGAGTTGAGGTGGATCTAGTTGAAGAGCACAGCAAGCTCAGGGGCCAAATGGCCTGTTCCTGCTCCCTTTTCCTCAGAAGTTACCAAACAAGCCACTCACCTGAGGTAACAAAGTATAGCCAGTCAATACCAGCCATGCCAACGGGCATTTAACTACTGAGTCTGGAGCTGCCATGATTGGGACTGCAAAGCCTGAAGTACATTCAATCGTAAATTTCAAAGGGATCTGAAAGGTGTGCAGTTGAGAAGCAAAGAGCTGGATTCATTGCAAAATTTGACACATTTCACAGAGCCAGCCCTGGCATTTTGGGCTGTAAAACCACATCTTGTGCTGTCGAAGGAGATTGGCAAATTCCTAGAATGTGTCTTGTAGATGTTAGACACTGCTGCTACTGAGCATTGGTGGTGGAGGGAATGAATGCTTTGTGGGTGTGATGCCAGTCAAGCAGTCTGTTATGGTCTGGGTGGCGTAGTGCCTTTTGAGTGTTTTTGGAGCTGCACTCATCCAGGCATGTGTGGAATATTCCATCATACTCCTGATTTGTGCCGTGTAAATGGTTTTGGGAGTCAGGAAGTTAGTTACTCACTGCAGTATTCCTAGCTTCTGACCTGGTCTTGTAGCCAGCGTATTCATATGGCTAGTCCGGTTCAGTTTCTGGTCCATAGTTGATAGTGGGGCAAATGTTACATGCCACTTTTCAGCCGAAGCCTGGATACTGTCCAGGTCTTGCTGCATTTGGACATGGAGTGCTTCAGTGTGTGAGGAATTGCATGTGGTGCTGAACGTTGCGTAACCATCAGTGAACATCCCCACTTCTGGCCTGATGATGGAGGGAAGGTTACTGATGAGACAATTGAAGATGGTTGGAAACAAAAACAGAAGTTGCTGGTAAAGCTCAGCAGGTCTGGCAGCACCTGTGAAGAGAAAATCAGAGTTAACGTTTCAAGTCGACCTTGGAGATGTTCTGCTCCTCTCTCCAATGGGAATTCCACTACAATACCTTTTCCTGTCTCGAAACAAAATGTTAACTCTTATTCCTCTTCTCAGATGATGCCAGAGCTGCTGAGCTTTTCCAGCAATTTTTGTTTTTGTTTCTGATTTACAGCATCCGCAGTTCTTTTGGTTTTTATTTAGTATTTAACTCACTGCCACTTCTCCTTCAGGCATGCCCACCTTGAAGAAGTTCTGCTCCTCTCTCCGACTGGATTTCCGTTCCGATCTTTATTATTGTCCACCGACTGCATATAACCCGATATTTTCCTCTCTACCATCAGTTCTGAGGAAGGGTCACTCGACCCGAAACGTTAACTCTGATTTCTCTCCACAGATGCTGCAAGACCCGCTGAGCTTTTCCAGCAATTTCTGTTTTTGTTTCTGACTTACAGCATCCGCAGTTCTTTCAGATTTTATGAAGACGGCTGGGCCTAGGACACTACACTGAGCAACTCCTGCAGAGATGCCCTGCAACTGAGATGACTAACCTCCAACAATGAAAACAACCTTTCTTCTTGCCAAGTATGGCTCCAACCAGTGAAGACTTTCCCCCTTAATTTCCGCTGATTTGGTTTTCTAGGTCTCCATGCTCGGTCAAATGTAATCTTGATCTGTCACTCACCTATCTTGCGTGGAGACAGGAGGATAGAAGCTGTTTGCTAATTATGACGAAGAAGTGGTCAAATGGCCTAAAAACACTTATCATCCAAGTCTGCAGTGGAAAATTACCAATTTAATCAGATTTTCAAAGAATGCAGTGGGACTTTACTCCAGCGTAATAGATTGTTCAGGGAGGGGGAGGAGGGCAATGTCTGAAAATAGTGAAATGAATCAGAATAGTGTGCAAAGAACTGGCAATGATTTTGATTCAAAGTTACTTGTCACGGATTCCTCAGAAGTTTTGCATTAACTCTTGGGTGTGACCCATATTAAATGTTGAAAGAAAGAAAGGACACACCATAGGAACTGTTTGTCTATTTTTCACTTCCATTTACTCTTGGGGACTGAATGTCCTTTATTAAATTTAGCATCACTTGAACATTTGTATGAATAGATGCTATGCAGGGATCGACTAGAGTGTGATTTAAAAAAGAAAAGCCTTACCCCTTTCAAAAGGTTTCCTATAACGAAGCTGAGATTGGAAATTAAACTGCCGCATCCATAGGAAAGTTACTATCACCATCAGTGCAGGGAAGATTGAGTCACACAAAAGAACTGCACCCAGAGTTATTCCCAACTACTGTTGGGAATTTGTCTCCTCTCCCAAGCTTCCGGATGTCTGCAAGTTCTTAGTTCCACAACCGTGGATGCAATTCTTCAAAGGCTGGGCTCACAGACAGTCATCCATTGCTCAGTGGGTAATTATTTAAATCTGGAATTTATGGTTAAAGTTACACTGCAAAATCTGGATTGAATGCTCCAGTGACATGCTGAGGGTCTTTCATCTGAGATTCTTTTGTTCATTTGTGGAATTTGAGCATTGCTGGCAAAGCCAGTAATTATTGCCCATCCTTAATTGCTCTGAAAAGGCTGGTGGTGAGCTGCCTTCTTGAACTGGAACAGTATTTGGGGGCAAAAGGAGTTCCAGAATTTTGACCTAGCGACGCTGAATGATCAGTGATAGGTTGCAAGTCAGGATGATGAGTGGCTTAGAGGGGAACCTGCATGTGGTAATGTTCCCAAGAATCTGCTGCCCTTGCCCTTCAAGGTGGTAGTCGTTGTGGGTTTGGAAGGTTCTCAAAGTAACCATGGTGATTTTCTACACTAAATCTTGTAGGTGCTCCTCTGTGTTGAGCAATTGAATGCTTGCTGACATATTGTCAATCAAGCGGGCTGCTCTCTCTTGGATGGTGTCAAGCTTGTTGAGTGTTGCTGGAGCTGCATCCAAACAAGTGGGGAGTATTCCATCACACTCCTGACATGTCCCTTGTAGATGGTAGACAGGCTTTGGGGAGTCAGCTCAGCAAAGGTTAGGTCTGCTCTGTCAAATGGATGTAAATTATCCCATGGCACTCTTCAAAAAAAGAGCACAGCAGTTTCCTCAGGCACCCTGACAAACATCTATCCCTTAAGTAACATCAGTAAGAGAGACTGACATGGATTTTGCAGTAATGATTGTAATGACAATCTCTAGATTGTCTCTTTAGCCAAGCATCCTGTCACTCCTGCCCTTCTGAACTCTTCTATCTTGGCTCCAACAAAACCCTCTCACCTTAAACCCATGCCATCTAGTTTTGGACTGCCCTAATCTGGGAAAAAGACCTTGGCTATTCACCCTATCCATGCCCTTCATAATTTCATAAACCTCTGTGATGTCACCTCTCAGCCTCAGCCACAGGCTCCAGGGAAAATAGTCCCAGCCTATTCAGCCTCTCCCTATAGCTCAAACCCTCCAACTCTGGCAACATCCTCGTAAATCTTTTCTGAATCCCTCCAAGTTTCACAACATCCTTCCTATAGCAGGGAGACCAGAAATGAATGCAGTATTCCAAAATTGGTTTAACCAATGTCTTATACAGACACAACATAACCTCCCAATTCTTATACTCAATGCACTGACCAATGAAGGCAAGCGTGCCAAATGCCTTCTTCACCACCCTGTCTATTTGCAACTCCACTTTCAAGGAACTATATACCTGCACCTCTAGCTCTCTTTGTTTGGCAATGCTCCCCAGGACCCTGACATCAATTGTATAAGTCTGTCGTCGTTTGCCTTACCAAAATGCAGCACCTCATATTTATCTAAAGTAAACTCCATCTGCCATTCCTTGGCCCATTGGCCCATCTGATTAAGATCCCGTTGTACTCTGAGATAACCTTCTTCACTATCCAGTACACCACCAATTTTGTCATCTGCAAACTTACTAACCATACCCAGCTATGCTCACATCCAAATCATTGATATAAATGGTGAAAAGCACCGATCCTTGCGACCCACCACTGGGCACAGGTCTCAAGTCCAAAAAGCAACCCTCCACTACCACCTAAGTATACAATTTTTCTGAAGAAGGGTCCAGAGCCGAAACATCAGCTTTCCTGCTTCTCTGATGCTGCCTAGCCTGCTGTGCTCATCCAGCTCCACACCTTGTTACCTCCACCACCACCATCTGGTTTCTCAAGCCAATTTTGTATCCAGTTGGCTAGCTCCCCCTAGATTCCATGTGATCTAACCTTACTTACCAGTCTACCATGTGGAACCTCTTTTAAACTTTTCCCCTCTCACCTTAAACTTGTGCCCCCCTAGTATTTGACATTTCCACCCTGGGAAAGAGACTCCGACAGGCCACCTTATCCATGCCTCTCATAATTTTATGTACATAAAATTATATATACATGTACTATACGTAGAAGTGTATAAATAGAGAAGTATTATTCTATCAGGTTGCCTTCACTCTCCAAAGCTCTTGCTAAAACATAGTGGCACGGTGGCTCAGTGGTTAACACTGCTGCCTCACAGTGCTAGGGACCTGGGTTCAATTCTAGCCTTGGTTTGCACATTCTCCCCACGTCTGCGTGGGTTTCCTCCAGGTGCTCTGCTTTCCCTCCACAGTCCAAAGGATCAGTGGATTGGCTATGCTAAATTGCCTCATAGTGTTTTTTTTATTCATTTGTGGCACGTGGGCATTGTTGGCTGAGCCAGCATTTCTTGCCTATCCCTAGTTGCCCTTGAGAAGGTGGTAGTGAGCTGCCTTCTTGAACCGCTGCAGTCCTCCTGCTGTGGGTTGACAAGCTTAGGTGGGTTAGCCATGGTAAATGTGGGGTTACAGGGATGGGGTGGGTCTGGGTGGGATGCTGACTGGAGGGTCGGTGTGGATTCGATGGGCTGAATGGCCTGCTTCCACACAGTCGGGATTCTATGGTGGCATTCAAACCGCAGTCCCCAGAGCGTCAGTCTGAGTTCCTGAATTACTAGTCAAGTGACCTTAGCTACAATGGCACCATCTCCTCCACGACTATACTTGTTTGTATTTCTTCTGCTATTGCGTTTATAAGGTTCAATGATATAGAAAGCTCTGTGTGAAGTGGTGGTATAGCAACTTACACTTATTTGAAAAAATCAGATAATTGCTTGAAAAGGAAAAAGATGCAGGACTATGGGTAATGAAAAGTCTAATTGTCCAACTCTTCCAAAGTAACAGTAGAGAAATGATGGGCCAAATGAACTTCCTTCTGTCCTGCATCACTTTCTGATTCTAAGCAACATTGTAGTTTCAGGTGTGAGGAAGAAAAAAATCCTCTTTGTCAATAGCTTTTCACTTGCGTGTTCAGGGAATACCTCTTATCATCCTGAATGAAATTACTTCTTAATATTCATTGAGGCTGTGCAAATAGCAAGACGTTATCGCAAATTGTCCAAATATTGCAATGGAATTTTTTTTTTGGCAATGAGTTCTTAGTGGACTGGAACTGAATAGATTTTAAGAGATTATGAGGTTTCCCTGATAGGTTGCATTTAATAATGAACTTCACGTCTAATTAAGTACTTCTTAAGTGTAAAACAGAAACAAAACACCTTGGACGTTGGAAATCTGAAATATAAACAGAAGATGCTGGAAAATATGCAACTGCTCAACCAGTGTCAGTGGAGAAAGAAATAGTTAAAGTTTCAGGATCATTACTTTGAGTCAGTGCTTTTAAAGTGTGGCGACTACTGTAATGTAGGATTTTAAAGCCAGACGTGAAGTCAGGGTGCTCTCCATTGACAACGAGAGGCAGGAAGTCGTTGCCAGTGGCAACACCCACATTCCACGGAAAATGGAAAGCTGTACACGAGACACAGTGGCCTTGTAATTTGGATATCCCTTTCACAAAAGCAGTTTCCATCTTGCCTCATGTTAAGGGGATGACAGGGTGCAAAAGTGGAGAGTCCAGCAACCAAGTCACGATCCAATCAGTTTGAAGTATTTGAACAGACAGCAAGTCAAGAAGTTGAAATCACTTAACCCAGTTTGCTTTTGATTTAAATTTCCAGACAATGAAGTAAGCAGTTATGATTAGATTTAGGTAAAATCTAAAGTAAATACCAACACATTTTTAAAACAAAAGTGTTTTTTTTTAAGAATAAAATGTGGCTGTTTTTTAATTATAATGAAGGTGTTGAATCAGTACTCCTCCTTACTTGGAAGAAGCATTGTGTGAGGAGGAATTTAATGCCCACCATTAAGAATAGCTCAGCAGCAGGTCTTCTGACCGAACTTTTTTTAAGGGCATAGCTGCTGCATAGGGTTAGCTGGTGGAAGAACCAACAAGATGGGAAAATATTTTGATCTTGCCCATACCAATCTACTTATCCCAGATGCATCTGTCCATGACAGCATGCATAATAGTTACCATCATACAGCCTTTGAGAAGACAAAGTCCTGTCTTCAGCACTGCAGATAATCCCTATCGTCTTGTGCAGCATTATCACTCTGTTAAATGGAGTAGACTTTGAATACATCTGGTAGCTTTAAACTAGGAACCCATGAGGCGCTGTAGACCTTCAACAGCAGGAGAATTGTACTCCAGTGCAATCTGTAACCTCATGGCCCAGCATTTCTTCCACTCACCCATTACCATCAAGCCAGGAGATCAATGCTGATTCATTGAAGAGTGCAGGAAGCCAGGGTGGGAGCAGCACTAGGCATACCCAAAAATGAGATGTCGACCTAGTGAAGCTACAAAACAAGGCTACTCGTGTGTCAAACAACATAAGCAATAAGTGAGAGACAAAGCTAAGCAATCAGCTGCTTCATCAATGACTGTTCCTCCATAAGGTCAGAAATTGAATATTTGCTAACCTTGCTCAATATTTAGCACCCTTAGCATCTTCACAGATATTGAAGCAGTCTATGTCTGAATACAGCAAACCCTGGACTGTTTCCAGGCTTGAACTGAAAAGTGACAAGTAACTGTCGAACCATATAAGAGCCAGGCAATGGCCATTACAACAAAAATGAATTTAGTCATCACCCCTTAATATTCAATGGTGTTACCATCACTGAATCCACCATTATCAATGTCCTGAGGTTTACCACTGGCCAGGACTTAACTGAACTAGACATCTAAACGCATTGGCTACAAAAGCAGGTCAGAGGCTAGGAATACAGCAGTGAATAACTCTTCTCATAACTCCCCAAAGCTTGTCCACCATCTACAAAGCAAAAGTCAGGAGTATGAAAGAAAACTTCCCATTCACCTGATTGAGTGCAGCTCCAGCAACGTTCAAGAAGCCATTCAGGACAAAGCTGCCCACTTGATTGGAAAAACATTCACTCCCACCACCAGCAACAACCAGTAGCAGCCGTGTGTACCATCTACAAGATACAGAAATCACCAAGGCTCCTTTCCAAACCCACGACCACTTCGATCAAGGAGAACAAGTGCAGCAGATACATGGGAACATTGTCACCACAGCAAGTTCTGCTCCAAGCTACAACGGTCATGACTTGGAACTATATCACTGTTACTTCACTGCTGTTGGTACAAAATCCTGGAACTCCCTTTCTAACAGCACTACAGTACCTACAACGGTTCAAGAAGGAAGCCCATCTTCTCAAGCCCAATTAGTAATTGGTTGGGCAATGCATGCTGGTCCAACCAATGATGCCTGCATTTTCAAATAAGTAAAAGGAAACTTGAAATAAAAAGATCATTTCATCAATGTTGTATTTTTGATTCTGGGATCTTGCTGTGCTAATTAACTGCTTCATTTTCTGCGTGATAATTGACCAGAAAGCACTTGAGATGTGTTGAGGTTATGAAAGGTGCTACGCAAAAGCAAATGTTTCTTTCAAACAGACAGAAACTCCAGCCCACTGATTCTGGAGGTGATATTATGTTCTGCTATGAGATTTGAAAAGTTTTACCCAACCTAGTGCTAGGCATAAAGATAACATTCCTCTTCCTTGGCAATGAAAAGACTGTTGAATCTACAGTTGTCCAGTTCTTAGCAAGGACTTTGTTGGTAGCTACTCACTGAGACACAAGATCATGGCTTGCAGTCCATAGCCCGGAGTACATAACCTAGGTTGACAGTCCGGTGCAGAACTGAAGGAGTGCAGTACTACTGGAAGTGCTGCTTTCTGGATTCTAGAGTGCTTCATTAGCTATTGCATGCTTTTAAATGCACTGAAAGACACCAAAAGTAAGTGTTTCTTTTCTTCCAGCTCTATGACAGCTACAAATTATCTTCATTTCTCTGGCTTTGACCTTTTTGCAACTCTTCCTGCCTAGGCATCTCAACTGAAGGCTGTATTTTAGTCACGGAGGAACATTGAAACGTTGAAGCAGGAGTAGACCATTCAGCCCTTGAGCCTGTTCCATCATTCCACATAAGGGCTGATTGTCCATATGAATGCTATTTTCCCATGTTATCCTCATATCCCTCGATGTCACTAGCATCTAGAAATCTTATCTATCTCTGTCTTGAAAATACTTAATGACTGATCCTTCACAGTTCTCAGGGTACAGAATTCCAAAGACTTACTACCCACTGAGTGGTGTGGTTCCTCTTCATCCTGGTCCTAAACGGCTTGTCCCTTATTCTGAAACTGTGTCCCCACTTTTAGAAATCCCATCCACAGGAAGCACTCTTTCTGCATCCAGCCTGTCTAGCCCTCTAAGGCTTTTGTAATGGCCAGCAATTGTTGCCCATTAATTGGGTGGATCTGGAGTCACTTTGGGACAGATTGGGTAAGGATGACAGATTTCCTTCCTTAAAGGATATTTGTAAACTAGATAAGCTTTTACAATAATTTTCAGTGGTTAAAAATCTTTTATTGAATTCAAATTTCAACATCTGCCACAGTTCGATTTAAACCCATGTCCTCAGAACATTAGTCTGGGTTATTAGTCCAGTAATGTTGTGTTGAGGCCGCTTCTGGAGTACTGGGTTAAGTTCTAATTGCTCCATTAAAGGCAAGCTGTTGAGACCAGAGGCCATCCGAATTAGCCAAGCTTTGTACGAGGCTGAGACAAGAGAAAATGAGCGACAGATCAAACATCAGTGAGAAAGTGGCTGTTGTGAATGCAGGATGGAAAACTGCGGAACAAGTTCAGCAATTTTTTTGCTCCAATGCATAAGGACTCCCGTGACTGTCTCTCAGAAAATAGGCAGCTTCAAAGGAACGAGTTGGGGCAGGAGGTGGGGGTGGGGGATGTTGAGTGGTATGGGGAAGTCGTGAAATGAACTAAAGAAATAGTGACAGCTGGAAGTTCAGAGAACAGTTATATTCCAAAGAGGGTGCATCTGCTTTGCATATAAAACATTCTGTTTAGACAGCACTCAGTGAAGGCTGAATTAGTGCTCTATGTGAATGTTGCTTTGCACTTCACCACGTCCTCAACATCAGACATGACTATTCCTTCTTGACATTCCTAATTGTCTTTCAGTTACATGCGTGACCTGCCTGAACTCTCTACTCTGAGTGTTTTTGTTTCATTTAGCTTCCTTGCCTTTTACTTTGAATGTAAGACAGAAAGAAAGAAGTGGAATTCAAACATTGCTGCTCATAACAAGACATTGCTGATGGATAGGCACTGTTGTAATGCAGGGAACACAACAGCCAATTTCATACAGCAAGCTCCCATAAACATTGACAGAATAACCAGAAGATGCTGTAAAAGCTCAACAGGTCTGGCAGCATCTGTGAAGAGAAATCAGAGTTAACGTTTCAGGTCGAGTGACCCTTCCTCAGAACAGATGCTGCCAGAAATGTTGAGTTTTTCCAACAATTTCTGTTTTTGTTTCTGATTTACAGCATCCGCAGTTCTTATTGAGGTAATAACCAGACCTTTTTTCATCATAATGTTGGTTGACTGATAAATGGTGGCTAGGACCCTGGGAAGAACTGATCTCCTCTTTCTCAAACGATGCTTTCTGTAGAGATTGTAATGAAGTCAGCCAGGTGGACCTCAAAGAATATGAGTTCCCTGATGGGGGGGCTCTTAACCTGGTCCAAACAGAAAGCTCTAGCTGACCGATATAAACAGGAGTGTCAGAGGTTCTGTTCACTCAGAGCTGGCTCTGAGGGAGCTGGTCTAGTGTCAAATACCATGCATGTGTAAATAAAGCAAGCCTTGGTGACGGGATACTGGCCTCTGTGGAGTTATTTCACTTTGAAATTTTTCTATGTCCACCTGAGAGGAGAGAATGGACCTTTGTTTTAGCCTTTCATCACCTCTCATGTTGCATCGCTCCCTCAATAGAGCATTAGAGAAGCAATCTAGATTGTACACTGATGGTTCTGATAATGGAGTTTAAATCCACAATTATTGATCACAGAGTTGACAGTGTTACCTCAGAGAAACAGCTCACAGAGTGGGCAACTTCCATGAGCTCCAGTATTACAATGCAACATCCTATGTTACTCAAAAACAATTTCTTTGAACTTAACGTTTTTTGAAAAAGAAAAAGCATGTCATCAACAGGTTGTTCAATGACATTCATTTTAATCGAATACATCATTCAGAATAAGTTTAGGATCTCAGGATGAGACTACAATTTAGGATGCTACAGCACAAACCTCCTGTCATTTCAATTCCCAAGTCACGGCAGAGAATTTGATTTAATGTGCTAGTTCTTTTGCAGGAGATCTTAAAGGACAGTAGGTACTGTTCTTAACTTTGAGCTAGAAGCTATGGGTCCAAATCCTACTCCATGATTTGTTGGCCAAGGAACTGAATTAATCAGATGACCAAATAAGTTGACGATCAACTTGTCACTACACCCAGCACATACACTGGCGCAGGGAGTAAGCGCCAGAGAGATTCGGGGATTCTCATGTGATGGAAGGAAATTTGGAGCCTCTACCATCAGAGCTCCAGACTGCAAAAGTGTATGTTCCCACAGCAATGTAGACTCCTTCTGGGACAGTTAGCACAGTGATCCGAGACAGCTTAATGGAATTCACACTGCTGCTCACCACATTGTATAGGTTTGTTGCGAACATCCTATATTATGTAGAGATCTACAGGGCCTGCTTTGTCACATGTGATAGAGGTAAACCGCAAAATGGTCTAACTAGAAGAGGCTCCTGTATTGAACAAGAAGTAATTTATTGCAACTAGTTACCTTGATGTGATGGGCACTGTTATAAAGATTATGAAAAAGAATGGGGACCTCAATCTTTCAAGCTGTTCTGCCCAGAACTACATATAATCATATCGTCATAGTGGGTGGTCTTTAAGGCGCTCCCTGGGATTAGACCTATATACAACAGGCTGAATCTCTGGTGTGGATCAGACTGGGGAAAATGTCCAGTCCAGCTGACATGGACTTGGGAACTGCCTCCTTGTCCTATCTGTGATGAAGATTGAGATACTATAGGTCAAACCTCCCTTTGGACAGAGAACAAAAAGAAGATAAAACAAAGAACAGTGGATGCTGGGAACCTGAAATAAAAACAACAATTGCTGGAGAAACTCAGCAGGTCTGGCAGCATCTATGGAAAGAGAGAAAGTTCTGAACAAAGAACAAAGAAAATTACAGCACAGGAACAGGCCCTTCGGCCCTCCAAGCCTGCGCCGATCCAGATTCTCTTTCTAAACCTGTCGCCTATTTTCCAAGGATCTGTATCCCTCTGCTCCCTGCCCATTCATGTACCTGTCTGGATACATCTTAAATGACGCTATCGTGCTCGCCTCTACCACCTCCGCTGGCAACGCATTCCAGGCACCCACCACCCTCTGCGTAAAGAACTTTCCACGCATATCTCCCTTAAACTTTTCCCCTCTCACCTTGAAATCGTGACCCCTAGTAATTGAGTCCCCCACTCTGGGAAAAAGCTTCTTGCTATCCACCCTGTCTACACCCCTCATGATTTTGTAGACCTCAATCAGGTCCCCCCTCAACCTCCGTCTTTGTAATGTAAATAATCCTAATCTACTCAACCTCTCTTCATAGCTAGTGCCCTCCGTACCAGGCAACATCCTGGTGAACCTCCTCTGCACCCTGTCCAAAGCATCCAAATCCTTTTGGTAATGAGGTGACCAGAACTGTATGCAGTATTCCAAATGTGGTCGAACCAAAGTCCTATACAACTGCAACATGACCTGCCAACTCTTGTACTCAATACCCCGTCCAATGAATGAAAGCATGCCGTATGCCTTCTTGACCACCCTATCGACCTGCATTGCCACTTTCAGGGTACAATGGACCTGAACACCCAGATCTCTCTGTGCATCAATTTTCCCCAGGACTTTTCCATTTACCACATAGTTCACTCTTGAATTGGGTCTTCCAAAATGCATCACCTCGCATTTGCCTGGATTGAATTCCATCTGCCATTTCTCCGCCCAACTCTCCAATCTACCTATATTTTGCTGCATTCTCCGACAGTCCCCTTCAATATCTGCTACTCCACCAATCTTAGTGTCATCTGCAAACTTGCTAATCAGACCATCTATACCTTCCTCCAGATCATTTATGTATATCACAAACAACAGTGATCCCAACACGGATCCCTGTGGAACACCACTGGTTACAGTTCTCCATTTTGAGAAACTCCCTTCCACTACAACTCTCTGTCTCCTGTTGCCCAGCCAGTTCTCTATCCATTGAGCTAGTACACCCTGGACCCCATGTGACTTCACTTTCTCCATCAGCCTACCATGGGGAACCTTATCAAATGCCTTACTGAAGCCTTACTGAAGGATGGACACTGGACTCAAAATGTTAACACTGGTTTTTCTCCACAGATGCTCATGATCTCTTTGAAATCAGCTAACTCAGCAAATATGAAGGCCCCAGCGATAGGCATTCCTAGACTAGACAGCTTCGTTCCACACTCAACAAGCCAGCTGAATTCAGCTTAAACAAAACAATTCTCCTTAAAATTAAATGCCAGTCATGTCTGTGGTTTACCATTAAACATACACCAATATTACCATCCTATTATAGATAACAAGGTGTAGAGTAGCAGGCCAAGCAGCATCTGAGGAGCAGGAAAGCTGACATTTCAGGTCTGGACCCTTCTTCAGAAAAGGGTCCTTACCCTCCTATTAGTCCTTTTTTATGATTCTCTTGTGGGCATCCTTGGCTGGGAGTTACCCATCCCTAATTGCCCTTGAGAAGGTGGCAGTGAGCTGCCTTCTTGAACTGCTGCAAGTTGACGCATAATGCCATTGGAAAGAATATTCCAGGACTCTGACCCATGCAAAACTGAAGGAACGATGATATATCTCCCGGTCAGGATGGTGAGTGGCTTGGGGGGGACCTTGCAGGTGTTCCCATGTATCAGCTGCCCTTGTCCTTACAGATGGAAGTGGTCAGAGAGCCGTAGAGTCATGCTCTAGAAGCAACTCTAGAGCCCAACATGTCTATACCAACCAATAAACACCAAATTGCACTAATCCTATTTACCTGCATTTGGTCTATAGTCTATTATGCTCCAGCATTTTAAGTACTCTTCCAGATGCTGCTTAAATGTTGTGACAATACCTGCCACCACCACCTTTTTAGGCAGCACATTCCACATTTCTACCACCTTCTCAGTAAAAACATTTTTCCTCAGGTCTGCACTGAACCACTTACTCCTCACCTTAAACTTATGCCGTCTGGTCTGAGACACAGCTGCCATGGGGAAAAGTTTCCCATGACCAAACCTGTCTATATCTCACATAATTGTGTATACCTCAGTCAGATTCCCTTTCAGCTTCCTCTATGCCAAGGAAAACAAATCCAATCTCTCCTTGTAATTGAGAATTTTCATCCCAGCAAACATCCTGGTAAATGTCTCCGTGCAATCATGTCCTTCTGATAGAATGGCAACACAAACTCTCCATTCCATCTGTGGCTTAACCAAATTTTTTTTTATAACATTGGAGCAAGACTTCCTTGCTCTGTATTCTATACCTCAGCGAATGAAGACAAGCATCCCATATGCCTTCTTCACCATCCTGTCTACCTGTCCTGGCATATTTGAGGATTGATGGGGTTTGACAATAAGACCTGTTTGTTCTTCAGTACTTGCTAGGGACCTACTATTCGTTATTTATTCATTCATTTTTTAAAATTCATTCACAGGATGAGGGCATCACTGGATAGGCAGCATTTATTGCCCATCCCTAATTGCCAGAGGGCAGTTCAGAGTCAACCACATTGCTGTGGGCCTGGAGTCACATGTAGGCCAGACCAGGTAAGGATGGCAATTTCCTTCCCTAAAAGGACGTGAGTGAACCAGATGGGTTTTCCCCCAACAATCGACAATGGATTCACAGTCAGCATTAGATTCTTAATTCCAGATATTTATTGAATTCAAATTCCACCATCTGCCATGGCGGTTTTCGAACTCGGGTCCCCAAAACATTATGTGGTCACTGGATTAACAGTCCAGTGAGAATACCACCAGACCATTGCCTCCCCATTTGTTGTGGGATGTGGGTATTTATTGCCCGTCCCTAGTTGCCCGTGAGAAGGTGGTGGTGAGCTGCCTTCTTGAACCGCTGCAGTCCTCCTGCTGTAGGTTGACCCACAATGCCATTAGGGAGGGAATTCCAGGATTTTGATCCAGCGACAGTAAAGGAACAGTGATATATTTCCAAGTCAGGGTGATGTGTGGAGGGGATCTTGAAGATGGTGGTTTTCCCATATATCCGCTGCCCTTGTCCTTCTAGATGGAAGTGGTCGTGGGTTTGGAAGGTGCTGTCTGAGGATCTTTGATGAATTTCTGCAGTGCATCTTGTAGATAGTACACACTGCTGCTATTGAGCGTCAGTGGTGGAGGGAGTGGATGCTTGTGGTTGTAGAGCCAATCAAGCAGGCTGCTTCGTCCTGGATAGGGTCACAGCTCTTGAGTGTACACATTCATTGTGTCCATCCTTCCCTTATTAGACTCCTAAAATGCATCATCTCACACTTAATGGGATTAAATTCCATCTGCCATTGCTCTGCCCAATTTACCAGGCTGTAGAAGGAGACCATCCTCCTCAATATCAACAACACCATCAACTTACATGTCATCTGCAAACTTACTAATGAGACCTCCGCTCTCATACCTAAGGTGTCACTGTACATAACAAATAGCAAGCCAGGATTAATTTCTATGGTACGTTCCTGGTCACAGACTTCCAATGACAAAAACAGCAATCATTTGCCTTCTATTTGTAAACCAACTTTGGATCCAGTTTGTCAACTTGCCTTGGATCCCATAGGCTGTAACCTTTTGGACCAGCCTTCAGCATGTCAATGGCTTTACTGAAGACAACGCAAACCACATGTCCTTCTGGAAAAGAAATCTGCCATTCTCACTTGGTTTCACCAACATGTGATTCCAGACCCACAGTAACGCTGACTATTAACTGCCCTCTGAAGGACCTGAGCAAGCCATTCACTATCGTTTGTTATGAAGTCTCAACCAACTTGGCCTTGACCTAGGCACTGGAAAAGACAACGGCAGAAACAGGCCTGCCGACCCTGCACAGTTCCCCTTACTAACACCTGGGGGTTGGTGCCAAAATTGGGAGAGATGTCTCACAGACTAGTCAAGCGATAGCCTGACATTGTCAGAGTATTGCAATCGTACCTTACAGACAATGTCCCAGACAACACCATCACCATCCCTGGATATGTCCTGTCCTACAGGCAAGGCATTCCCAGCAGAGGGGGTGACACAGTGGTGTGCAGTCGGGAGAGGGTTGCCCTGGGACCCCTCAACATTGACTCCGGAGTTTCATGGCTTTGGGTTAAACATGGGCAAGGAAACCTCCTGTTGATTACTATGTACCATCCTCCCTCAGCTGATGAATCCATATACCTCCTTGGTGAAATACATTTGGAGGAAGAACTGAGGATGGCAAGGGCACAAAATGTACTCTGGGAGGGGGATTTCAATGTCCACCACCAAGAGTGGCTCAGCAGCAGTACAACTGATCGAGCTGGTCGGGTCCTAAAGGACATAGCTGCTAGACTGGGTCTGTGGCAGGTGGTGAGGGAACCAACAAGAGGGAAAAACATACTTGACCTCATCCTTACTAATCTCCCAGTTGCAGATGCATCTATCCATGACAGTATCGGTAAGAGTGACCATCGCACAGTCCTTATGGAGACGAAGTCCCGCCTTCACATTGAGAACAACCTCCATCGTGTTGTGTGGCACTATCACCGTGCTAAATGGGACAGACTTTGCACAGATCTAGCAACTCAAGCCATGAGGCACCGTGGGCATCAACAGCAGCAGAATTGTACTCCAGCACAATCTGTAACCTCATGGCCCGGCATATCCCCCACTCAACCATTACCATCAAACCAGGGGATCAACCCTGGTTCAATGGAGAGTGCAGGAGCAGCACCATACATACCTGAAGATGAGGTGTCAACCTGGTGAAGCCACCAAACAGGACGACTTGCACGCCAAACAGCGAAAGCAGCAAGTGATAGACAGAGCTAAGCGATCCCACAACCAACAGATCAGATCTAAGCTCTGCAGTCCTGCCACATCCAGTTGTGAATGGTGATGGACAATTAAACAACTCACTGGAGGAGGAGGCTCCACAGATATCCCCATCCTCAATAATGGAAGAGCCCAGCACGTCAGTGTAAAAGATAAGGCTGACGCCTTCGCAGCAATTTTCAGCCAGAAGTGCTGAGTGAATGATCAATCTCAGCATCTTCCTATGTTCCCCAGCATTACAGACACCAGTCTTCAGCCAATTTGATTCATTGTATGTGATATGAAGAATTGGTTGGAGGCACTGGACACTGCAAAGGCTACAGGGCCCGATAACATTCTGGCAATAGTACTGAAGACTTGCGCTCCAAAGCTTGCCTTCCTCTTGCCAAGCTGTTCCAGTACAGTTACAACACTGGTATGCACCCGGCAATGTGGAAAATTGCCCAAGTATGTCCTGTACACAAAAACCAGAACAAATCCAACCTGGCCAATTACCGCCCCATCAGTCCACTCTCAATCATCAGTAAAGTGATGGAAGGTGTCATCAACAGTGCTATCAAGCAGCACCTGCTCAGAAATAACCTGCTCAGTGAAGCTCACTTGGCTCCTGAACTTATTACAGTCTTGATTCAAACATGGACAAAGAGCTGAATTCCAAAGCTCTTGGCATCAAGCTCACATTCAGGCAAATGTGGCATCAAGCAGCCTGAGCAAAACAAGAATCAATGGGCATTTGGGGCAAACTCTCCTCTGGTTAGTGTCATAGCTGGCATATAAGAAGATGGTTGTGATAGTTGGAGGTCGGTCATCTCAGCTCCAAGACAACAAGGTGCAGGGCTGGATGAACACAGCAGGCCAAGCAGCATCATAGGAGCAGAAAGGCTG
>NC_063332.1:10114786-10131593 GCF_021869965.1 Rhincodon typus
TGGAGCTGGAGGAACACAGCAGGCCAGGCAGCATCAGAGGAGCAGGAAAGCTGATGTTTCGGGTCGGGACTCGTCTTCAGAAGAAGGGTCCCGACCCAAAACGTCAGCTTCCATGCTGCCTGGCCTGCTGTGTTCCTCCAGCTCCACACTGTGTTATCTCTGACTCCAGCATTGGCAGTTCTTACTATCTCTGATACAAATTAAGGTGCAGGAATCAGCCATTCGGCCCCTCCATTCTGCCCCGTCATTCCATTGCTCATGCCCAATTTGACTGGCTTCAGCTCCATTTTCTCACCAATATCCTTTAAGTCCGTTGTTTGTCAATCTACTCAATGGCCGAGCATGCACAGCCATCTAGGATTGAGAATTCCAGAGATCTGCTGCTCTTTGAGTGAAAAGTTTCTCCTCATCTCCAAATAAAAACATAAGAACATAAGAATTCAGAGCAGGAACAGGCAACTCAGCTCCCTGAGCCTACTCCACAGTTTAATACAATCTCATCTTAGCTTCTACTTCACTTTCCAGCCTGCTCTCCATAAATCCTTCAGTGAGGAAATTTCATCACTCAGACAGTAGGGAACCTGTAGAATTCTCTAGCACAGAAAGCTGTTGGGACCAGCTTGTTGGAAATATTCAAGGGCGTGGCCCTTGTGGCTAAAATGATCAAGTGGTACGGAGAGAAAGTGCGAATGGGATACTGAGATTGCATGATTAGCCATGATCATTTTAAAAGGTGGAGCAGGCTCAAAGGGCCGAATGGCCTACTCCTACACCTATTTCTTATGTTTCTATGCTTCAACCCATTACTCATTAAAAATCTGTCTATCTTCTTAAATTTACTTAATGCCCTAGCATCCACCGCACTCTGGAATAGTTAACTCTACAGATTTGAGGACAGTAGCCAATCCTTTTTTTTACTGCAACCTCGGTTCCCAAGCCAAGGAAAACTACCTCTCGACATCTACCCTGTCAATCACCTTAACAGTTTTATATGTTCCATTTGGAACTGCTCACATTTTGAAACTTCAAGGAACACTGGCTTCAGACAATTCAAACACCTACCTCCCATCAGACTATTCCCTTCCAGTGAACAACTTTAACACTTGAAAATCAAACTTTGGGCTTGTTGACTCCAAGTAAGGCAGTGATGTGTTTCAGTCATTAAAACATCAAATGAATGTTCATTTAATTACATTTTCACTTGATGCCATTCAGTCTGAAGCACTGGATCAAGATAATGGGTTTTACTCCTGGATTTAATGAGTGGAAATGGCATTTAGTCTATGTTCTGAAAATGGTTGTTTATATTTTCATTTCCTGCATAAGGTTTTGATTCGTTCGCAGGGAGAACCGGATTTATCTTCTGGTTGGAGTATATTATTATGATTTACAAGCAATGAAATATCACAATGTTCAGAGAACGGAAAAGCTTGAGCAGGTGTCTAAATTAGTCAGGGAGGAATGATTAAACACTTTGAGGGGGCAAACATGAAAACCACAAAAGGAAGGCTTCTTTTATGTACAATGTGAATGGAATTTGCAAAGAGAAGTTATCAATTTCTTGCTCCATGTATGAACAGGCAAATAAAAAATGAACGAGCTGCATGTAAATGATGTCAAGGAATTGAAATGGCACAGAAGGGACGCTATTTAGCCTATTGCGCCTGAATTCTGAATAAGTCACTCGACTCGAAATGTTAACTCTGCTTTCTCTCCACAGATGCTGGCCAGACCTGCTACATTTTGCCAGCAATTTCTGTTTTTCAACCTCCGTCAATTTCCTAGTGCTAATCTTCTGCCTCTTTCCCTTATCGCTGGACATCATTTCAATCCAAATAACCATCCAACGCCCTCTTGAGTGCCTCAATTGAACCTACTTCGAGGCCATCCATTTCAACCTTACTTGCTGTACAAAGGATTTTTTTTGTATCACCCTCACTTCCTCTGCACATCAGTTTAAATCTATACCCTTTTGTTCTTGTTTTTTTATGGACAGAAATGGCTTCTCCCTGTTCTATTCTGTCCAGTCCACTCAGGATTTTGAAAACCTCCATCAAATCTCCTCTCAGCCATCTTCTCGTCAAGGGGAGCTGCCCCACTGTAAAGTCATACAGTCATAGAGATTTATAGCACAGAAACAGACCCTTCGGTCCAACTCATCCATGCTGACCAGATATTTGATATTAATCTAGTCCCATTTTTCAGCATTTGGCCCATATCCCTCTAAACCCTTTCTATTCATGTACCCATCCAGATGCCTTTTAAATATTGAAATTGTACCAACCTCCGCCACTTCCTTTGGCAGCTCATTCCACACGCGCACCACCCTCCGTGTGAAAAGGTTGCCCCTAAGGTCCCTTTTAAATCTTGCTCCTCTCACCTTAAACCTTCACCTTCCAGTTTTGGACTCCCCTACCTCAGGGAAAAGACCTTGTCTATTTACCCTATCCATGCCCTTCATGATTTTAGAAACCTCTATCAAGTCACCCTCAGTCTCCGACACTCCAGGGAAAATAGCCCCAGCCTGTTCAGCCTCTCCCTACAGCTCAAACCCTCCAACCCCGGCAACATCCTTGTAAATCTTTTCTGCACCCTTTCAAGTTTCACAACATCTTTCCTACAGCAGAGGGACCAGATTTTCTTCAATCCATCCTGCTAAATGAAGATTTTCATTCCCGGAATCATTCTTGTAAATTGCTTCTGCATTTCAATAAATTAATTTCTAATCACAGTTGATTTAAAAGGGAAGTGATAGGTTACTGAACTCCCTCACATATTCCAGGAACATTCGCCTGAATTTCATCTGTACCCACACCAAAGTCGAGCTGGCAGACAAAGTGGGAGTGTGTAATATTGACCACTCAAGGGCCCTATCCTTCACTCAGATATTTTACTTGCTGTGGGTTGGACACCCAGCCTCAAGCCAATTAAAGGGTTATCAGCAGTTTAAATGGCTGACCAGGCATGCAAAGTTGCACTTGTTCCAAACTTATATGTGATAAGGTGGAACACCTTGAGTGTAAAATGCATCTGATTGTTATAACACCAGGCCCCTCAGCATCTTGAGTTTGTTCTGTCATTGCAGATGATCTGTGCCTCTACTCTAATTATCTCCCTTAGCTGCAAGTTTTGTCTTATTCTTACCAAGCAACAATCTATCACCAGTAAAATTTGAAATGACACTGCACCCACATCCAAGTTGATGTGGGGGCAGGGGGAAACTCAGAGGATGGGGGTAGATGTGATGGAGAATTCAGATTTCCACTGTTCTTTGTATGGGAATAAAAACATCTGGTTCATTCCAATTTTAAGATTTTGCCTTTTTTTTCTGTATATCTCCAAGGCAAGACACAATCGGAACACATCTATCAATGGCAGAATTGAACAGGGCCTTGCTTTCTGCATAGCCCCTGAATGTTAGTACCTCTGACAGTGCAGCATTGTGTCAATACGACACAAGAGAATCAATCTGCATCATGTGCTCATCAAGCCTCTGGAGTTGGTTAGAATCATTTAACCACTGAGCAGGTTGTGTTTCTGACTGGTACATCTGCCCATGCTTTTGGAGTAACTGCTGTTACTGTTTGGCTACTCTCATAGGGTCATACAGCACAGAAACAGACCCTTCCATCCAACTATTCCATGCTGACCATGCTCCCAGACTAAATTAGTCCCACCTGCCTGTGCACGGCCCATTTCTCTCCAAACCTTTCCCATTCATCAATTTTTCCAAATATCTTTTAAACATTGTAACTATACCTGCACCCACCACTTTCTCTGACAATTCATTCCACACATAAACCACTCTCTGTGTACAAAAGGAGCCCCTCAAAATTTGTCCATTTTAAATCTTTCTCCTTTCACCTTAAAAAATACACTCCCTTGTTTTGAACTTCCCCCACCCCAGGGAAAAGAACCTTGACATGCACCTCATCAATGCCCCTCATGATTTTATAAACCTCTGTAAGGTCACCCCTCAACCTCCCATGCTCCAGTGTAAAAAGTCCCAGCCTATTCAGTCTATTTTTATATCTCAGACAGTCCATTCCTGGCAATATCCTGGTAAATCTTTTCCTGAACTCTCTCCAGTTTAGTAATATCCTTCCAATAACAGGGTGACCTGTACTCCAGAAGATGACCTGTACAACTAATCCAGAGATGCTATTAATGTTCTGGGGACCCAGGTTCAAATTCTTTTCGGAAAGAAAATCTGCCATCCTTACCTGGCCTGGCCTGCATGTGACTCCAGACCCACAGCAATGTGGTTGGCTTTTAACTGCCCTCTGGGCAATTAGGGATGGGCAATAAATGCTGTCTAGCCAGCGACGCCCTCATCCCGTGAATGAATGAAAAAAGCAATGCTAATCTCTGGATAATCAGGCCTGTGTAGTCTTTCGGGATCAGATGCTGATCCAGATTGTCATCCTGAAAAACAATTAGAGTGGATTTGGAACAAATATGTATACCAGAGATTAACCTGCTGGGCAGCAATGGCCTTGTGGTATTATGACTAGACTATTAATCCAGAAACTCAGCAAATGTTCTGGACAGCCAAATAAACAAAGAAACTGGGTTTAAAAGTCTAATGATGGCCGTGAATCCATTGTCGATTGTCAGGAGAGAAACCTTTGCCAGATACATTAGGGACATTTAAGCGAGTCTTGGATAGGCACATGGATGACAGTAAAATGAAGGGTATGCAGGGTAGTTTGACCTTAGAGTAGGATAATAGGTCGGCACAACATCATGGGCCGAAGAGCCTGTACTGTGCTGTACTGTTCAATGTTCTATGCTCTATCTGGTTCACGAATGTCCTTTCGGAAAGGAAACTGCCATCCTTATCTGGTCTGACCTACACATGGCTCCAGACCCACAGCAATGTGGTTGACTCTTAAAACTGCCATCTTGGCAATTAAGGATGGGCAATAAAATACTGGCATAGACAGCGATGCCCACTACCTGTAAATGAATAAAGAAAGAGGTTCACAAACCCATTGGGAAATTCAGTTATCACTGTGTAGCTGGTTCAAAGCAGCCAGTTAAAAGAAGATTAACTATTAAAGCTGCATGGTGAAATAGTTTTACTACGTAGGATGCAATAAAATGTAGCATTTACAGAGAAAGAAGCTCCAATGTATTGGATGGATAAGGGGATTTGTGTTGTCTGCCTACTGAACAAAAGAAAACACATAAAACTGCAATCTGGCACCCATAAGTGAAGTGCATGGATTGTGAAAAGCTTTGCTTGCCATCAGGTTTAGTGCTGAGTTAGTTGATCTCAGTGATAGTTGTGCATTAATTCTGGAGCCAGAAATAGAGAGGAGGCAAGGTTAGTCCAAGTTCCAGCCCCAGTGGGGAAACAGATTTCTTCCTTCCTCTTAGTTTACTGTGACTGATCACAAACTCGTTATTTTGATAGTCCATGAAGGAATTCCTCTTTACTGCCTATGAGTAATGCACAAGTAGAGAACATAACAGCGAGAGGTCAGGCTAGAATGCAGCATCCTCAGTTTTGTTAATAGTAGTGTAGGTCAGAAGGCCAAAGACATAGGAGCAGAAGTAGGCCATTCAGCCCAAGTCTGCTCTGCCATTCAATTAGATCATAGCTGATCTGATCATCCTCAACTTCACTTTCCTGCCTTTTCATCATGACCTTTGAGTCAGTTACTAAGACTATCAGGAGGCAGGGCGACACGTATGACCGTGTCAGGATCTCAAGCTGGAGACCTCCTTTCTCCACCTAGGCCTTGGCAGGTACTGTCCAAAGGTGCGGTGGAGGCACATACAATCGTGGCATTTAAGAAGGAACTAGCTTATTAACTTAAAAAAAAAGATTGTAGGGCCACAGGGAGAAGACCTGGGAGAGCCAGCACAAACATGACTGTTGGAATGGGCTCCTTCTGTGCTCTAACTATTCTGTGAACTTTATAAATTGCTCTTCAGGCCTTGAAGAGGTATTGAGGACAATCCTGGCACCACAGTCCAAGAAATGTGTCAAGATCTAAGCCAGAGTGTTTGGTGGCATGTTACTGTGGACAAGAGGCTCTGGTTTGTGGAAACAATTCAACAAAATAGGACTACTGCCCTTGAGTTGAATATTCCCGGTCTGCTGAGGTGGGCCTGGTGATAGTGGGGAGGGGAGGACCGTGGGAGGAGTTCCTGACACTTGCCTGAAGAACATTCCCACCAGTGGATGGGGACCCGGACAGGACAAACCCTCTTCTGGTGGCAGACAACCAATCAGCTAACTACAAACCCAATTAGGGTCCCCGCTCCCTGCCCAGTTTGTTCCCGACACTGAAGCTCCAAAGCTTGTGAAAATATCCAGCCCTCAGGAAGGCAAGAGTTTAAGATGTGACATGGTGCACGATTTAAAGATGGCTAGTGGCTGTGATTGGGCACTGCAAGGATAAATCTTCTCTCCATTAAGTGGAACATTTGGGATGGCACAGTGGCTCAATGATTAGCACTGCTGCCTCACAGCTCCAGGGAGCCAGGTTCAATTCCATCCTTGGGTGACTGTCTGTGTGGAGTTTTCATATTCTCCCCATGTCTGCATGGGTTTCCTCCCACAGTCTAAAGATGTGCAGGCTAGGTGGATTGGCCATGCCAAATTGCCCGTAGTGTCTAGGTTGGGAAATTCAGGGATAGGGAATGGGGTGGGTCTGGGTGGGGTGTTCTTTGCAGGATTGGTATGGACTCGATGTGGACACTGTTGGAATTCTCTGGATTAAGCAGAGTGGGCAGATTCAAAATCACTGGCAAAATACCTGAGAGGGAAGATGAGGGTAAAAACCTTTACTCAAAGAACTATTGGCAACAGGAACGTTCCACCTTGGGTTTGTATTCGATGGAGTTTAGAAGGATATTGCTGGGGGAGCGGGTGTGGAATCTGATTGAAGTTTACAGAATACTGAGAGCACTGGATAGAGTTTCCACTATTAAGAGAGACCCGAGGGCTCAACCTCAGAGTGAAGGGATGACCCTTTAGAACTGAGGTGAGGAGGAATTTCTTCAGCCAGAGGGTGGTGAATCTATGGAACTCATTAACACAGAGGGCTGTGGGGACAAAGTCATTAAGTATTTAATACAGAAGTAGATAGGCTCTTGATTAGTAAGGAGATGAAGGGTTACAGGGAGAAGGCAGGAGAATGGAGTTGAGAAACATATCAGCCATAATCAAATGGTGGAGTAGCCTTGATGGATTGAGAGGCCTAGTTCTGTTCTAATATCTTCTGGTCTTACTGTCTTATGGTCCACCTGAAAAGGTAATAGAAGCTAAAATAGAATAGAAGTAAATAATCTTAAAGGAATTTGGTGATGACAAAAATCGTACAAAGGTAAGTCTCACTCCCTCATTAGTGGTGGTGGTTTAACCAGAGGCTCACCACACCTGAGGTGAGGGGGAGAGGTTGAGAAGGAGAGTCCTTATGGTAACCCCAGCTGGTGTGGGAATTAAACCCATGTTGTCACAATCACTGAGTGTTCTAAGACAGACATCCAACCTCCTGAGCTAACTAGCCCCCTTCTTACAAACAAAGCAGGGATGTAGGACTAAACTTTCAAAGAATTGACAAGATGGACTGAATGACTTCCTTATCTCACAAACTGGTGACAGAGTAGGAGCCTCCCCAGCCCAGGAGCTCGGAACTCATCTCTTCCTTCTGTTTCACTTCTTTTTTCTCTTCCTATGCTTTCTTTTAATGTTTCCATTTATAATGGGATCTCACTTTCTCTTAATGACTTCCATGGAAAGCGTCGTCTCCCAGCCCAGGCCCAGCGACGAGATGGTTTCCAACGGCCCAGAACAGTGATATAGGCCTAGCTCCTGGTGGGGCAGTCTCCCGGTGCGGTGGTCTTGTCGAGAAGGGCAGTCTCAGCCTGGCATGGTGGTCTTATCGTGGCGTGGAGGTCTTCTTCCACAACTCCTGGGTATTCCAGCAGCCCGCTGTGAAGTCCTAGCTCTGGTGTGGGGGTCTTGTCTGGGCTCGGGAGGGTGGTCTCGGTCCAGCCCTGCGTGGCAGGTCTATTCCCAGCCCTCTGTGGTGCTCTCAGCTGGTTTCCCAGCGTACCCCAAACCCAACAGCAGTTAATTGAACTGTGATGCACTGTGGCTTTATTTGCTTCTTATTTATGACTTCTGTCATTAATTTAGGTGCCGTGGTATGGGGACTTATAAAACTTTTCACTGTATTTGTTGTAAAAATGCATGTGACAATAAATTGCAATTCTATTCTATTATGTACAATATTGCATTCAGCACCAAATGTTTGAAGTGAGTACATAGAGTTCTACAGCCTTGCTTCAGCTCTCCTGTCCTCTGCTGATAACAACCTTCGCTCTCTCATCCACAGCCAGAGGATCATTAACCACCATTTTGCTACCTCCAACAGAATGCCACCACCAGACACATATTCCCCTCTTCTCCCTTGTCAGCTTTCCGCAGGGACCGTTCCCTCTGGCACAGCCTGGTCCACTCTTTCTTCACTTCCAACAGCTCCCCCACAGCCCCACGGCACCTTCCCCTGTAACCGCCGAAGGTGTAACACCTGTATATTTACCTCCTCCCTCCTCACTATCCAAGGGCCCAAACATGCCTTCCAGGTGAAGCAGCACTTTACCAGCACTTCATTCAATCTAGTCTACTGCATTCGCTGCTCACAGTGTGGTCTCCTCTACTTTGGGGAAACAAAGTGTAGACTGGGTGACCGCTTCGCAGAACATCTACGTTCTGCTCGCAAAAAAGACCCTGAGCTTCCAGTTGCCTGCCACTTCAACACACCACCCTGTTCCCTGGCCAACAGCCCTGTCTCAAGCTTGCTTTCGTGCTCCAGCCACGCTCAGCACATGCTGGAAGAAGAGTGCCTCATTTTCCGCTTGGGAATTCTACAGCCTTCTGGACTCAATATCGAGTCTAACAACTTTAAGTGAAAACAACAAATAGTGGAGATCACCCAGATCATGCAGCATCCATGGAATCAGAGCAAGGTAAACTCTGAAGAGTCATTTAGACTTGAAACGTTAGCTTGCTGTCTCTCCATGGATGCTGTCTGACACTTTATGATCTCCAGCATTTGCTGTTTCCAGTACAGATTCCAGCATCTGCAGTAATTTGCTCCTTTAACAATTTTAGGGCTTGAAGCACCTTCTCCCATGTCCTTACCCCAACCCCCAAACATCAGGCCTTGTTATCACACGATCTGCTATTACACACAACCCATTAAAAACCAAAAGAACTGCGGAAGCTGTAAATCAGGAACAAAAACAGAAGTTGCTGGAAAAGCTCAGCAGGTCTGGCAGCATCTGTGAAGGAAAAAAACAGAGTTAACATTTCAGGTCCAGTTCTGAGGAAGGGTCACCAGACCCGAAACGTTAAGTCTGTTTTTTTCTTCACAGATGCTGCCAGACCTGCTGAGCTTTTCCAGCACCTTCTGTTTTTCACACACAACCCATTGTTCGTCACTGAAAGTCCCTATTAGTAGCTATTCATTCTCCCAGGCTGATCTTTATCCACTTCTTTGTCTGTTCAATTGTTCTTCTCTCTCTCTTTGGGCCCTATCTCTACCTATCATTTACTCCTTAACCTCTCCCCCCATCCTATCTTCTGCGATACAAAACAACATTTTCCTAGCTACCATCAATTCTGAGGAAGGGTCACTGGATGCGAAACGTTAACTGTGATTTCTTTCCAAAGTTGCTGACAGACCTGCTGAGCTTTTCCAGCAATTTCTGTTTTAGTTTCACTCTCTGCGTTCCTACGAGAAGGCCAGACACTTGGACACAATGACCCTTGGAGCTGGTCTGATTTTTGAGGCACAAGTTGGGAAACGGACCTAGAAAATAAACAAAAACCAGTGCAAGGCAAACGAAACCAAATCTTTTCAAGCCACTCACCATGAGGTCTTGGCGTGTCTGGAAGGAATTGATGTAGCTGGCATAATGTGCGTACTCCATCTGGCTGAGAATAGCTGTCATACAGGCCACAAAATTACTCTAGAAAAGGAAAGGAATATGGAACATGAATTGTGAGCAGGGAGTGTCATCACCTTCCAGAACATAGACAATAACATATTTCTGACAGAACATACCATTTTGTGTTACAATGTAGGATGTGGGGTACAACAGATTACTTTTCCACCAGTCGTAGAGTACTTGTGTCATTTTGCAGACCAGTTCATTGTGAATAGCCAACAACTAGGATTGTTGCTTTTCTCTCAGTGGGTCATGAGATTTTTTTGGAAGTCTCTCCCAGAAAACATGATGGAAGCAAAGTTCATGAACAGCTTTAAGGCAGGGTAGGCATATTCTTGGCGAGTAAGTGGCTGTTGGAAGATGATTGGAGTAGGCGGGAGTGTGGATTTGATGTGACAATTGGATCAGCCGTGATCATATAGAATGGTGAGGCAGGCTGCAATGGCCTACCGCTGCTCCTGATTCATATGTATGTTCAAACGCAGGTAACCTCCAATTCCTCTGTTCTAATGTGTCAAGCTCATCCATTATTCGGACAAATTGCATCAATTGACCAATAGGTCGCAACAAGAGGAGTTCGCAATTAGGCCATCATTTAATTCTCTAAAGCTTATCCACTATTGACAAGACCTAAGTCAGGAGTGTGATGGATTACTTCCCACTTTCCTGGATGGGTGTAACTCGAACAACATTCAAGAAGCTTGACAAAGCAGGACAAAGCACCTCGCTTGATTGGCACCTTATCCAGCACCATCACACTCACAAGACACGTGAGAACATCATCACCTCTATGCACCCCAACAAGCCATGATGACTTGGAAATTATTGTTGCTTCTTCACTGTTGCTGGATCAAAATCCTGGAGTTCCCTTCCTACCACTATTGTGAGGTTACCCACATCCCAAGAAAGGTGCTCACCTTTGCAACGGCAATTAGTGATGGGCAACAAATGAGGTCCTAGCCGGTGAAACCCATATCCCACAGGGAAATGTCTAAACGTTGACCATTTTGAAGCACTCCTGAAGGGTGCCAAACCATTATCAGATTACTGTCCGAATATCTGCAAGAACTGGTAAGTCTGATCATGCACCTTGTGAAAAAACCTGAAGCTATGAAATCTGTCTTTAACAAATTGCGTTTCATAGTGTATCAAAGGATTCTGAAGGAACAAGTAAAATGTGAAGAAACTTGAAATGGTTTTCTTTTATGCATCTTAGTTCCTTGGAGAGGAACATCTTACAGAACATTAAGAATGGCAATTCAAGGAGTCTTTTCTATAAACCACAGCTGGTTGCTCCTTTTCTGCATTTCATGATTACTATTTAATTCTTGTGTTTGCCTGCTGTTTTACAAACCAGGTCAAAACGGAACAGGCAGTCCCATATAACTGAGCTTTCTATCTGTCACAGGCAATGGTACAAGGCACCCCTGCAATGAATCATAGAATCCCTACAGCATGGAAGCAGGCCATTCAGCCCAGCAAGTCCTCACCAACCCTCTACCTGTAACCCTGCACTTCCCATGGCTAACCCACCTAGCCTGCACATCATAAGACCATAAGACATAGGAGCAGAAATTAGGCCATCCAGTCTGCTCCGGCTGTCCTGCTGATAGGTTTCTGAGCCCCATTCTCCCCATAACTCTTGATCCCCTTGACAATCAAGAACCTATCAATCTCTGTCTTAAATATACTCAATGACCTGGCCTCCACATCCCTGGACACTGTGGGCAATTTAGCATGGCCAATCCACTTGACCTGCACATCTTTGGACTGTGGGAGGAAACCGGAGCACCCAGAGGAAACCCACACAGACATGGGCAGCGCATGCAAACTCCGCTCAGATAGTTGCCCGAGGGTGAAATCGAACCCGGGTCCCTGGTGCTGTGAGGCAGCTGTGCTAACCACTGAGCCACCGTGCCACCCCAATGCCACAGTGGGGCAGCAAGATTTCCTTTAACCAAGCATCTTCAAATTGGAGATCCACATAAACTATTTAATTCCTGCAATTCTCATACAATTCTTTGTGACCTCTTCCCCTCTGAGTACAAGCTACAAAGAAAGCAAATGCCAATTGATTCAGTCGAATTCCTGCACCAATAATGTCAATGATCCTCCACTCTGTGAACTACTAAAGACATTATTCAGTCAATGCATTCATGAGGGCTGTCAGATAGATATGGATCAGAAGGCCATCTCATCCAGTAAGATGCTACAATGAGATAGAAATTGTATTGGTTACAAATTGGACAGCTCTTTCAAAGTACCTCACAGCCGTGAGGGCTTGAATGTTCTTCTACATTGTAACATTCTACTCTTACCTGAATACAACAAATAAGTACCTTTAAACAAAAAAAAAACAAAGAACTGCGGATGCTGGAAATCAGAAACAAAAACAGAAATTGCTGGAAAAACTCAGCAAGTCTGGCAGCATCTGTGGAGAGAAAGCAAAGCAACCCTTCTTCAGAATAGCAGAAAGGAGTTCTGAAGAAGGGTAACTGGACCCAAAATGTTAACTGTGCTTTCTCTCCACAGATGCTGCCGGACCTCCTGTTGAATTTTTCCAACATTTTCTGTTTGCAAAACTGTTTTTAAAGGACAGAATGGCCTACTCCTGCTCTTATTCTCTATGTCTCCATTAAACGTAGAGGAGCATAGGGATCACAGTTGCTCATAGATCATGACCGAGCCTCAAGTTTCAGGTCTTGATCCTTACTGCTTTGGTCAGCTGGCTGAAGGCGGAGCTCCACATAAGAGGCAATGATAAATTTCATCATCTACAAAAGCCTTAATCAAGAGGAGTCAGATAATCTCCCATCTGTTCCATATCCTCATTTCTGTTCACGCGCAGAACTTTTCAATGCTAATCTCAGAATTAGCTTTTGCTATTTCCAGTTCATTTCAAAGTTACAAATTATTTCCAGCTCAGTAGGTCCATCTTCGGACTGTGCTTGACACAAACATAGAAACCCAGATAAAAAAGGAGCAGGGATAGGTCATTTGGCCCTTCGAACCTGCTCTATCATTCAGTATGATCATGGTTGATCATCCAACTCAATGTCCTGTTTTCATTTTCTCTCTGTACTCTTTGATTCCTTTAGCCCTAACAATTACAACTAATTCCTTCTTGAAAACATGCAATGCTTTGCCCTCAACTACGCGTAGCTCTGTGGTTAGCACTGTTGCCTCTCAGCACCAGGGACCCAGATTTGATTACAGCCTCAGGTGACTGTCTGTGTGTAGTTTGCACATTCTCGCCATGTCTGCGTGAGTTTCTCTTGGGTGCTCCCACAGTCCAAAGATGTGCAGTTTAGGTGGATTGGCCATGCTTATCGGTCTGCACTGTCCAGAGATGTGCAGGTTAGGTGGATTATCCATGGGGAATGCAGGGTTACAGAGACAGGGTAGGGTGTTCTTCAGAGGGTTAGTGCAGACTTAATGGGCTGAATGGCCTCTATCTGCATTGTAGGGATTCTATGAACTGATTTCTATGCTAGTAAATTCTACCACCTCCAGGTAAAGAAATTTCTCCCTCCCTTCCTCATGTTATCTTAGTGGTGCATCCTTTGAGTGATACCTTTCTCCTGTGGTTAACGAGGTTCCCTTCAAATGTATCTTGGTTATTCTTCTCAAATATTCCTTGTGGGGTCTGCATTGCAACGGTTCTCTGGTTCTGAAATGTCTCCAGAATTACCTATTTAATTTATTAACAGCTGTCGTATGTTTAAGGCTTTTGTTCAATTTCTGTCTATACCCGATCAAACTTTCCCATTGTCATTGAGTTTTACTTCTTCATGCAACTTGATTCTTTCATATAGATGGTCACCAGCACTCCTAGCCTTTTGAGACAAGTGCGTTTTAGATTCCCCTGTCCTCTGTACGAAAAGGTGCTGTCTGAATTTACCTCCAAATGGCCTGACTCTCATGTTTTGGTTCTAATTTCTTCAAGCCGAGGAGATAATTCCTCTGCAACCTGCTTCCTTTCATTTTCCTATTTCAAACAGCTTGGATAGAACAACCTGCAACCAAAAAACCATCAGACGTAGGAGCAGAAGTAGGCCATTCCGCTGGTTGAGTCTGTTCTGCCATTCAATGTAATTGTGGATGATCTGATGATCTTCATCTCCACTGTCCCACCCTTTCCCCATTACCCTGATTCTCTTACTGATTAAAGATCTGCCTATCTCAGCCTGGAATATACTTAACGACCTGATCTCAACAGTCTTCCGAACCAAATCAAGTACGGGGCAAGCTATGTGGCTTGCCCTCGGAATTTAACCCTTTGAGCCTTGGTATAAAGTAGGAGAATGTACACTGCATGGCCAGCCTGTACAGTTTGCCTGGTATTGGGCAGATGATGTTTTTGAAAGCTAAAAGCAGTCTTTAGAGAGCCGGAAAATACACTGATAAGTGTGCAGGAAGGCAGGGTGGTGGGGGCATCGTGGGTAACATAAATCCTGGCATGGACCAGTCGGGCTGAATGGTCTGTGTCTGTGGTGCCTATTCTGTCTAAATTTTAAGTAAAAATGCAAAGGCCCAGCACATTCCCGTACAGTGTGCTGGTCACCATTGCTGACACCACTCAGTCCAGTCTCCTCCATCCCTAAGTCAATGAGGTGCTAAATTGCTCTTTGTGAAGTATTCCTTTTATTAGCCAATAAATCAGAGGTCAGGGCTGCTATCAGCACTTATTTTATAGTTACTGCCATTTTTTTTATTAAATTCATTTTGAAAGATAGCTCAGACGTCTGCTGGAAAGATGCACTGCAGTAAACTTGATGGGAGATGGTGGTGAAACAGCTCTGTCCTTCAAAAACTTCAAATGAAAACATGATTTCTCAGCAGAGCTCTTCAATCCTCCGAAATGTCAAAAACCCCACCACTGACATTCCAGAAGTAACTGTGCAGGGCTCAGGCAGGACATCCTGGACATCAATAGTTCTGACACTATTTCTATGGTGTGTGTCCCTGACAGGATCACTTTTGCCACATCACCCACCCCCCCCACCCCAGTTTGTGAGGAATAATGCACAAGGAGTGCCCTTTAACATGTCAAACTTGGGCATGAGGGAGAACTTGCGTTGCTATGGCACCTTTCACAGCCTCGTGATGTCTTAAAGCACTTTACAGCCAATGAAGCTCCTTTGTTGTACTCTAAGCAACACAGCAGCAGACTGGACACAGTAGGCTCCCAATGATCAGCAATCCTCATATTGTCAGAGACAAGTGGAGCACAGGAGGAGTCCATTTGGCCCATCAAGTCTGTGCTGGTTCTTTCATACAGCGACCCAGCTACTCCTCCCCTGCAACACCCCCGCTTCCCAAATTCTTGTGCCTTTTCTTCCTACAAGGACAGCAGGTGACTCAGTGGTTTGAACTGCGACCTCACAGAACCTGGGACCTTCGGCAACTGTCTGTGTGGAGTTTGCGCATTCTCCCCGTGACTGCGTGGGTCTCCTCCAGGTGCTGTGGTTTCCTCTCACAGTCCAAAGATGTCCAGTTAGGTGGACTGGCCGTGCTAAATTGCTCATAGTGCCCAGGGATATGCAGGTTAGGTGGATTAGCCAGAGGAAATGCAGGGTTATAGGGGCAGGGTAAGGGGTGGGTGTGCATGGATTGCTCTTTGCGGGGTGGGGGGGGTTCGGTGTGGACTTGATGGGCTGAACGGCCTGCATCCACATTGTAGGGATTCTACGATTCTACAAGAATCGCTTCTATTAAATACTATTAGACAATACATTCCAAATCCTTAACACTGGTTGTGTAAAAACATTTCACTATGGCCAGTTAATGCCTAGTTTTGTCCTAGTGGTGAATACCCATCAGCCAGAACTCCCCAGCTCTTCTTTCTGAAAAAAAAGGCTGTTGGATTTTTTGCCTGTACCTAAAATGGTCCTACTTTAAGACTTCACCCTCAAGGCAGCCTGTTCAATCTACTGCAGCTGGACTTGGAAAAGTGAGGTTAACTGGTGTTTTTGGTCACCGTCCAACTTCAGATATTGTGTGAAGATGGATTCAGGTTCATGGTGACTCTCAGTACGAGGCTGAGTAACGTCTCAGATTTCCACCCTCTCCTCTCAGTTTTCCTTTCCTGCTGTCATTGCAGGCTTGTTAAACCTGAGCTTTATCCTCTTACCATGATTAACTGCACCCCCTCTAATAATCTCTTCAACCATAATATTGGAGAGACTGGGCTCTTTCGACCTTCACTAAGGGTCTCTTGTGAAAATATAAATGCTGTTCAGAAGCAAAGGAGGGAAGGGGGAATTCTTATGAGGGAGTTAATGAGGAAGTGATGAAAAAGTTAAAATGCTAACATTTTAATGGTAATGTCTGTTATGAGCAACGCATCCTTGATCAGGGCAAAAAAAAAATAATCACAGAACTAATTGGGAACTGAGAGATAGTAGGAACTGCAGATGCTGGAGAATCTGAGGTAACAAGGTGTAAAGCTGGATGAACACAGCAGGCCAAGCAGCATCAGAGGAGCAGGAAGGCTGACGTTTTGGGCCTAGACCCTTCTTCAGAAATGGGGGAGGGGAAGGGGGTTCTGAAATAAATAGGGAGAGAGGGGGAGGCAGATAGAAGATGGATAGAGGAGAAGATAGGTGGAGAGGAGACAGACAGGTCAAAGAGGCGGGGATGGAGCCAGTCAAGGTGAGTGTAGGTGGGGAGTTAGGGAGGAGATAGGTCTGTCCAGGGAGGATGGACAGGTCAAGGGGGGCGGGATGAGGTTAGTAGGTCGGAGATGGGGGTGGGCCTTGAGGTGGGAGGAGGGGATAGGTGGGAGGAAGGACAGGTTAGGGAGGCGGGGACGAGCTGGGCTGGTTTTGGGATG
>NC_063332.1:10146593-10165567 GCF_021869965.1 Rhincodon typus
CTAGGCCCGAAACGTCAGCTTTTCTGCTCCTCTGATGCTGCTTGGCCTGCTGTGTTCATCCAGCTCTCCACCTTGTTATCTCAGATTCTCCAGCATCTGCAGTTCCTACTACCTCCACAGCAAAGTGGTTGACTCTTCACTGTTATCTAGGTAACTGGGATGGGCAATAATTGCTGGCCTCGCCAAATGACACCCTCATCCTTTGAATGAATTAAAGAAAAAAAGAAATATTTCCAGGGTGCTCCTGCAGTGAGTCATGTCATTTCGTTTCCTAAAATCTGTCCACCTTTATCTTGAATCTGGCCAATGACTGATCATCATCAACAGCATTCCCTCTAATTCTCTCTTCGGCTGTGTAGGCCTCTGAGGTTCCTTGGGGGGAATGGGGGTGGTTGTACTGATTCCCAGAACCAGTCATATGCATAGAACTTTGAGGTGACAGTGTGTAGCCCCATGGTTTGGGCAGAATGTCAAACCATGTTTTGAAACGGTAAAAAATAACAAAAAAGGTCAATGTACAAACTTTAATTTAGCAAAGCACTCCATAGGGAATGCATTCAAAGAAAACATGACAAAAGGTCATTGACAGAGATAGTAGAACAAGTGGTAATTTTTAAGAAGCATCTCAAAGAGGGGTTGAAATCATAGAATCCCAAAAGTGTGGAAGCAAGTCATTTGGCCCATCGAGTCCATACTGGCCCTCCAAAGACCATCCCACCCTCTCCTACCGTTGTAATTTTGAATCTCCCATGGCTAATCATTGAACCTGCATATCTGATCGATGTAGCATGGCCAATCCACCCAACCTGCAAATATTTGGACTGTGAGAGGAAACCAGAGCACCCGGAGGAAACCCACGCAGACACTGGGGAGAATGTGCAAACTCCGCACAGGCAGTCACCCGAGGGTGGAATCGAACCAGGTGCTGTGAGGCAGCAATGCTAACTACTGAGCCATCGATGAGCTGGAGTGGTGAGAATTCTGTAGGTCCGGTAGTCAAGGTGGGAAGAGACCAGGAATGGAGGAACTCCAAGATGGTCGGGGGGTTGTAAGATCGGGAGAGATGCCAGTGGTTAAAGAGAACACAAAGCCACAGAAGTATTTGAATAAAGGAGAACCTTGAATTTGAAGACTGGAAGCCAGCAAAGGTCAACAAGTTCAGGATGTTAGGGAACAGTACAAGGACAGACATCGACAGCACGATGAGAACGAAGGGACAAAATTGGGTGCGTGGGTTGTGAAAATGAATGGAAAGTGTAGTCAGTATTTGATTGCTTGACATTAATAACAGCCTGCTTATCTCTTGGTTCTTACCCTCTGTTTGCAGTGATAACATTTTGCAGGCAGATTTCCAAAAGTAATAAAAAGCAAAGTCGTTTGCTTTTTGGGAAAACAGGCACACTCAGCAAAAACCTTACCCGGGGAACTATTGAGCTCCCATCCAAGTGCAATGACTATATGTGAAACTTTATATTCAAATAATGTCTCCAACTCCAAATCATCTCTATTAAATGAACATTAGCAATGCTCCTCAAACAATTATATTCAGCCACACGCACAGGCACACTAACTTTGTTTACCTTGCCACATTACTTCAATACACCAGTCTCCAAACCATTTACCCATTATGCAAACTCAACTCAACAAAATGTACTTCGAAAGAGGTGGGAGGAGAGGGGGAATGCTCTCAGGGCTGCACAAAGCACTAAGCTTTTGCGCTGAGCATAACCTTTCCCCAGGTTTGCACAGCTGCTGGAGAGATCCTGTAGCTCAATGCATTAAGCTCACCAACAAGCTGACAATTTGCTTTGTTTACATGTGAGATATTCTTTTGACAAATTAACTGTTACACATTAACATTTGTAGTATATTCGCGTTTTGGATTTGTAACTTCACCCAAGTGATGATTCTTTATGCATCAGCCTGAATGGGGAGCTCAGAAGCAAACCCCTGAGCATTCTCATATAACAATAAAACCTACTTTGTTGTTCCGCAAGCATCTCCGAGCTTTCCTAAGCATTTATAAATCCCACCTCTTCAACAAAGCTTTCCATAACCAATCCCCCCCTTCCCATCTTATGCTTACTTTCTCTGCGGCTGTGATCATACAGGAGAGAAAGGAAGAGATTTAATTTGGTTGATTTGATTTGATTTATTGTAGTCACGTGTACCTAAGTACAGTGAAAAGAGACAGAAAGATAGTTGGGAAGTGGAGTAAAGGTGGAAGTTCTGAAATTTAGGCTGGTTTACTCATTGTTGTGGTAGGGTAAAGGAAAGAAGAGAGATTTGAATTTACATATCATAAATGTCAGGCCGCAAGTCAACCTTTGAAGCCTTAACAAAGTCCTTAAACAATTTGGGTCAACTTATATATGGCATCTATCTGCTCCAGAGGCTTGTCATAACACATTTGAACAGATTTGATTAAAATATCTAAAAAAAATGAATCACTGCTGTGAGTGTAAATCATAGCATTTTGAAATGTGATTTGACAGTCACTAATGCGAAATAAAATCTGGTGTTCTTACCTAGCCTAGCCTACATGTAACTCCAGACTCATAACCTTATGATTGGCTGTCAATTGCCCTCTGAAATGTCCCAGAGAGCCAGTTTGTGGTAGGGCAGTTAGGGGATGAGCAACAAATTCTGGCCTTGCCACATCCTGTCCAAATATGAGAAAAACCATGAAGTCAAGGAAATATGATTTGGATGTGTGACTGACATGGTATTGTCCATTTTAACACTAGTACTCAACGTTATGATTATCCCAATAGCATTAACTGTCTCTGAGATATTTGAATTAATACCAAATTAATATTTGAATTAATGCCAACATCTCCGTCTCAGGCTTGCTGCAGTGCTCCAGTGAAGCTCAGCACATGTTGGAAGAATAACATCTCATTTTCCACTTGGGAATTCTACAGCCTTCAGAACTCAATATCAAGGGAACTAAGTTTTCGATATTGCTTTCTCCTTGAACTGAAAGACATCTCAAAGCATTTTACAGGGTGCTGGGCAAACATAGAAGCTTAACGGGAGGTAATGCAAAAAGAGGACAAAGTTAGATCTGGAGCTCAGAAGCACTGTCACAAAGAATGTTTTTGGGTGGTTTCTGAAAGTGAGGAGTGAGTTCAGAGGGAGTAGCAGAGCACAAGGATACTGTGATGTCAGGAGTGTGATGAGACATTTTTCTGGATGAGGATAGCTCCAACAGCATTCAAGAAACGTGACTCTACTCGGGATAAACGAGCCAATGCATCACCTTAAGTATCCATTCCCTCTACCAATGGTGATCATTGTACCCCAGTGTACACCATCTATAAATGAAATTAGAGTAACTTGTCAAGGCTTCTCCTCCCAAACCTACAATCTCTACTCCTTGAAAGAACAAGCGCAGTAGAAAGACATGTAATATCACCAATTGCATGTACTTCTACAAGTTACAAACCAACCTTACTTGGCACTACATCACCATTCCTTCATTTTGATTAGCCAAAAAATTGGGGAGTGCCTTCCTCATAATTTCGGTGGGAGTGCCTCACCACATACACTACAACAGTTCCCCTCCTCTTCAAGGGACAACTAGGGTCAGAAAATAAATGGTAAGGTCACTACAACTCAAGGATTAATTCCTAAAAAGCAATGTAAGGGCAGCCAAATGATGAGGGAGTGCAGCCCAAAAATTGCAGGTACGGAAGTCTATTCAACTTATCAAGTCTGCTCCACCGTGGAACGAGATCATTGGCTGATTTATCTGCCTTTTACTCCTTAACCCTTGATTCCCTTACCGATTAAAAAGAACAAAGTATGGGAGGAACAGAGAGCTTACTTAGAAACACAGATTCCCCTTTCTTTAAAAACAAACTTACTTTCAAACCCGACTGCATTGTGAATCAAGAGTCCAAAGATGACAAAGAGTTTAAAGGTTAGTTTGAAATGTATTTCGATGAGCATGCAGTAATCCAGAATGCACACTCTCTACCACCGCATTACTATGCCCACAGAGCGGCAAGAGTAGTTTGGATGGCTAACAAAGATGTAGGGTACCCTGACGAAATGGCAGGATTTACATAAAGCAATTTTCTTCGTGGTCTTTCACGTTTTCAGAAATTAATATACATCGACAGAGAAATTATCCCTTCAGATGTCAGCTTGAACTGTGTGGGAAGTTAAAGATGCCCATGTAGGAACACTGCAAATACTGCTTAGAAATTCTACTGTGGTACAAAAGAGATTAAGAATTGGTTTTTCTAAAGGTGACAGAAGGGAAGTTGAATCATGTGGCTCACAATTTGAGTATTAGCTTTGCAAACAAAGAACAACAATAACGCATAATTTAAAAGGAACAGTTTGAATTTATATAGCACCTATCACAACCCAAGAACAATCCAATCTGCTTTACAGTTGGTGTCGTCACCTTGCAGCAGTTGGCAAACAGTGGGCAACTTGCAAAGTGAAAGATCCCACAAACAGCAGATTGATCATGATGAGACAGTCTGTTTCAGCGATGCTGGGTGAAGGATAAGTATGGGTTGGGACACTGAGGGAAAGCTCCTCCATACATTTTCTGAATCACAGCATGTGGGATTTTTCAGGACCAACAGTGTGAGTGATCTCAGTGACCTCAGTCCAAATCTTTATCTTAATCATGGCCATATTGCACTGGAGTGCCAACTCCGAATATTTGCTTCAGTGTCACAGTGTACCAAGGACTCACAAACTCTGGGTCAAGTTAAGGTCGACCAACTGAGTTATTAAACAAATCAACAAGGTCAAAGATTATCAGGATTAGCCATCCGATTCAGATTCCTCAAATTGATGGAAGAATATTAAACTGTAGCTTAAAAGGATTTTTCATACTTGCCTAAACAGGCCTTTGATTTTTGTTGGCTCAGTCAATGTGTGGGACCTTAGATAACAAACACAGAAAGTGCTGGAGAAAACAGCAGGTCTGGCGACATCCATGCAGAGAGAACCAAAGTTAGAGTTTCGAGTTTGATCTGTTGGGAAGAGCCATTGGACTCGAAACATTAACTCTGTTGTCTCACCGCATTTGCTGCCAGACCTGCTGCATTTCTCCAGTACTTTCGCTTTCATTGCAAATTTCTGGCATCCACCGTATTTTACTTTCATTCGTGTATCTTAGGTCACTGAGTTTACCGATCTGAATGTGCCCTGAACCCAACATCTTTTTTTTTCTCAGAGTTGTACATGCTATCAATTGAGTCAAACTGATTAAAGGTCTAGTAACTAAATCTGTGTTCAATAGTTTGTCTTATAATGACATCACATCAATAACTTTACTTCTATCGAGCCTTTAACGTAGTAAATCATCTAGGTGCTTCACAACTGCACTTGCAGACAAAAATTAACACTGAACCATATGAGGTGATATTACATAAGAAATAGAAGTAGGGGAAGGCAATTCAGCTCCTCAGACCTGGTGCGCTATTCAATAAAATCATGGCTGATTTACCAGAGTTCCAACTCATCATAAGCCTCAACTCCCCTTTATTTCAAGAAATCTATTCACCTCCTCTTTAAATACTCTCAATGATCCAGCCTCCACAACTTTCTGGGGTCAGAATTCCAGACATTCACTTCCCTCTGGGGAGTCCTTTCAGAGTCCCCTTATTTTTTTTTCCTTTATTCATTCACAGGATGAGGGGTGCTGCTGGCTAGGCAGCATTTATTTCCCACTCCTAATTGCCCAGAGCGCAGTTCAGCATCAACCACAGTGCTGTGGGTCTGGAGTCACACATAGGCCAGATGAGGTAGGGTTAGCAGTTTCCTTCCCTAATGAACATTAATGAACCAGATGGGTTTTTCCCCTCAAACAGCAACAGAATTGTGGTCATTGTTAGATTCTTAATTCCAGATATTTATTGAATTCAAATTCCATCATCTGCCATGGCAGGATTCAAACCTAGGTCCCTAGAATTAACAGTCCATGGTAATACCAGTAGGCCATCCCTTCCCCATTCTGTAACTATGTCCCCTGGGTAAGCACATGAATATGCAAGGAATGGAGGGACATGGACCAAAGGCAGACAGAAGGAATTAGTTTAATTTGGTGTCATATTCGGAACACCATCGTGGGCTGAAGGGCTCGTTCCTGTGTTCTATGTTGTATGTTCTAGTTTGAGGTTCCCTCACAAGTGAAAACATCTTAACAGCTACCCTATTGAGCCTCCTCAGAATTTTGTACATTTCAGTAAGATCATTACTCAATAAAGGACTCATCTGTTCAGCTGGTCCTGATAAATCAACCCTTATCCATGCAATCAGCCTCGTGAATCTCTTCTGAACAGCCTCCTATGCCAGCATATCCCAAATTAAACATGGAGACCAAAACTGTACACAGTACAACAGGCACAGCCTCACTAACACCTGTTCAGTTGTAACACGACTTCCCTGCATTTAAAAGCCAACCTCCTTGCCTTAACATCCAAAACTCCATTTGCCTTCCTAATGACTTGCTTAAATACTTAGCACGGGTGGGCAAAGGTTTGGTATGGCACGGTTTCAGGAGGCAAGAGACATAAAGAGAGAAAGATGACAGCAATGAAAATCGGAGATTTACAAGAAGCCAGAAGTGGAGAACTGCAGGCAGCTCAGTTGTAAGTGCGCTTGAAGGAGATTGCCGCAATTGGAAGCATTTGAACAGAAGGATGAGATGATTAAGATGGTGTGACTGCTTTGGCAGAGGCAAGCAAGTCCTGTGGTGCTGGACAAACTCCATACACAGGGTGGATAGACAGAGGTTTTTTTTTCCCAGGGTCGAAAGGTCAACTCCAAGAGGGCACAAGTTTAAGGTTAAAGGGGGAAAGTTTAGGGTAGAAGTGCAGGGAAAAATAGTTTTCATACAGAGGGGGGTGGGTGCCTGGAATGCACTGCCAGTGAAAGTGTTGGAAGCAGACACACTTGCATCTCAGGTGTATCTTGATAGACACATGAACAGGAGGTAAACAGAGGGATAGAAACCACATATGGGCAATAATTAGCGAATCTAAATAAGGGTGAGGAATCAGCACAGGCTTGGTGGGCCAAAGGGCCTGTTCTTGTGCTATATTGTGTTGTATGGTATAAACAGGCAACAGCTTCAGACTTTCGGATGAACTAAAGCTTAAAAATGGTGAAAAGTGAGAAGATTGCTGTGGGGCTGGGGTGGAGGCAGTTGAAAACAGCACCAACTTTAGTCACACCTTCCCTTAACAGGGCATCACAGGTCAGTGGTTCAAGGAGGCAGCTCATCACCACCTTCACCTTCTCAAGGGCAACTAGGGACGGGCAATAATTGGCAACCAGCCAGTGTCACCCCTACCTTCCACGAGTGAATTAAGAAAAAAAAATGCCAAGCTACCAATGAGTCAGAAAGTACAGAGTTGACCCCTGCTTCAAGAAACTTGTTTCTAAATACTGGATTGACATCCATTGGGATGCTTGTGTTTGATGGATGTGTGTGATATCCTCTCCATCATGAACAGTGATTGTCATGTAATCTATAAGCTTACCGTCATCTGCTAAACCGTGCCATGAAAATATTTGTGTGAAGGTGCTGGACAGCAATCGTAATACATGCAGAATGCATGCCATTTTAACTGATGTAATAAACCAACAATGTCAAAATGGAAGGCAGAGACAATGATGTTACATAACCTGATTCATCTCCATCATTATACAGGACTTATCAGTTTCTGTGTCGATTACAACCTTGGCAAAAGTATTAACATTATGGCCTGTCAGAGAGTTGATCACTTCACAGTAAATGAGGTTATTAAAACAACTAAATTGACAAAACAAGCTGCTATAAATATTAATAAAGGGATATTGTTATTGTTATAAAGTGAGGACATGCTGTATAGACACTGGAGGATAATTTGCAAGCAACCGTAAATAACGATTTTAGCTGGCATAGAAGTAATCAGATGGTCACTTGAGATGCCAAGGTATACAGGCCATGGCTCAAGTGCTGGCAAATGTTTTTGATAGGTGGAGAATCGATGGGCCAAAGAGCCTTTTTGTGTGCTGTCCACCTGTATGACTAGGGCTCTAAACACAGAGGTGGAGGAGTGCTCAAAGGAAGGAACTATCATTGATCCCAGATGTGGGTGGTTCGTTTTCAGGAAAGTGGGTAAATTTGATAGGCTGAGGGGACTTCTTGATCTACAAGCAGTGCTATAAAGATACATGTCTTCTCCCAAAGTTATTCCTTTTCTCCCATTAGCTATCCGGTTAGGATTAAACCTGGGAACATGAGGTGCTCATAAGAGAGGTTATGCACTTTGGCAGTTAGAGGAGCTGAATAATATCGAAATGAAGAAAGATTTCCAAAAGCTATAGCACAGATGGATTTGGAAATCCGTGTGCATAAGTAAGAAAAGCTAGCACACAAGTTCAGCAGGCGTTTGGGAAGGCAAATGGACTGTTGGCCCTTATTTTAAAGAGAAAGAAATATCAAAAAGTCAGGATGTCTTGGAAAACTATACAAGGTATGAGTCAGATTACAGCTGAAATACTACGAACAGCTTTGGGACCCTTATTGAAGGAAGGATTGGAGGCAGTCTGGAGAAGGGTCACTGGGCCGATCCCAACATACAGGGATTGTCTAATGAAGAAAGGTTAGAGAGTCACGGACCCTTTGGTCCATTCCAGTCAAGTTTCCCAAACTAAACTAGTCCCATTTGCCTTCATTTGGCCATATCCTTCTAAAGCTTTCCTATTCATCTCCCTGTCTTTTAAATGTTCTAACTGTACCTACATCTACCACTTCCTTTGGCAGTTCATTCCACAAATGAATCACCCTCGGTGTGAAAAATTTGCCTCTCAGATGCCTTTTAAATCTTTCCCCTCTCACCTTAAACCTATGACCTCTAATGTTGGACTTCCTTACCCTGCAGAAAAGACCTTGCTCTTCACCTAATCTATGCTCCTCATGATTTGAAAAGGTCTGTAAGGTCACCCCTCAACCACGTCCACTCCAGTGAAAAATGTCCCAGCCTATCCAGCCTCTCCTTATTACTCAAACTCTCCATTCCCAGCAACATCCTTATAAACCTTTTCTGAACCCTCTCCAATTTAATAATATCTTTCATATAGCAGGGCAACCAGAACCGTACGCAGTATTCCAGAAGTACCAACATCCTGTACAACCGCAACATGAACAATCTCCTATACTCAATGGTCTAAACAATGAAGTGTGCTCAACACCTTCTTAACCACCCTGTCCTCCTGTGGTGCCACTTACAAACAACTATGTACCTGAATCCCTAGGCAGATTGGGCCTGTAATCATTGTACTTGAGAAATATGAGAGGGTGTTTACCCTTGTGGGAAAGTCAAAGGCCAGAAGGCATCACCGCAGTATAAGAGGCTGCAGATTTAAGACAGAAATGAGGAGGAACTTCTAGTCTCAGATGACTTCTTTACCAGAGATGTAGGCTGTGGAAGCTGGGTTGTTAAGTATATTAAGTGCTGAGATAGATAGATTTTAATCAAGAAGTGAATTGAGAGTTATGGAGAAAAGGCAGAAAGTAGAGTTCAGGATTATGAGATCAACCATGATCTCATTGAATGGCAGAGTAATCTTGATGGGCTGAATGGCCTATTTCTAATCCTATGTCGTATGGGCTTATGATCTCTCAGATTCGTTACTGTAGCTGAATGAATAGCACAACAAATGGGAGCGTATGGCTTTCTGCTCCCTATCCTCTCTGCATTAAAATTGGCAGAGGGTTGAAGTTGTTTTTGTGCTTTCTGACAAGATCAAAATCCCACGCCTTTTTTTGGAGGGTAAGATGGGGCAAGATTGAATTTAATCGCTGCGGTTGGACAGCAGTTGTCTGCAAATGTTTGCCTCACGCAGCGTAGCAAACAACAGAATCGCTTTTAAATTTCTCCACAGTCATTTCTTGAAACACTGGGTGAAGCACGCTGAAACATATTGTGCTTGGGGTCAACAGAGGTCGCTGCCAGCGGGAAGGACCTTAATATTTTGTATCAAGCTTATTCTCAAAGTAATTATCTGGATTTCAAATTCATGAAATTTTTAAAAAGTGTTCAATGAATTTTCATTCAGGGCTCTCGGCAATTTTTAGTGAGTCAGATGTTGTACGGTACATCTGGTTTGGCAAATCAGGAATCAGTTCTCAATCCCTGCATCTCACCTGTCATTGAAAAGGACTCAAATTATCTGCAGTTAAAATTTGTCAGGGTCCAGTAAAGGCTTGAGCTTTTTCAGTCGACCCTGTGGAAGTCTCACAATTTCTTCATTATCTCAATAAGTCACATGCGATCACAGGGGAAGAGCACAGCCTGGAATTTAACTCCCACTCTCACCCCCGACTGCTACTCCAAACAGCAGACATCAGTGTCACCCATTCCCCCAAGATCTCCTTATGTGTAAGACCATCAAGGCCTGATCTGTGAACATAACACAATGATTGGAGCAATGGGATCAATGGTGGCTTCTTCCCCCAACCACAAGCCAAGCCTGCTGAGGTTGGAATCCAGGCCCAGGTAAGGCAAGGTATTTGTTTCTGTGTTCCATGTGGATCAGGAGTTCTCCCACTGGGCTCTTCTCTTTGTGGCATTCCGGCTGAGTGAATAAAGACAAGGCCCATGCTGAATCGTGGAATGGTAGAAGGGAAAAGGTGGACATCATGCATCTGCTGGCATTTTGAAAGAGCCATTCCCACTCACTTTCCCCATCGACCATTCTCATCGTCTGATTCACTTTCGAAGCACACATCAAAACTGTTTCTTACCAGCCTTTTTTAGGGTCAGTTAACTCAATTGGCTGGATGGCTGATGCCAACAGCATGGTGTCAATTCCCACATTGCCTAAGGTCACAATGAAGGACTCTCTTTCTCAACCTCTGTCCTCACCTGATGTCTGGTGACCCTCAGGTTAAAGCATCACCAGTTCTCTCTCTTTAAAGACAGCATGGTCCTCTGGGACTATGGCAACTCCACACTTTCCCTTCTGTCAGTCTTTCAGACAGTGGATTCCAAATCACATCAACTCACTGCTACAAGTAATGATGCATGATGCAAAATGATTGAATATATGATACAAAAATATACATGCATGATGTCTTAATTTTAATAGTTATTAAAAATGAATAAGTTCTTCAAGTCAAGTTCGCTATTAGCAATGGCTCTTCCTTCTAACTGTGAATGTTTTGCATTTAAGACTCATTCCGGAGATTTGAGCAGACAACCCTGCAGTATAATTACAATGGAAATGATAATGAAATAGTGATGCACATTATGACATGCCATCAGCAGGAAGTTTACATTCGCTCCCTTTGAACAATACATCACTCAGGACTGGGACCTTAGACATGAAGTTAGTATGGAGTCCTAATTTAAGAGCAGTTGTTTGATTGCGTTTAGCAAGCTGTTGTAGTGACTCTATCCATCATGTTGTATGAGAGTCAGCCTGATCATGTGTGTGCAGCCCTGAATTACAGTCTCAATTAGACAAAGAAAGGTCTTGTGATGTTTCCAACACCTCACCAATGCCAGCATCAGTACAGTCCTGACTTGAAAACGTTCTGGGTAAATCTGACCTGAAAGAATTCTTGTTCCGAAACGAGAGGAATCTATTTGTCTTTGAGTGAAGTTTGTCTCTCTGTTATGAAGGAGGGGAGTAGAGTTGACAAGAGCTTAAGAAAGGTCAACTGAGCTGTCAATCACTGTCAATGGTGAGGTGCAGATTAGGGACCAAGATATGATATCTTTTCCTTCTTGTTAACAATTCTATTCTCTAAAGACAGCATGTTCCTCTGGGACTATGGCAACCTTCTGTCAGTCTTTCAGACAGTGGATTCCAAATCGCATCAACTCACTGCAACAAGTAATGATGCATGATGCAAAATGATTGAATATATGATACTTCCTCTTGAAGGGGGCAATGGAGGAGGCCAATGAGATTGACACTGAATCCTTAGTGCGCGTCAACCCTTCTCTGCATGGAACATCACACCCATATAGAAAGACATATACAGCACAGACAGATCAGCAGATTACATGGTTTCCTGATTGACTGACTGTCTTTGAAGAGTGGCACCTAAACAGGAACTCCACAAAATGCTATTGATGGGGAAATACATTTTCCAATAGGTTTATGGGAAATGCTCACTTGCCTGCAATCCGGGAAATAACAACGCATTACCTCTTTCTATTTTGTATCATTGAATCAATCTCGTTATTTATTTATTTCAATTAACCTGCATTCATTGCCCATTCCTTAGTGCCCTTAAGAGGTGGTGGTGAGCTGCCTTCATGAACTGGAGGCAGAGCCACAATGTCATTAGGGAGGGAGTTCTGTGGGTGGTCCTGGAAAGGGAACTTGCAGGGGTGGTGTTCCAATTTATCTGCTGCCCTTGTCTGTCTAAATTTAAATGGCCATGGGTTTGGAAGATGACTTTCTTGCACATCATCCATAATCTACACCTCACAATATAATCGCTTCTCTATTGTTTCTGTACAGAAGTACGTGTTTGCGAAGCTTTTCACCCTTCAGCCATCAGTCCAAATGCAAATAAACTAAACCTTTGATGATTATGATCATTTATACTACAGGAGGAAAGGTTGGCATGTTGGCACGTTTCGGTGCCATAGGCCGTACATTGCTGAGGCCATACAGTACTGAGGAAGGGTCACCGGATCCAAAACGTTAACTCTGATTTTTTTCTTCACAGATGCTGCCAGACATGCTGAGCTTTTCCAGCAACTTCTGTTTGTGTTCCTGACATCGCTAAGATCAGCTGTTCGAATCAAGGTACATGATATTTTGGATGTTCTTGATGGGCAGAGTGCAGCCCTACTCAAATAGCCTGTGCTTGCCAAACCCAAAACAAAATCTGTTTTTGTTACATGGGATATATCTGTTCTTGGGCAGCATGCGTTTGATAATCTTGAGTGTGATAATACCTGCTCTAATAACCAACTGAAGGTAATCTGTCAAGTAGTTAATTTTCACTCATTGGAAGTGACATACATTCACACTCAGGGACCTGCCTCTACAACCAAAAGGAATACTTTCAACCCGTGTCATTTTTTTTTGAATTACCTCAAAGCTTAGGGAGCCTTTAGTTCCCCATTTATTTGTCTATGGCCAATGCCTTAACAAACTGGAGTTGAAATGCCAAGCAGTCAAAACCCTTCCCTCATGCAGTGTAAATTCTTGTGATTGTTCAATTGTTTGGCATTCCTGTATTTGACCTTATGAGTGGAAGACAAAAAGCTTCATCAAGCTGTCTCTCTTTTCAGCAATAATCAACTTCTCCATCATTCCTTAAATCTCAACAAAGAGAATCTCTCTTTGAACCCTCACTTCCATCATCGAGTTCTCAGGCTTTGACAGCATTTTTGATCAATACTGATATTTTCCCTTGTGCTATCTTTGCTGAATGTGTTATAGCCATGAATATTAAGTCCCTATCCCTCTCCTTGTTTGAGTGAGATCTTCAATACTGCTGTTATATCATTGCCCCATAGGACTACTTACTTCTGCCTGCAGCTCATCAATCTTGTTTACAAATCTCTAGGTATTCATGTGCATGTACTCCAGACAAATCCTGGTTTGTCCTTTTCCAATTCCCTCCTATTTTTTGAACTGATCTTTATTCTAAAACTGTTTGTATCACCTAGTCCTCTATTCTATACTGTGTCTCCATGTCTTCTTATATCCCCCTGAGTGGAACAAAACTCCCATCAATGAAAAGGAACAGAAGGTTTCAGCATGCTTAAGATCTTATTCAGTTACTTATTTGTTTGTAAAGTCATTAATCTTCTAAATTTGAATGCCAAAATTGAAGATTAATTGGGATCTGAGAACATTGCAGAGCATTTGCATGTTGACGAACAAAGGGCTTGGTTTCATGTAGATTGTTTTAAGATCTGCTTATAGAGATTGAGTTAAAATTAATTACTGATGGGCGTTAATGCTTTGATTGGCAGATCAGGCTTACTGAGAATCATTCAGAACAGTGCTAGTGACAGCTGTTACAATAAGCTTTGTTACATGGCTGATTGGGAAAAAGACAATTAAATCTTTGCAAAATAATCCAGTTGCTTCCTGTCATCATACTGTTGGCGATTCTTGTCCGGAGAGGGGTAGGGATGGGATGGAACGAAGGGCAGGCAGAGTTTCCAAGCAGACTGGAAGCTTGAAAAGCGACCTTAGCCCATCCTGCATTATCCCAGAGCTGTGCAGAGCTGGTGGATAACACACACTCATCTCTGTGTGAGGGAACTGTGTGGAATGCATGGCCTCAGCTGTAGCCCAGGCTGGTTTGGACGCAAAGGCTGAGATCCTGGCTGTCTACAAACTACCAGGAAGAAAAGAAAAAGATTCAGAAGAGATTTATCAATATGTGGCTGGGAATGGAGGGCTGGAGTTATAAGGAAAGGCTGGATACACTGGGTCTTTTTTCACTTAAGCATAGCAGGTTCAGAGGTGACCTTACAGAGGCTGATAAAATCATGAAGGATATAGATAAGGTGAATGGCAGGTGTCTTCTCCCTATGATGGGGGAATTCAAGACGAGGGGGCATGTTTTTTTAAGGTGAGAGGAGAAAGACTTGAAAAAGACATGTGGGGCAAATTTTTTACACAGAGTAGTTTGTGTGTTTAAGGAAGTGGTGGATACAGTTTAAAAGACATTTGGAGAAGTACATGAATAAGAAATATTTGGAGGGTTATGGGCCAAGTGCAGGCAGGTGGGACTAGTTTAGTTTAGTGGAACGCTAAAAGGCAAAGCAAGGCCCAAAAAAGTATTTTTGGACAAGAACAAACGGATGAACTATTAACAATTGCCACGACTGCTTCAATAACTAATGAAAACTCAGACTGATGAAGACCAGACAGCCTTTGCATTCTTACTGAATGCAAATAGCAGAAAATATTGGGATGAGAAAGAATGGTCAATTTGCATGTTAATAGTTTGCAGGTCCAGTAAATTAAGTGCAACCATCTCCAGCTCATAGGAGACAAAAATTCTCTGTCTCATTCAATCCTCCCACCAATACATTTTTATTCCTTTTCACTGGGCAATTTATCAGGGGTTAAGCTGTTTTAATTGGTTGTACTCATTGGGAGAGGAAAGGAAGCAATCATGGCCAAAACCTACAGCAGGAAGGGCCAGTGAATGAAAGGGTACTCACAACATATCGGAATGAAGCAACACTGAGCAAGATTAGCCCTCTCTCTTTCTGTTAGTATGAACCTCATATTTTACTTTCCCCTCACTCTGACAGCTAGCTGCAGCTTGGCAAGCCCTTTGTCGCATGGGTGATACGGCATAAATTTTATTTATTTAAGGTTGTAGAAATTTATAGCAGAGTGGCTTGGTAACCAGGGCTGTGACGCCTGTTATTTTTTTATTGGAGTGAAAATCTGCTGCTTGCAGTTTTTAAGAGTGTCGGTTCATTTGAGACCTGAACCATGAAGTTGTGTGCCCAGGACAATGGAGCATGTCATTTTAGTCTTAAAGCACAGCGTGTTGTGTGTGCTTCCTGTACACAGAATCAGGAAAGGCCCAAACTGCTCCATCCATCCACAATTCAAACTCCCAGCCACTAACTCTGGAAGCCTCATGCAAGATTTAATCAAGTGATTTTTAACTCCAATTGAATTGCCTGATACAAAGCAATTTGGTTGTTTAAACCTTGAGGTATCAGCCCCCCTTGATCTGGGTTTCATTGTTCCACTCTTGGCAGCTGTGCCTTCATTTGCCTGGAACCTAAGCTTTAGAATTCTCATCCACCTTCCCACTTCACGAAATAAAAACCGAAAGAACTGCGGATGCTGTAAATCAGGAACAAAAACAGAAGTTGCTGGCAAAGCTCAGCAGGTTTGGCAGCATCTGTGAAGAAAAAGATCAGAGTTAACGTTTCAGGTCCAGTGACCCTTCCTCAGAACCGAACCCGAAACTTTAACTCTGATCTTTTTCTTCACTGATGCTGCCAAACCTGCTGAGCTTTCCCAGCAACTTCTGTTTTTGTTCCCACTTCACTATCCTTCCTTATGATGATTCCCTAAAATGTACCTTGCTGACCAGATTTCTGGTCACCTGTCCCTCGTACCTCTTCATGTGGCTTGGTGTCTATCTATGCGTGATAATGCTGCTATGAAATGTGTTAGAAGTCTTATGATGTTAAAGACATTATATAAGTTCTGGTTGTTGTCAGGACTGCACAGAGCCATAGAAACATAGGGACAAGCAGCACATTTGAATAGGAGTAGGCTATTCAGCCCATCTTGTCTGTTCCACCATTCAATAAGATCATGGCTGATCTATGGTCTAACTCCATATACCTGCTTTCGGCCCACATCCGTTAATATATGCTCATCAAAAATGTATCTATCTCATATTTAAAATCAATAACTGATCAAATGCCAACTGCCAGTTGTTGAAGAAAGTTCCCAACATCTACCACGTTTTGTGTACAGAAAGATGTTGTTAAACTTGAACGGGTTCAGAAAAGATTTACAAGGATGTTGCCAGGGTTGGAGGGTTTGACCTATAGGGAGACGCTGAATAGGTTGGGGCTATTTTCCCTGGAGCATCGGAGGCTGAGGGTGACCTTGTAGAAGTTTATAAAATCATGAGGGGCATGGATAGGATGAGTAGCCGAGGTTTTTTTTCCCAGGGTAGGGGAGTCCAAGATGAGAGGACACAGGTTTAAGGTGAGAGGGGAAAGATATAAAAGGGACCTAAGGGGCATGTTTTTCAAGTAGAGGGTGGTGTGTGTATGGGATGAGTTACTGGAGGAAGTGGTGGAAGCTAGTACAATTACAACATTTAAGAGGCATCTGCGGGGATATATGAATAGGAACGATTTGGAGGGATATGGGGCAAATGTGGCAAATGGGACTGGATTAATTTTGGATTTCTGGTCAGAATAGACGAGCTGTATAACTCTATGATTCTATGACTCTATAACATGCAGAGAATTGAGGGATTGGCACCATGTGCAGGCAGATGGTATTAGTTTAGAACGGTCTATGCAGACACGGTGGGCCGAAGGGCCTGTTGCTGTGCTATGCTATGTCATACGTGAAGCTGTGAGAGACATCTTGAGACCACTCGGCATGGTTGTGTTTGAACTCCAGGCCTGATCCAATCCAAATTGATTTCTGCCACCACTACTGAAATGGCATGAGTCAAAGTCTTCACTGACAACAGCTCAGTGGTACCTGCTCCCACTTCATCCTTCTCTACAACTGCTGATTGACTGCAACAACCTCCTTCCTTACCTCTCTTTCCAAATGAGAGGGACTGTCCTGGCTTGCTTCCAGTCTTGTCAGTCAGACTACAGTCAATTTCCCAGTCACTTTCCTTGCATTCCCTGTCCTGTTATCTATGGAGTCATCTGGTAACCTCTCCCTACTTCTCATCCAAATGCAGCCCTTCAGAGACCATGGTCCAAAGCCCCTGGCACATGACACTCAGACTGCTGACCCCTCCAGTGCCATGGATTTGTTATAATGCTTTCTTGTCTGGCTGATCTGCACTTCCTTCCAGTTCATCATTGAGCAGGCTGGAGGCCCATTGTCTGCCCCCTACAAAACTGTGCTTCCTCACCAGCTGTCTCACAAAAACAGGACGGAGAGAAAAACGAAGTGAATGAATGATTCCCTGAAGGTGTTGAAGTGGCTCCTGGAGGTGGAGGAATAATGTTAGCAGTGAAAAAAATTGCACTGATCGAAATGTTTGTGGAGTTGCGGCAGGGGGAGTTAGATGAGGCCATTTCCGGTTGCAGGATTCGTGTCAGAGTAAGTCAAACCACATTTAAGTATCCAAAGCTGTTGGCTGTTCAGTCACCCCTAAAGCTCAACAGTAATTAGCGCCAATTCAGCAATCATGCTGAACACATTAAGAGGTAATAATAATGGTAACACTAATAGACAGCACAGAAAGCGAAATGTCGTCGCAGATTCCTCTGAAGCACATTGCCAGGCAACGCAAAGAGAAGCTGTATGTCAGGCTGTTTACCAGGGGCGAGAGTGGTCTAAGGGGCTTCAATACTCTTACTGGAGGCAGAAGGAAGCAACCTATCATTGGCCAACACCTTCAGCCCTCCAACTACATCCATACATTACAAGGGCAGGGGAGAATGCTTGGGAGAGATAGCCTTGTACTTCAGAACATTTCAAAGTGGTCCCCCTTGAAATGAATGAACTTGCATTTAAGAAGCACATTTCATGACCTCAGGAGATGCCAAGATGTTTCACAATGAATAAAATATGTTTGAAGGGCCATCAGTGCAACAATGCAGGAAGTGTCACAGCTAATGTTTGCACAGCAAGCTCCCACAAACAGCTATGTGGTAATAAATGATGTCAGAAATCACAAGACACCAGGTTATAGTCCAACAGATTTATTTGACAACACAAGCTTTCGGAGCGTTGTGTTTTCAAATAAACCTGTCGGACGATATCTTGGTGTTGTGTGATTTCTGGCCTTGTCCACCCCAGTCCAACACCGCAGAATTCCCTCAGTATTGACCCTCTGACATGCAGTATTCCCTCAGTACTGACCCTCTGACAGTGCAGCATTCCCTCAGTACTGACCCTCTGACAGTGCAGCATTCCCTCAGTACTGAACCCTCCGACAGTGCAGCATTCCCTCAGTACTGACCCTGCGACAGTGCAGCATTCCCTCAGTACTGACCCTGCGACAGTGCAGCATTCCCTCAGTGCTGACCCTCTGATAGTACAGCATTCCCTCAGTACGGACCCTCTGATGGTGCAGCACTCCCTCAGTACTGACCCCTCTGACATGCAGTATTCCCTCAGTACTGACCCCTCCAATAGTGCAGCACTCACTCAGTACTGACCCTCCGACAGTGCAGCATTTCCTCATTACTGACCCTCTGACAGTGCAGCATTCCCTCAGTACTGATCCTCTGACAGTGCAGCATTCCCTCAGTACTGACCCTCTGACAGTGCAGCACTCCCTC